>NW_022436943.1:27563246-28067982 GCF_009761245.1 Sapajus apella | reverse complement strand
GAGAGAGAGAGAGAGAGAGAGAGAGAGAGAGAGAGAGAGAGAGAGAGACACTCCATTTGTTTGGGAGAAAATAAGGAAAGAGAACAGAGTCTCTGCCTAGTAATCCAGCAAATTCTTCCAGATTTTACCCAAAACCTTATCCAAGGAAGTACCTCTATGAGTCTGCAACATTACTGGGATTAGTGTGGGCCCTTGTGAAGATACAGCTACATTGATCAAAGACATAGATCACAATACCCAAGTCCCTTCAAATACTTGGAAAGCTTTACCAAGAAGGATGGGTACAAACAACCCCAGACTGGGAAGACTACAATAAATACTTTACTCTTTGAGCCCAGAAACCAAAGAACATCTATGCGCATCAAGACCATCCAGGAAAACATGACCACACCAAACAAACTAAATAAGGTACTAGGGACCAATCCCAGAGAGACAGAAATATGTGTCCTTTCAGACAGAGGAATTCAAAATAGCTGTTCTGAGGAAGCTCAATGAAATTCAAGATACCATGGAGAAGAAATTCAGAATCCTATCAGATAAATTTAACAAAGAGATTAAAATAATTTAAAAGAATCAGGAAGAAATTCTAGTCTTGAAAAATGCAACTGACATACTGAAGAATGCATGAGTCTCTTCATGGCAGAATTGATAAAGCAGAAGAAATAATTAGTGACCTTGAAGACAAGCTGTTTGAAAATACATGGTCAGAAGAGAAAAAACAAAAAAAAAGAATAAGAAACAAGTACACCTACAAGATCTAGAAAATAGCCTCAAAATGGCAAATCTAAGAGTTATTGGCCTTAAAGGTATAGACAGGGATAGGGGTAGAAAGTTTGTTCAAAGGGATAACAGAGAACTTCCCAAACCTAAAGAAAGATACCAATATTCGAGCACAAGCAAGTTATGGAGCAACAAGCAGATTTAACCCAAAAAAGACTACCTCAAGGCATTTAATAATCAGACTCCCAAAGGCAAAAGATAAAGAATCCCAAAAGCAGCAAGAGAAAAGAAAGACACAAGATAGAATGAAGCTTCAATATGTCTGGCAGCAGACTTCTTAGTGGAAACCTTACAGGTCAAGAGAAAGTAGCATGACTATTCAGTGTTGAAAGAAAAAAATATTTCATCCTAGAGTAGTATATCCAGTAAAAATATCCTTCAAAGATAAAGGAATAAAGACTTTCCCAGACAAACAAAAGCTGAGGGATTTCATTAACATCAGACCTGCCAACAAGAAATGCTAAAGGAAGTTCTTCCATCGCAAAGGAGAATGTTAATGAGCAACAGGAAATCATCTGAAAGTATAAAACTTGCTAGTAATAGTAAATGCACAGAAAAACAAAAAATATTATGACACTGTGTGGTATATAAACTACTGATATCTTGAATAGAAAGACTAAACAATGACTGCATCAAAAATAGTAACTACAAAAACTTTTCAAAACATAGACACTATAGTAAGATATAAACAGAAACAACATAAAGTTAAAAAGAAGGGGAATAAAGGTTGTGTAGTATTTTTATTAGTTTGCTTTTTTGCTTCTTAGTTTGTTTATGCAGGCAGTGTTAACTTGTCATCAGTTTGAAATAATGGATTCTAAGATGTTATTTGTAAACTTCATGGCAACCTTAAATCAAAAAACATACAACAGACACACAAAAAAATAAAATACAAGCAATTAAAGCATGCCACAAGAGAAACTGACCTTCACTACAAAGATGACAGGAAGGAAGGAAAGAAGGAAGAGAGAACCACAAAGCAACCATAAAAAACAAAATGGCAGGGGTAAAACCTTATTCATATTGAATGTCAAATTGACTAAACTCTCCAATCAAAAGAAACATGGGGCCAGGCACAGTGGCTCATGCCTGTAATCCCAGAACTTATGGAGGCTGAGGCAGGAGGATCACTTGAGGTCAGGAGTTTGAGACTAGCCTGGTCAAAAATTTAAAAAAAAAAAAAATTTTTTTAATTAGCTGGGCATCGTGGCACATGCCTAGAATGCCAATTACTCAGGAGGCTGAGGCAGGAGAATCGCTTGAATCCAGGAGGCAGAGGTTGCAGTGAGCTGAGATCACACCCCTGCACTCTAGCCTGGGTGACAAAGTGAGACTCCATCTCAAAATAAAAAAAAAGACACATTGAATAGTTGAATGTATTTAAAAAAAAATGATCTGTTGTCTGAAAGTAACACACTTCACCTATAAACAAACACACACAGACTGAAAATAAAGCAATGGAAAAAGATACTCCATGCAAAAGGAAACCAGAAAAGAGCAGAAGTAGCTATACTTATATCAGACAAAATAGATTTCAAGACAAAAATTATAAAAAGAGACAAAGAAGGTCATTATATAGTGATAAAGGAATCAATTCAGCAAATGTATATAATAATTATAAATCTATATACACAAAAACAGTGAAGCACCCAGATATTGAAAGCAAATATTATTAGAGCTAAAGAGAGATATAGACCTAAATACAATGATAGCTGGAGACTTCAAAACCCCATTTTCAGCATTGGACAGATCATCCAGACAGAAAATCAACAAAGAAACATCAGACTTAATCTGCACTACAGACCAAATGGAATTAATAGGTATTTAAAGAACATCTCATCCAATGGCTGCAAAATACACATTCTTCCTCTCAGCACATGGATCATTCTCAAGGGTGAACCATAAGATAAGCCACAAAACAAGTCTTTATACATTTTTTAATGAAATTATATCAAGTATTTTCTCTGACCACAATGAAATAAAACTAGAAATCAATAATAAGAGAAATTTTGAAAACTATACAAACACATGGAAATTAAACAATATGCTCCTGACTGACTAGTTGGTCAAAGAAGAAATTAAAATGAAAGTTAAATAAACACCTTGAGACAAATAAAAATGGAAACAACACACACCAAAATATATGTGATGCAGCATGGGCAATTCTTAGAGAACAATTATAACAATAAATGGGTAGATCAAAAAAGAATAGAGATCCCAAATAAACAACCTAAAATTACAACCAAAGAAACTAGAAAAAGAAGAACAAACTAAGCCCAAAGTTAGCGAAAAAAGGAAATAATACATATCAGAGCAGAAATCAGTGAAATCAGGAATTTTAAAAAAAGAAAAGATAAAACTAAAAGTTGTTTTTTAAAAAATATAAACAAAAACAACAAGCTTTTAGCTAAACTAAGAAAAAAAGGAGACTCCACTAAATAAAATTAGATGGAGTCCCGAAAAATCCTGAAATACAAAGGATCATAAGACACTACTATGAACTAATGCCAATCCTTCTCAAACTCTTCCACAAAACTGAATAGAGGAGAATGCATCCAAACTCATAATTTTATGAGGCCAGCATTGTCCTGATACCAAAGCCAGGCAATAAACTACAAAAATAATAAAATTATAGGCCAATACTCTCGATGAACATAGATGCAAAAATCCTCAACCAAATATTGGCAAACTGACTTCACTAGCACATATAAAAGGAACATCACCCTGAGCAAGTTGGATTCCTTCCAGAAATGCAAAGATAGTTCAACATACACAATTCTATAAATGTGATGCACCACATTAACAGAATGAGGAGCACAAACCATATGATCATTTAAATAGATGCAGAAAAAGCACTTGATAAAATTCAATATTCTTTCATGATAAATACACTCTTAAGTATAGAACGAACATATGTCAACACAATACAGGTGATACATTACAAACTCACAGCTAACATCATACTCAATGATGAAAAGTTGGAAACTTTCCTCTAAGATCAGGAAGAAGACAAGAATGCCAACTATTACAACTTATTTTCAACATAGTAATGGAAATCCTAGCAAGAGCCATTAAGAATAAGAAAGAAATAAAAGGCGTACAAATTGAAAAGGAAATTTAATTGTCTCTGTTTGTGGACAACATAATCTCATCTATAGTAAACCCTAAAGATTCCAGTATGTTGAAGAGATATCCATACTCCTATCTTCATTGCAGCATTATTCACAATAGTCAAGATATAAATCAACCTAAGTATGCATCAGTGAATGAATCAATAAAGAAAATGTGGTATATATACACAATGGAACACTACTCAGCTATAACAAAGAAAAAAGTCCTGTCATTTGTGACAACACAGATGAACTCACAAGACATTATGCTAAGTGAATTAAGCCAGACACAGAAAGACAAATACTGCATGATCCATTTACATGTGAAATATTAAAAAGTTGAACTCATGGATGTAGAAGGTAGAATTATGATTACCAGAGACTAGGGTATTTAAGGTTAGGGAGATGCTGGTCAAAGGATGCAAAATTTCAGTTAGATAGGAGATTCAAGTGATCTATTATACAACATGGTGTCTATAGTCAACAATAATGTATTTTGAAAGAGGGTAGACTTTATGTGTTCTCACCACAAAAATAAGTATGTGAGGTAATACATATGGTAATTAGCTGGACTGAGTCATTCCACAATATACACATACTTCAAAACACCATGTTGTATTAAGTATGCACATTTTTTGTTAATTAAAAATTAAATTTAAAAAATAAAAAAATTTCAAGAAAAAATCACTAAAATTGATAAACCTCTAATTGGAATGATGAAGACAAGACACAAATTACCTACAGCAAGAATGACAGAGATTACTATGGAACTCACAATTAATCTAAATTAAATTTAAAAGACTACAAAGGAATACAAACAACTGAATGCCCATAAATCCTATGAGTTACATAAGAACAGATAATTTCTTTAAAAGACAGAAACTAGCACACTTCATTCACAAAAAAAAAAAATAGGCTGACAAGTTTTATATCTATTAAATAAATTTTAATTCATAGTTTAAAACCCTTTCAAATCTAAAACTCTGGTTCTCAATGGTTTAATTGGTGAATTCTACCACACACTGAAGGAAGAAATAATGCCAATTCTACATATTCTCTCCATGAAAAAGAGGGTTTCCCAGCTAACAGAACATTTCCCAACTAATCTATTAATGCCAGTATTACTCTGACACTAAAACCACACAAAGAAGCGGGGCGTGGTTGTACATCCCTGTAGTCCCAGCTGCTCAGGAGGCTAAGGCAAGAGGATTGCCTGAGCCCAGGAATGCAAGGTTACAGAGAGCTATGATTACACATTGTGCTCCAACCTGGGCAAAAAAGAAAGACCCCACCTCTTAAACAAACAAAAAAAAAATTACGGCTGTTGGCTGGCAAAATAGCTGAATAGGAACAGCTCCAGTCTGCTGCAGATCCCAGCGAGATTAACACAGAAAGTGGGTAATTTCTTCATTTTCAACCGAGGTGCCTGGCTCATCTCACTGGGACTTGTTAGACAGTGGGTGCAGCCCCAGGGGGCCAGCAGAACCAGGGTGGGGTTTCACCTCACAGGGGAAGTGCAAGAGGTTGAGGAACTCCCTCCCCTAGCAAAGGGAAGCTCTGAGGGACTGTGCTGTGAGGAAAGGTGCACTCCAGCCCAGATACTACGCTTTTCCCACAGTCTTCAAAACCCGCAGACCAGGAGATTCTCTCCAGTGCCTATGCCACCAGAGCCCTGGGTTTCAACCACAAAACTGGGTGGCTGTTTGGGCAGACACTGAGCTAGCTGCAGGAGTTCCTTCTCATACCCTAGTGGTGCCAGGAACACCAGTGAATCACAACCATTCACTCCCCTGGAAAGCAAGCTTAAGCCAGGGAGTCAGGTAATCTAGCTCAGTGGATTCTACCCCTCACAGAACCCAGGAAGCTAAAATCCACTGACTTAAAATTCTAGTTGCCAGCACCCCAGTCTGAAGTCAACCTAGAATGCTGGAGCTTCATGGGGTAAGGGGCATCAATCATTATTAAGGCGTGAATAGGTGGGTTTTCTCCCACAGTGTAAACAAAGCCAAGAGGAAGTTCAAACTGGGTGAAGCTCAACAAAGACACTGTAACCAGACTGCTTCTCTAGATTCCTCCTCTCTGGGCAGGGCATCTCTGAAGGAAAGGTAGCAGCCCCAGTCAGGAGCTTATAGATAATACTCCCATCTCCCTGGGACAGAGCACCTGAGGGAAGGGACAGCTGAGGGTGCAACTTAAGCAGACTTAAACGTTTCTGCTTTCTAGCTCTGAAGAGCAGTGGATCTCCCAGCACAACCCCCAAGCTCTGCCAAGGGACAGACTGCCTCCTCAAGTGGGTCCCTGACCCAAATGCCTCCTGACTAGGAGACACCTCCCAGCAGGGGTCAGCAGACACCTCATGCAGGAGAGCTCCAGCTGGCATCTGACAAGTGCCCCCCAGGGACGAAGCTTCCAGAGGAAGGAACAGGCAGCAATCTTTGCTGTTCTGCCTGTGCTGGTGTTACCCAGGCAAGCAGGGTCTGGAGTGGACCTCCGGCAAACTCCAGTAGATCTGCAGAAAGGAATAGCATCAACATCAACAAAAAGGATGTCCACACCAAAACTCTACCAAAGGTCCCCAACATCAAAGACCAAAGGTAGATAAATCCAAGAAGATGAGACAAAACAGGGCAAAAAGGCTGAAAATTCCATAAACCAGACAACCTCTTCTCCAAAGGATCATAACTCCTCACCAACAAGGGAACAAAACTGGACACAGAGTGAGTTTCACAAATTGACAGAAGTAGGCTTCAGAAGGTGGGTAATAATGAACTCCTTCAAGCCAAAAAAGCATGTTCTAACCCAATGCAAGGAAGCAAAGGACCTTGAGAAAAGGTTAGAGGAACTGCTAACTAGAATAACCAGTTTAGAGAAGAACATAAATGACCTGATGGAGCTGAAAAACACAGCATGAAAACTTTGTGAAGCATACGCAAGTATCAGTAGCCAAATCAATCAAGCAGAAGAAAGAATATCTGAGATGGAAGATCAACTTAATAAAATAAAACATGAAGACAAGGCTACAGTAACCAAAACAGCATGGTACTGGTACCAAAACAGATATTGACCAATGGAACAGAACAGAAGCCTCAGAAATAACACCATACATCTATAACCATTTGATCTTTGACAAACCTGACAAAAAACAAGCAATAGGGAAAGGATTCCCCATTTAATAAATGGTGTTGGGGAAAATGGCTAACCATATGCAGAAAACTGAAACTGTTAAAAGGAAACCTTATACAAAAATTAACTCAGGATGGAAATCAAGACTTAAATGTAAGAGGTAAAACAACAAAAACCCTAAAAGGAAACCTAGGCAATACTATTTGGGACATAGACATGGGCAAAGACTAAACACCAAAAGCAATGGCAACAAGCCAAAATTGAAAAATGGGATCTAATTAAACTAAAGAGCTTCTGCACAGCAAAAAAACAAACAAACAAGCAAAAAAAAACCTACCATCAGAGTGAACAGGTAACCTACAGAACGAGAGAAAATTTTTGCAATCTATCCATCTGACAAAGGGTTAATATCCAGAATCTACAAAGAACTTATACAAATTTACAAGAAAAAAAAATCCCATTGAAAACTGGGCAAAGGATATAAACAGACACTCCTCAAAAGAAGAAATGTATGTGGTCAACAAACATGTGAAAACAAGCTCATCATCACTGGTCATTAGAGGAATGCAAATCAAAACCACATTGAGATAGCATCTCATGCCAGTTAGAATGGCGATCGTTGAAAAGTCAGGAAACTACAGATGCTAGAGAGGATGTGGAGAAATAGGAACGCTTTTACACTGTTGGTGGAAGTGTAAATTAGTTCAACCATAGTTGAAGACATAGTGGAAGACAGTGTGGCAATTCCTCAAAAATCTAGAACCAGAAATACCATTTGAGCCAGCAATCCCATTACTGTGTATATACCCAAAGGATTATAAATCATTCGGTTATAAAGACACATGCACATGTATGTTTACTGCAGCATTGTTCACAATAGCAAAGACTTGGAACCAACCCAAATGCCCATCAATGATAGACTGGATAAAGAAAATGTGGCATACATATGCCATGGAATACTATGGAGCCATAAAAAAGGATGAGTTCATGTCCTTTGCAGGCACATGGAAGAAGCTGGAAACCATTATGTTCAGCAAACGAACAGAAAACCAAACACCACATGTTCTCACTCATAAGTGGGAGTTGAACAATGAGAACACATGGACACAGGGATGGGAATATCACACACTAGGGCCCGTTGGGGAGTGAGAGGCTACAGAAGGAATAGCATTTGGAGAAACACCTAATGTCGACGATGCGTTGAAGGGTGCGGCAAACCATGGCATGTGTAAACCTATGTAACAAACCTGTATGTTCTACACATGTATCCAAGAACATAAAGTATAATAAAACAATTTTTAATTATGAAGATACTGGAAGAAATTATAGACCAACACAGTATTCCTCATAAGCAGATGTAAAAATTCTCAACACTAAAAATCAAATCCAAAAATGTGTTAAAGGATAATACATCACAAATAGGTGATGTTTATCTTAGAAATGCAGGTTTGGATCCATATTTTAAATTCAAGCAATATCATCTGTCATATTAATATGATTAACTTAAAATATGCTGAGAAAGCATGTCACACACTGCTTAAAAAACTAAGAATTGACAGAAACTTCCTTAGCACAGTAATAACATCTGTAAAACAGTCTACAGCTAACATCACACTCTATGACAAAAGACTGAATGCTTCCCCCTAAGAACAGTTAACAACACAAGGTGTCTTCTTTCACTACTTCTAAGCCACATCAAATTTAAAATCCTAGCCACTGCATTAAGGCAAGAGAAAATGAAAATAAAAAGCTTACAGATTGGAAAGGAAAACAGAAAAGTATGTGCAGTTGCCCTACTTGTCTATGTATAAAATCTCAAAGAAACTAGCAAAAAAAAAAAAAGTCTTGTAACAAATAAATGAATTTAGCAAGGTCACAGGATACAAGATTAATATACAAAAAATTACATATATATTTAGTAGCTATGAACAATTGAAAATAAATATTTTTTTACACACAGTTTGTAACAGCACCAAAAAAAAAAAAAAAAAGAAAATGAAAAAAGATTCAGGTATAAATCTAACAAGATATGAACAGGCTTCCTATAGTGAAGACTATAAAACATTGATAAGAGAATCAAGGGAGACCTAAATAATAGAAAAAATATACTGCATTACTCAATGGCAAGACTCAAATTGTTAAGATCACAATTCTCTTTGAAAAGATCTATTGAATCAATGTCATTCCCAATCAAAATCCCAGCATATTTTGTTTTATAATAATTGACCAGCTAGCTCAAAAATTTCTTTTTAAAAAGAAGAAAGCTCAAAGACTCATAGTGCCTGATTTGAAGACTATGAAAGCTGTGGTGACCAAGTAAACATGGTATTGACAAAGGATAAAGTTACGTATCAATGGATGCAATGTTAAGTCCAGAAGTAGTACAATACTTAGTGATCATTAACACTTTTTACAAAGGTGCTGAAGTAATTTGATGGAAAAAAAATTGTTTCTTAAGCAATTGGAAATTTATATGTAAATCTAGTAATGTCATTTGGATGTTTTGTACCCTTTAAATCTTACATTGAAATATAATTTCCTGTGTTGGAGGTTGGGCCTGGTGGGAGGTGTCTGGGTCATGGGGGTGGATCCCTCATGAATGGCCTGGTGCTCTCCTCATGCTAATAGAGTGAGTTCTTGTTCTGCTAGTTCACAGGAGAAATAGCTGTTTTAAAAAGTCTGGGACCACTCCCTGCCCTTGCTCCCTCTCTTGCCATGTGACATGCCTGCTTCCCCTTTGCCTTCCACCATGAATGGAAGGTTTCTGAGGCCTCACCAGAAGCCATTGACAGCACTTCATTTCTTGTGGAGCCTGCAGAACCATGAGCCAAATAAAACTCTTTTTTTTATAAATAACCCAGGTTTTTCTTCATAGCAATGTAAAACAGACTAACATAAATAGTAATTGAAAATCCATGTATAAAAAACAAAAATCTCAACTCACACCTCACACTTTATGTAAAAATTAACTTAAAATGAATTACAAAACTAAATATAATGACTAAAACTATAAAAATTCTAGAAGAAAACATTCAAGAATATCTTTGTGATCTTGGAATAAACAAAGACTTCTTAGGTACATTTTAAAAAGATTTATTTAATAGAATATAAAAAATATGGACTGAGTGCAGTGGCTCACGCCTGTAATCCCAGCACTTTGGGAGGCTGAGGCAGGCAGATCACTTAAGGTCAGTAGTTCGAGACCAGCCTGGCCAACATGGTAAAACCCCATCTCTACTAAAAAATACAAAAATTAGCCAGTCATGGTGGCGGGCACCTGTAATTCCAGCTACTCAGGAGGCTGAGGCAGGAGAATTGCTTGAACTCAGGAGGTGGAGGTTGCAGTGAGCCGAGATGGCACCATTGCACTCCAGCCAGGGCAACATAGCAAGACTCCATCTCCAAAAAAAAAAAAAAAAAAAAAAGTATGAACCAGAAAGTAGCCATGAACAATATATAAATGAGTAAGTGTAGCTGTGCTCCAGTAAAGATTTATTTATGGGCACTGAAATTTGAATTTTATGTTGTTTTTACAATTACAAAATATCATAAATTTAAAAAATTTTAATCAACCATTTAAAAGTATAAAAAATTATTTTTAACTTACTGGTTATACACAAACAGGCAGTGGAAAAGAATTGGCGTGTGTACTGTAGACTGCCCACTTCTCTATGATATAGTTTCACTCATATGACATTCTGGGAAAAGCAAAATCAGATTAATGGTTGCCAGGGGCTGGAGTAAAGTGATGGGCACAAGAAACCTTTTGGGATAAAGGAAACATTCTATGTCTTGATTGTAGTGATAGATTTTATGTTTGCCAAAACTTACTCAAGTATATGCATAAAAGACGTTAATTTTACTGTAAACAAACTATAGCTCAAGAAACCTGACATTAAGAAAAGTTAGATTTCCAAGTGCTAACATAAAGTCAGCTAGTAAATTAAAAAAAACAAAATTCCAGGAGTCCTTATATCTACTTCATCACAAAAGTATTCTTCCTTTTTTACACCTAGTATCAATGAAAACTGTTTTAAAATCAATTTATTAACTTTTTCTGTCACTTCAGATAATACCCTGTTTTCCCCCTGATAATCTCCCACCAAGTTTAAGTGAAGCTCTGTTAACTCAAAACAAGCAACACTACAGGAGGTTCAGGCCCACAAATGAATGAGCTCTGCATCAGAGCTTCTCCCACTATTTAGAAGAATCATCTTTCCAAGTGTAGAAATTTGACACATATTTGTACATTTGTACCATACTGTACATTTCCACTGCAACACTGTTGATAGACTTCTTACCTTTGAAATACTTCTCAGTAAATGACTAAACCCCATTGGGAGAAAGAACAAGACAGAAAAATTAGGAAGAGCAATATTGTTTCAGTTCCAGAGGCACTGGAGTACTAGCCAATTAACCAAGAGCTGTGGTTTGAATGTCCCTGCCAAAACTCATGTTGAACTTGATTGCCAATGTGGCAGTACAGTGTTGGCAGGTATGGCCTCGTAAGAGTTGTTTGGGTTACGGGGACAGATATCTCATGAATAGATTAATGCTGTTCCTTGGGAATGAGTGAGTTCTCACACTAAAATGTATTAGTTCTCACAAGAGTGAGTTGTGGAAAAGACTCTGGCTTCCTTCGTTTTACTCTCTTGCTTCCTCTTTCACCATTTGATCTCTTCACACCTGCCCACTTGCTTTCAGTTTTCTGTTATGAATGGAAGCAGCATAAAGTCCTCACCAGAAGCCAAACAGATGCCAGTGCCTGCTTCTTGAACTTCTAAGCCTGCACAAACATGAGCTAAATAAGCTTTTCTCTATAAATTACCAGCCTCAAGTATTCCATTTTAATAACACGAAAGGGACTAAGATACCAAGGAACACTGGAACAGAAACTAAAAATCCAGGTGAGTGAACTGTGCTATACTATAATGACAATGCCTCAAGGGAAGTGGAAGCCCCATTTCTCACACACCAGAGTAGGCCAGTTAAATTAGTAGAGAGTTAGTAACTATGCATCCCAAACTGTGAGATTAGATATTTTAAACTCTCTTACATAAGAACTGTAATGATCCCAGAGACTGCAGCACTATCAAGGCTGCAAAATGGAATCAAACAGTCCCAGTTGTAGGAAGAACAGAGATACAGAAGCTACAATCCAGACAAGACAATAGTTTGAGGTAGTAAGAAATAGTATTTAAAACTTTCTTTAGTTTGAGGTACTAAGAAAGATCTTTTTTAATTTTATTTTTTCATCCTGCCAGGCCTATAAAATGAGACACTACTAGACAAAGAGGTGGTGGTATACAGGCAGACTAAGGAGTTAAACCACATTCCTTGCCAAGATCACATCTTCCCTTCCCATTTATACATAAGCAAAATTCTCTGCTTCCTCCTGCCAGGCACTCTTCTACTCTATCTCATCACATTCCAGTCTACTTCCTAACGTTCACTACATTTATCAATGCTTCCACATATCTAAAATTTATGGACAAATGTTTCAGTCATCATCTTTTTTGAGTTCTGAACAATATTTGAAACTATGTATCACAGTCCTCACTGTCCACTTAGCTTTTGTAAGACTCTTGGTTTTCTTCCCATACCTAGGGCCTTTCATTTTCTTTCTCCTTTGCAGGTCAAGACTCAGGACCTCTTCTCTTTTTATTATGTAGCATCTTCTTAGGCATTTTCATCCATACCCAAGGCTTCAACTTCCACCTATATATAAATGACTTATAAATGTATACCTCTCATTCAGACTTTTCCTCTGAGCTTCAGTATTCAATTGCCTACTTAACATTTCTATTTAAATTTCTCAGCGTCACCTCAAATTCAAGATTTGCAAGTTGAACTCACAGTTTTCCTATGCAAACCAGATTCCCCTTCATTGCTCCTGTATCAGTAAATGGGGCCACCATTCCATTATACAAGCCCGAACTATAGAATTATTCTGGAAATGTCTCTCTCCCTCAAAGGCAAAATTTATCTACCAATAAGTCCTTTCAATTTTATATCCTACACGTGCTTTGAATCCTTCTACTTCTCTCCATTATATGCTGCCAATACTATAGGTCTTGCTAACATAAATTCCCACCTAATCTAGAAAATAATCTCCTAGTTAGGCTACTCATATCCACGCTTCTTCCTTCAATCTACTCTGAACACTACAGAAAAAAACTATATCTCCTTAAAAAAAGTTATTCTTCTTTCACTGCTAATTTTCTTAAGAAGGAGAAAAATCTGGCCGGGCACAGTGGCTCATGCCTGTAATCCCAGCAATTTGGGAGGCTGAGGCAGGCAAATCACGAGGTCAGAAGAACAAGACCATCCTGGTTAACACAGTGAAACCCCATCTCTACTCAAAAAATACAAAAAAAAAAAAAAAAAAAAATTAGCCGGGTGTGGTGGTGTGCACCTGTAATCCCAGCTACTTGGGAGGCTGAGGCAAGAGAATTGCTTAAACCCGGGAGGCAGAGGTGCCGTGAGCCAAGATCACACCACTGCAGTCCAGTCTGGGTGAAAAAGCAGGAGTCCTCTCAAAAAAAAAGAAGAAAAATTTTATGAGAACTTACAAAACCTTCGACATACTATACACATCTTTAACTTCTTCTTCTTGTTTTTGCAGTTTCTTTTCCACTTCCGTTAAAGCCTTTCTTTCTTTCAGTCCTTTTTGTTTCATCCCATTATAGTCTGTATTTTATACGTGCTCTTGCCTCTGCCTAGAATGAATGAATGGATTGCTATGTACACTTTTTTTTATTCTCTTTTTTAAAAACTTAAGTGTCCATAATATAATTGATCATACTCTTGGTAGCACTGGTCCATGCTTGGTTCCTGCTCTACTTAACTATTTTCCCTTCCCCAATTTGATTTCCCTTCCCTGAGGTAACCAGTTTTGTATATTTGCATATATGGCATGTGCCATTTTTGCCACTCAATGTTACATTTTTATATTAAAATCTAAATAGATGAGCCATAGCTAATGCACATGGTGCTTACTGTGTATCAGGTAAATAGATACTGTTATCATTATTCATATTATTGTCCCTATTCTACATGTGGCTCATAGTCAAACAGCTGGTAAATGGTAAAAGCCAAATCCAAATTTAGTGTTGCTCCAAGAGCTCATGCTCTTTACCACTATAGTTGCTGCATCTAGTTCATGCATTTTAATGGCTGTATAATGTTTCTGTTTGGATAATCACATTTTATTTATCCATTTCTTTATTTAAGTTGGCTCTTTATAATTCATTACTCTTTGATATATCTATAACATATTTGTAAACCCATATAAAGCTTTCTCTAGGGCATTTATGCAGAATTATGATGTACATAGTAAAGTTCAAGGTTAATCCTTTAAACTGTTCTTCCAAATGGATTAAACTTGTTAGTAAACATGCAAGCAAAGTATGAAGATTCTAGTTTTCTCTCATCCTTGCCAATGTGTGATTATTATCCAACTTTTTAAATTTTTGCAGCTTTGATGGATATTAATTGATGTCCTATTTTTTAGTTCATAGTTTTCTTGTTTCAATGAAATCCAGCCAATTTTGACTGCCCCACCTATGAACTGCCTATTCATATCCTTTACTGGATTGGATTTCCTGTATTTTTCTTCTTGATAGGCACGGGTATACTATGTAGCCTATAGTATACATAGTTGAACATAGGAAATTTCTTCTCTAAATCTGTTAATTTTGTTAACAGAAATCTTTAATTTTGAGGTGGTTAAACACATCAGTTTCTCCCTTCATCATTTGTGGCTTTGGTGGCAGGCTATATAAAACAAAACAAAACAGAACAGAACAACCTTACCTACCCCTAAGTCAGGTACCAAAAATTTCTGTAGTTTCTTCTAATAGCTTTATAATTTTATCAGCCATATTTATACTTGTAATCAATCTTGTTTATTTTTATATGTGCTGTGATGCAGGGATTTAATGTCAATCTTCTCCATATGGAGATTCTATTTTCCAAGCATCTACTAACTAGTTCATCCTTTCTTCAACTGAGTTGAGATGTCTATCTACCATTTACTAAGTGTCTATATATGCATAGGTTTGTTTATGAACTCTGCATTCTATTTCAATGGTATTTGTATCTGTTTTTACTCCAGAACAAGACAATAACCAAACTCCAAATAAAATTAAAGATCCAAAAAATCTTAAATATATAAATTTGAATATATAACTTTCTAGTAATGTAGAACAGAAATCAACAAACTTTTTCTGTAAAGCGTCAGATAGTAGGTAATTTAGGCCTTGTGGTCCATATAGTCTCTGCCACTACTCATCTCTGCCACTGGGATGCAAAGGCAGCCATTGACAATATGAAAACAAATGAGCTTGACTGTATTCCAATAAAATGCTATTTGCAAAAGCAGACGGCAGGCAGGATTTTGGCCCACAGGCCATATTTTGTAGATTCTTGATGTAGATAAAAGAGGTAAAGATATAATCATAAAATTAGCTTAAAACTTTTATTACAAATAAATATTTAAATATAAATTTAGAAATATTGTTTTTTTCTACTTTTGTATGAAGCTATTGTATCCAAATTTTTCATGAATATCTTCTGTATCAAGGTCTCCCTCATCACTAAAGAAACTCAATGAATTCAGTATTTTCTAAAGTAAATATTTTTCACTTCTGAGTTCTGTGAAATAATGGAACTTTTCAATTCATGTTTACTGCTTTTCCTGAAAATTTTTTCCCAGCCACATAGTTTTGTTTTTGTTGTTTACCTATTCATCTTTTAAGTGTCCTTTCATATTCTCCAAAAGTTAATTACTTATATTACTCTTTTTAAAAATAATCTTAATAGCTTTGTTCACTAGGATTTCCACCACTTACCATTGTGAGGTCATATGACTGTTAATTTCTTGATTGATGTTAAAGACATGGCACCTGGCACCCTGGCTGCTCTAGATACAGCTCCAGCTAGGACTCAAAGAGGCCCAGATCCAGTTTGAGCTGCCACTTTGAAGAATGCAAGCCATGAGCCTTCGCAGCTTCCATGTAGTATTAAGACTGCGGGAACACAGAGCGCAATCTTGGCAGCCTCTTCCTAGATTTCAGAAGACGTTTGGAAAAGCATGGGTGTCCAGGCAGAAGCCTCCTAAGAGTGGAGCCCTCATAGAGAATCTCTACTAGGAGAGTGCAAAGGAGAGGGTGGCATTGGAGCCTCCACACAGAGATCCCACTGGCATGCTTCCTAGCAGAGCTGTGAAAGGGGATCACCACTCTCCAAATTCCAGAATGGTAGATCGACTGGGAGCTTGCATCCTGCATGTGGAAAAGCTGCAGACACTCAACAACCTGTGAGAGCAGCTACGGGGGCAGTACCCTGCAAAGCCACAGGGGTGGAGCTGCCCAAGGCCTTAGGAGCCCAACTCATGCACCAGTGTGTCCTGCATGCAGGACATAGAGTCAAAGGAGATTTTTTTGGAGCTTTAAGAGTTAATGGACTGCCCTGCTGGGTTTCAAACTTACATGGAGCCTATGGCCCCCTTCTTTTGGCCAATTCCTCCCTTTTGGGATAAAGATATTTGTGCAATTCCTATACCCCACTTGTATTGTGGGAGTAGGTAACTTGTTTGAATTTACAGGCTCATATAAGGGACTTGCCTTGTTTGAGATGAAACTTTGGACTTTGGATTTTTAACAATAGAACAAGTTACAATGTTGGGGGACTATTGTGAAGGCATGATTATATTTTGCCATGTGAGAAGAAAATGAGATTTGGGAGGGACAAGGGATGGAATGATATACTTTGGACATTTGTCCCTACCAAAATCTTATGTAGAATTGTAATCCCCAATGCTGGAGGTGGAGCCTAGTAGAATGTGTTTGGGTCATGGGACTGGATCCTTCATGGCTTGGTGCAATCTTCATTATAGTGAGTGAGTTCTCACTAACTCTGGTTATCTTTAAAAGTGTGTGGCACCTCTCCCCACCACCCTCTCTGCTTCCTGCTCTAGGCATGCTCCTGCATGGCCTGCTCCCTCTTTACCTTCCACTGTGACAATAAGCTTACTGGAATCTCCCTAGAAGCCCAAGCAGATGGCAGCACCACGTTTACTTTAAAGCCTGCAGAACTGTGAGCCAATTAAACCTCTTTTCTTTATAAATTACCCAGTCAATGGTATTTCTTTATAGCAATGCAAGAATGGCCTAATACAATTGATAATATATTAACACATAAGTTACATTTGGTTTTCTATTTTGAACAAGATTTTCATATTAATAAGAGATAATAGATAAATTTCTGTTCAACATTTGAGTAAACTGTGGGGGAAAAAAAAAAACAATAGGAAAGAGAAGCAGACACAGATAATGTCCTATACTGTCTTTATTAGGTCTTCAGATTGTTTGGAAAACTGAAAATAGGTTTTTGCTTTTTAAAACCTTTTACTTCACCCTTTGGCTAAAAAAATATTATTTATAGTTACTAGTGATCCTGTTTTAATTGTTTTAAACCTTTGACATATTTGATATGTTTCCCAAAATCAAACTTCAAATTAAAAGCTGTGTTTTTGTGACCTCAAACTACTTTGGAGTGCTACAGAGGGACCCTGAAACATTCAAAAGAGATTAACAGGTTTACGTAGTGTGTTAAAGCATATGGGAAGCACTGCCAAATAAGAAATGTTTTATCTCTGAGTTATTTTTTATGAATATGTATTAATATATGTTCCAAAAGTGTATGAGATTCCTACAATTCTGTTATATCCTGGTAGGAAATCAGTCATAACTATAGTTATTATGTTATTATAGGCCACAGAAATAACCAAATTTTCTTCTCACTTGTATCTCTGACCATGATCATATTACTTCTTGTCCAGAGTTAACTGCTTAATTCTGATGCATTTTCAAAAAGCTCTTTACAAGCAAATAAAATCCTAAAGCATTGGTCTTCAAGGAAGTTCATGGAAAGGGTAGAAAGGACCATAAAAAGCACCTCTGAATACAGGTTTATGATGACTTTAGGATCATATCATTTGGACTAAGTAAGGATTCCTAGCACTTCAATGAAAAGACTAACTGATTTATAAAACTGCTAACCCAAGCAGGACAAGAATTAATTGAATAACAAGAAGATACTTTGCCAAATTTTCATAATAAATCAGCCAGCCCTGAAATTATTCAGATGTGCTACTTGAATGAATTCCATGATCCATGTCAAATTACCTATGTGATATGGTTTGGCTGTGCCCCCAACCACATCTCATCTTGAATTGTAGCTCCCATAATTCCCACATTTTGGGAGGGACTCCGTGGGAGATAATTGAGTCATGAGGGCCATTTCTCCATACTGTTCCCATGGTAGTGAATAAGTCTCACAAGATCTGATGGTTTTATAAGGGGAAACTCTTTTTGCTTGGCTCTCATTCTATCTTTGCCTGCCACCATGTAAGATTGTGCCTTTTGTCTCCCACCATAATTGTGAGGCATCCCCACCCATGTGGAACCATGAGTCCATTAAACTTCTTTCCTTTAAAAATTACCCAGTCTCAAGTATATCATTATCAAGTGTGAAAATGAACTAAAACAGTAAGTTGATATTGTTGGAGTGGGGTGCTACTGTAAAGATACCTGAAAATGTGGAAGCAACTTTGGAACTGGGTAATAGGTTGGAACAGTTTGGAGGACTCAGAAGAAGACAGTAAAATGTGAGGAATTTTGCAACTTTCTAGAGACTTGTTGAATGGCTTTGACCAAAATGCTGATAATGATATAGACAATGAAATCCAGGTGGAGGTGGTCTCAGATGGAGATAAGGAACTTGTTGGGAAGTGGAGCAAAAGTGACTCTTGGTATGTTTTAGCAAAGAGACTGGCAGCATTTTGCCCCTGCCCTAGAGATCTGTGGAACTTTGAACTTGAGAGTGATGATTTAGGGTACCTGACAGAAGAAACTTTTAAGCAGCAAAGTATTCAAGAGATGAGTGAGATGCTGTTAAAAGCACTGAGTTTTAAAAGGGAAACAATATAAAAGTTCAGAAAATTTGCAGCCTGATGATGCGACAGAAAAGAAAAACCCATTTTCTAAGGAGAAATTCAAACAGGCTGCAGAAATTTGCTTAAGTAAGGAGGAGCCAAATGTTAATCATCAAGACAATCAGGAAGATATCTCCAGAGCATGTCAGAAACTTTTGCAGCAGTCCCTCCAATCACAGGTCCAAATGTCTAGGAGGAAAAAATGGTTTTGTGGGCTGGGCCCAGGGACCCCTGCTATGTGCAGCCTAGGGACTTTGTGCCTTGCATTCCAGCTGCTCTAACCATGGTTGAAAGGGGCCAAAGTATAGCTTGGGCCATGGCTTTAGAGGGTGCAAGCCCAAAGCCATGGCAGCTTCCACATGGTGTTGAGCCTGAGGGTGCACAGAATTCAAGAATTGAGGGTCGGGAACCTTCGCCTAGATTTCAGAGGATGTATGAAAATGTCTAGATGTCCAGGAATAAGTTTGCTGCAGGGGCTGGGGTACTCATGGAGAACTTTTGCTATGGCAATGCAGAAGGGAAATGTCGGGTTGGAGCCCCCACACAGAGTCCTTACTGGGGTACTGCCTAGTGGAGCTGTGAGAAGAGGGCCACCGTCCTCCAGACCCCAGAATGGTAGATCCATTGACAACTTGCACTGTGCACCTGGAAAAGCTGCAGACACTCAATGCCAGCCCCATGAAAGCAGCCAAGAGGGAGGCTGTACCTTGCAAAGCCACAAGGCAGAGCTATCCACAACTACAAGAACCCATCTCTTGCATTAGCGTGACATGGATGTAAGACATGGAGTCAAAGAAAATCATTTTGGAGCTTTAAGATTTGACTGCTCCACTGGATTTCAGACTTGCATGGGGCCTGCAGCTCCTTTGTTTTGGCCAATTTCTCCCATTCTCTAATGCTTGTAACCCCATTGTATCTATGAAGTATCTAACTTACTTTTGATTTTACAGGCTCATAGGCAGAAGGCGCTTTCCTTGTCTCAGATGAGAGTTTGGACTGGGGACTTTTGAGTTAATGCTGAAATCAGTTAAGGCTTTGAGAGACTGTTGGGAAGGCATGATTGTTTTTAACATGTGAGGACATGAGATTTGAAAGTGGTCAGGGATGAAATAATATGGTTTGGCTACATCCCCACCCAAATCTCATCTTGAATTGTAGCTCCCATAATTCCCACATGTTTTGGGAGGGACCCGGTGGAAGATAATTGAATCATGGGGATGGTTTCCCTCATACAGTTCTCAAGATAATGAATAAGTCTCATGATATCTGATGGTTTTATAAGGGGAAACCCCTTTCATGTGGTTCTCATTCATTCTTTGCCTACCACCATGTAAGATTTGCCTTTTGTCTCTTGCCATGATTGTGAGGCCTACCCTGCCACATAGAACTGTGAGTCCATTAAACTTCTTTCCTTTATAAATTACCCAGTCTTGGGTATGCCTTTATCAGCAGCTTGAAAACAGACTAATAAACTATGATAATCCATCTAGAAAACAATGCTACACACTTGACTTGGGGAAAGAAAATTGGCATTTAAGAGGATATAAATCCAATGTAAAGTGTAGACTCACAGAGAGAGTCTGAACAGCCACCTGGTACTTCCTAAGTCCTTAAACCTCCATTATTAAAAGCTCTAACTGGGCAATGTGGCTTGCAACTATAATCTAAGCTTCTCAGGAGGCTTAGGTGGGAGAATTGCTTGAGCCTAGGAGAACAAGGCTATACTGAGCTGTGATTGTGCCAACACACTCCAGCCTAGGTGACAAAGCAAGACCCCATGTCTCTAAATAAATAAATAGTCTATACTCCATGACTCATCATAGGAGGGATAAAACGATCCAGATAGAATACACACACACACACACACACACACATACACACACACACACACACACACAACTGGTGTGGTGACTGTTCTAAATTGCCAAAATGACTTGTGACAAATATACTTCAGGTATATTTCTGCTACCTGATAAGCCATTTGAACATAGAAAGATTTCATTCCATTGTGGTTTTCAATGCATATTTTCTGATTATATAGAAGCTTTCTCATACAAGAAGGCCAATCCTATAATAGTAGCTAAAAGGTGATCAGAAAATATATTTCCCTCATGAGACATTCCTAGAAAAATCTCTAGTGATAAAGGTACCTGTTTCACTGGACAAGTACAAATAGTTAAATAAGATATTACAAATACAGTAACATTAGGCAAAGCTAATTGAATCAACTAGGTTGCCTTGGTCAAACATATTGCAGATTGATAACAATCAGCTCTAGTTCCAGAGGAAAATATAAGTTGATCCCTTATGAAATAGTGACTGGAAGGCTCCTAATAATAGAACCTCATGTATCTTCTACTCCTAAACTCTAATATGACTAAACTCTACCAGGCTTTAATATACTATGCCAAAGTGTATTTTCACCAGGTTAAAGAAAGCTTGTTCACCAACAGAGGACAATCAAACCCAGATGATCTAAAACTCAGAGATTTGACCTTCTGGAAACATTAAAGAAAGACTGCCCTTGCCACCCACACAGCAACAAAATTGTGGGACTGTGCACCTTGAGTTTATAATCTCATAACTCATGCTAAATGTGACATAATCACACTGAAACTTTAAAGAAACAGATAGTCCCAAAGAAAAGACCAGAACTGATTTTCTCTCTTGAAAACAGGATGTTCCAGCATAATAAGGGAGTCTCCTCTAGGCTATCTTTTACAACCTGTTTATAAGGACTTACAAAACTTACTGTTCTGTTATTTTCTTTTTTTTTTTTTTCTGTTCTGTTATTTTCTAGTGAGATTTGAGACCAAATAAGTACATTTATCATGGCAAAAGAGTGATGTCAATGCATAAAGTTTTAGTCAAACTCTCAGGTTGACCAAATAAAGGGAATTGTTAAATTAAGCTTAACCTAAAACTGCCCTCATTATAAGTTTGGCCTAAAGGTTTTTCTGTACATAGTGAACTATAATCTAAATATATAAACAGACTGCAACCTACTCTTGTACCAATCACAGAGTTTCAGCCAATAACAGGTAGCCAACTGTTCAACTATAGCAAATGCTGAACTGTAACACAACCAGCTATTCCTGTACTCCAGTTTCATTTTCTGTACATCATTCTCCTTTATCTGTCCATAAATCCTCTCTGACCACATGCCAGTGTCAAAGTCTCTCTGAACCTATTCTGGTTCAGGGGCTTCTTGATTCAGGAATCATTCTTTCCTCAATTACTCTATGTTAAATTTAATTTTTCTAAAGTTTTTATTCTAACAAGTTAACTGAAACATATACTAAAATTAACACTAACATATAAGAAAAATCTTACTGGAGCACAAAGAAAAGAGACATTAGTTGTGAATGGTGTTGGTATTACTTCATAGAAGAAAAACATTTTTTAGTTTATAAGCATTTTGGCCATGAAGGATATGCAAAATTGTGATAGCTATAAAATAAATAAGAAATGTCAAGCTTACATTTTTCATATGCAAAGTATGAGAGCAAATGGAAAATTCAGGAAGTATTCTCATTTGGAATAAGGTATGCATGGGGGGAAAAGGAGAAGGAAAATACAATAGAAGAAGCTATAAAGTCAGCTTGGGTAGAATACTATACTAAGGATTATTCCCTATATTATCTAATATCCAATTATGTTTGTGACATCACAAGTTATAGAAATAAGTAAGACAATGCTGAGAAAGATGACAAGCCTATCTCAAATATATTAGATATTTGATTCATTCTTTTTAGGCTCATAGCATATCTCAAAACCATTTCTGAACTACTGAGGGAAAAAAAAAAAAGACTTTATGCCAGAAGTCACATGAAGTTCTTTAGCAATATTAATCCTTTATCTTTCACACATATCTTTTTTTTAACATCAGATGGGTAATGTGCTGACATTATAACAAGGTTTCATGGAGGCACAACTCAAATAAGCATTAAATACTCAATCATACATATGAACTATGGAAGAATCTCTAATACACGTCTTTAATAAAATGGCTTTGTTTCTGTTTTATGATGCCACCATAGCTAAAACTGCATCCAAAAGGCAATTAAATTAAGAGAGTCTTTTCCTCCAAAAATATTTATATAATCACTAAATATAGACTCTTCAGAGCTGACATTATTATTGCATTCACAAAATAAAATAATCTTGATATTAGAGGCTGAGATTAAAAATAACTACAGTTGTAGCTTGTTATTGACATTAGAGAATGACCATAGTTATATAACTTTATATATATATATATATATAGAGAGAGAGAGAGAGAGAGAGAGAGAGAGAGAGAGAGAGAGAATCCTTCCAGACTCCAAGGGGAAATTGTGTTTCATTGCTTCTCTGAAATTTGCATCTTGAGGAAAAGTATCAACTCAATTCTGAAATTAAAAATATGGTGATAAATAGAATCATTTTGAGTTCATTATAAATATTCCACCTTTAACTGCTTTCTGCTTGACCAAAAAAAGTACTTCTTTGAAATAGACACTGGAGAGTAAAAACACTTCTATCCACTGTTGCTTGGGTATAAGAACATGTGTTTTTCATACAAAACATAAAAAGAAAAAACTCCAATAATATTATTTACACTTTTTATAATTTGTGTAAGCTTAATTGCACTTAATATCAATTGATGTTAACTGTAAACTTCCAACTGTGCACAGTGATATGATCTGATTTGTATTTTAGAACAAATCAGCATCACAAGAAACACACAGCTTACACAAAAACATCTCTTCTCTATATCAAATTTGTCTAACCTGTGGCCCATGGGCTGCATGAGGCCCAGGACAGCCTTGAATACAGCCCAACAAAAATTTGTAAACTTTCTTAAAGCATTATAAAATTTTTTTGCAATTGTTTTTAGCTCATCAGCTATCATTAATGTTAGTGTATTTTATATGTGGCCCAAGACAATTAATTCTTCCATTGTGGCCCAAAAAATGCCAAAAGATTGGACACCCCAGGTCTACATCATTCTCAGTCTTCAGAAAAAGTAGGAACAACAAGTGAAATTATAAAATTTGTATTTTAGAACAAATCAGATCATATCACTCCTCTGTAGTTTTCCACTACTTGAAATGATTTTTCTCCCTTTCCAGGCCAGAATTGGTGCAAAGGCACCAAAATATCAAGTGGTAAGTCATGCTCAAAAAAACAGCATCTACAGTATTACCAAATAACTAAATGGGAAATTGGAGAGTAACTAGCTTTAATATTTTTAAGTATTTTGAAGTAGCTGAAGTATTTTGCTTTCACAAATAACTCCAAATTTCTCCTCCAAAGTAACAGGAAAAAAATAATGACATCAGAATGCATATAGCAGCACTATTCATAATAGGCAAAAATTAAAAACAAACCCAGATGCATGTCGATAGGAAAACTGATCAATAAAATGTGGTATATTCAGATACTGGAGTACACACAGCACTAAGAATGAATGAAATACAACTCCATACAATTATATAGCTGAATCTCCCAAACATTATGTTGAGCAAAACAATACAGAACCAGTAGAATATATTGTATGATTCTTCTATAAACTTTGAATAAAAATAGGCCAAAGTAATGGTGCTAGACAGAAAATAGTGGTGCGAGACAAAAGGATAAAAGTTACCCTTGGAGGTCGGAGATAGTTCTCCCTGAAAGGAAGCATGAGGAAATTCTGGGGAGCTGTTAATGTTCCGCTTCTTAATCTCAGTGCTACTTTCTATGCTTTCAATCTGTGCACCTTTCATTATCTGTTTTATATTACTTAGCAATAAGCACTTTGCTGCTTTTATCAATTTTTCCAAATATCCTTTTCTGAGCAACCTATCATTTGTCATTTTAAAAATGTATTTACTTATCCCTACCTTGAGTCACACAGCATTTAATATGATTTTAAGCTATGGGAAAGATTCTGTCAACTTTATATTATTCAGATTGAAGATTATCTATGTTTGGACCTGGAAACACATCTATTTTCACGAACTGCCTTTACCATTTTACAACTCCATATCAACTTTTTTTTTTTTAATCCATGAAGCAGCATATTTATTCTGGGCCTTAGTAGACAACGCCCTGATTTCATTCCCACTCATCATCACCAATAAAATGAAGACAGATCCTGAGCTGGCTGAGGCCCTGCAGTCCTTAGCTCCTTGCCCTGTCCCTTCTCAGCCTCAAGGTAGGTAGTCTGTGTCAGTGATAGAGATGGCGCCTACAGAGGGTACCAGAGCTGAGCAGATACGTGAACCCAGAGACAGGAACTGCAGAGAGCAAAGGATGCACATCCCTGAGTCCAGTTGGGGCTTCACTTGCTGCCCGCCGTGATCTTGAGGCTGCAGGGCACAGCGAGCAGCCTCACTATGGGCTGTCTCCCTGGTGGTTGCAGAGCCATGACACACAGTGGCTGGCTAGGTGGACAGTTCCACCAGACACTGGCAGAGTCCACTCAGGCTCAGCTCTTTAATATCCAGGTAGCTGACGTGGAAGGCCCGTTCATCAGAGAGTTCACTGAGAACACGGCAGCAGGCAGGGCCCAGGGCACCTAGGGAGCCCAGGAGCAACTGAAGGAAGACAGGATCTTCCCTCCACTGAATTTCGTAGAGAATTCCAGGTGCATCCTGGGTCCAGGTTCCGAAGACCATCCAAGTGGGAGACCACAGCAACGGAGAAGTGGCCATCCTCAGGCTCCGTCTCATTTCCATCCGGGGCATCCAGAGACACAGTGTGCACTCGAAGCAGCATTTTGGCCACCGCGTTACACTTTGCCAATTTTTTGGAAGTGCCACTGCCAATGTCAATGAAATGCTCCACTTGGCAGGTCATGATGAATTCTTTGCGGTGGTCTGGCCCAAATTCCTGGGTCACTGTGTACTCTGGCAACAACCACCAGCCTTTTTGCACCACCAGCTCCTGCACCAACGGGGATGCACTTAGACTGCTGAAGGGAAATGGGGGTTAGGGAGGCGGGAGTGCTGCTTTTCCAGAGGGGTGCTCCTGGTTAGGACAACAGATGAAACTGCAGTAGAAGCTGCTGCAGCAGTAAAAACCAGAGAACATCTTCAGGCAGTGAAGAGTCTAGGGGCCCTGCTGTCCTCCAGGGCTGGCTCCAACATGCTTCCCACTTTGAGGTGTTTGAGGGCCACCTCAGCTGCCTTGTTCTTGACTGTCTTCTTGCTGCGGGCCTGAACTGGTGCAGCTGGTGTCGCCAACGGTGACCCGGAACGTGAAATTAGGCTGATGGGCTTTGCCCTCGGTTTTGAGAATGTTGTACACAGCTGTCTTCCCTATTCTGGTCTCACACTCCTGCAGAAGGCTGATCTGGGAATTGCCAGGGTTGATGGCCAGCAATTGCTCTATAGCAGGTAGCCTGCAGCCCCTTGCTCGTCTTCATTCATTCCCTCCACTGTCCTCACGGACACCACATGACTGCTTCTATATCAACCTCTTTGACCAGTCAAGCACCATAAGAAGCACAGAGCTTACAAAAACAATCAAATTTTGTCTATATCATTCTCAATCTTCACATAAGGTAGAAATAAGAAGTGAAATTTTAAAATTAAAATTATCCTCAAGGACTCTTCAATTTCCATCTCCATTAGCCTTCAAAACAAAAAGACAAACATTTCTGGGGATCCATCTGCTCTCTCCTTATGAATGAATAATGGACCACCCCATATATTTTTAAATTTCACCTTTGATCCTAGATTCTGCTATTGCAAGCTAACTTGAGTAGATACAGCAAAGAAATCATGTGATATAGTCTTGTCATTAATAGGTAAAAGCAGTCTTTCCAAAATGTCTTAAGCAACTCTCTATGACCTGAAATCTGCAGAATTAGTACTCTGGAAGAGACATGGGAGAAAAACTGTCCTGGACACTTAGTGAAAAGAGTGTAGTAAGTCATGCTAATAATTAGTACTTCAGTTAAAATCTCCAAAATGTTGATCCTTGAATTCAAGTTTCATAACTAAAAAGATACACACCATTTTTCCTCAGCCTGAAAATCTTCTCCATTGGGAATCCTTAAACAGGAGAGTCTTAAGCTTCTAGAAGCATATGATCTTTGGAAAAAACAGCTAATGACCCCTGGATCAAGCAAATGACAAACCAAAGTATACAGCTTCCACCCAAAAACAGAAGATTATAAGTTTTCTGGAATCTCGGCTCCTCCTTTCTAAAATTATTTTGTTTACTTTTAATCTTATTTATTACTGTGCTTTGGTATCCCTAGTGATCAACTAAAGGTTTCTCAGAATATGTGTATACATTCGCATATTGTCAGTGTTATCACATTCTTTATCTCCATTTGTCTTTCATTACCACCTAAGAAAAGGCAAAAATCTCCCTGTTATCTCACAGACAAAACTTAATATTAGGTTGGTGCAAAGGTGATTGCAGTTTTGGCATGGAAAGTAATTTACTTTTGCACCAACCTAATAGCTGTTACTTAAAACGTTACAAATAGCAAATTTCCTTCCTGGAAACACTTGTATATTTGAATTTTCTTCACATTTTAACCCAAACCTTCAGTCTTGTAAAAATTAGACATTGATCCCAGTCATTATATCATTTACAGTAGAAGCAACTACTGTATTGGAGTTGTGAACAAATGTGAACCTAAAAGAGCCAATCCTTCAAGATAGATCTCAAGTGGCTAACTAGACCTAGATTTTAAATACAGCCAGGCTGCCATTTGCTAACTAGAGGTCACTCACATACTCTGGGTTCCCAGAAAATCCACGCATCTATTGAACTTTGTGCTCACCTAAACCAATTAATCAGGGCTTAGCTATATCAACCAATCAGAACCCAGCTGTATCAACCAATCAGAACTCAGCTGTGTTAACCAATGAGAAGGAAGCAAGTTTGCCTCATTTTCATAAAGAAACTAGGTTAAGAACATGGGCAGGCATGTTTGCTATAAAATCAGGATCCTCCCTTTGCTTTCTAGAATGCACCTTCCTCTAACATTGAAAACTGTGTCTACCTCATTTGCAAACAAGGTCTCTTTCCTCAAAATTCCTTTCCAGAAAAATTTTCTTGACAGAGCAATCCTTGCTACAGTAACTATTCTTTTGGCAAATATTTATCTTTTGGCATCCAAAAATTTCTCATTGCAATAAATGAGAATCAAATGTAAACTAACTGTAGGTGTTACTAGTACTCATATAAAGGACAGAGCCTTGTGAGAAGGTTTAGGCAATACTCTGTGAGCAAAAGTGACCTGTAACACTTCTGTCTTACAAAACTGAGAGTAAGTGTGAGTTCTCCATTCTTGCTCTCCCACTGGTGTAGCACAGCTTCTGAAAGATATGTGTTCAGATGGCTTATGAGAGAATAGCATCCTAAATCTCTGAGTTGGCACTGGAAGAGAAACCTACTCTTATGAATAGGTTTCAGTCTTTAGTGAACCTGTGCTCCTGGGCTGTGACTTTCAACATGATTCTTAGCTTCTTGTCTCCCCTTAGATGAGGAGGAAAATCTAAAGACTGGAGTTATTTTCCTTCTCTCATATTGACTCAGCTCTGGTAAAGTTGTTTCTCTTCAGGGAAGGTGAGGAACAGAAAGTTCTGGGAGTATGTCAAAATGCTTACTCCTCCCCTGGGCTATTTCCAAATGGCTACTTTCCCCTCCCCTAGCTGGAGGCATGTGGGGACTTTTCTCTGATCTTCACATTGAGAGCTGGATGGTACTTGTAAAAGTAAAACCTCAAAATTGTGGGGGCTTTCCTAAGGCTAGGGCCTCAGGAAGTTTTAACTTTTAAGTTAGTCTACTCAGCTTCCAGCAGTTCATCAATTATAGTTTAAGTTTTCCTAACAGAATCTATAGTTTCTTCACCCAGTAAACTTATTCTTTGTATTTGTCTCACTCTCCACTACTCAGGGCTTGATTTGCCCTGTGACCTCAATTTCTGATGGATCTAAGAAGAGTTGTTGGTTCTCAGTTCAGCTTTTTTCTTGTTGCAAGAATAGGAGTGACAACTGTCACACTCTTTCACATATCAAAAAGCAAGCCAAAAGTCCCCACAGTATTGCTTTAAATTACTTCTCATCTTGTATCTTTTTCCTACTTAACTGTGAACTATTTGAGAGCAGGAACCATGGTCTTTTTATCTCAGGACCTAGGATAGGTATGAGGATTCTTCAGAGCGTAACCATGATTTTCGTGGCTGCTCTTTATCACACACACTCTCTCTAGGTTATTTTATGCATTTTTCTAGCTTTTTGTGCCATACTAACAACTCTCAAAACTGTATCTCTGGCCAGTCCATCTCTCTCCTTTAATGTTGGATAATTATAAGCATCTTAATTTAAAAGTTCAAAATGTAAGTTTTAGTTTATACCTCCAAATTGTTCATCTTCTCCCTTCTTGATCATATGTAATAACATCATGACCCAATTAGTTCTTTCAACTAGAAACCCAGGAGTCATCTTTGGTTCTTTTCTCTTATTTTACAGCTTCTAAGTCTACTCCTCTGACAAATCATATCATTTCAATCTTCAAATATATTCTCAATCTACTTCTCTCTATTTTCACTGTAATCAGTGTGGTCCAAGTTATCACTGTCACTAGGAGAGTCCTCAAAAAAGCCCTCTCCCATTGCTCTCTCCATTTCTATTCTCATGCTACGCATAGAGCAGTCAGAATGACTTTTATACATAAAATAAATCATGTCACTCCCATATTTAAATCTCTTCAATATCTTCCCTGTATACTGAGACTCAGATTCAAACTCCTTATCATTCTCCATATTCTCTGTAAAACCACTGCTGTATCTGAGTCCTACCTCTGGAACCTCATCTCCTGCCACACTCCCTTCTCATCTGCTATACTACACCTACGCTGGTCTTCTTTGTGTCCCTTGCTAGTTAAAGAGCTTCACATTTCACGTTCCCTATGCTTACATGTAACATTTTTACACGTTATTTAACATTTTGTTCCTATTAAAAGAACTCACAACTAAAGAGATTATATTAGGTGGTTATCTAATTCTAATAATTCAAATTTTAGATTTTCTATTTAATAATAATTAGAATTATCTAATTCCAATAACTCAAATTTTACATTTTCGTAGTATTTCAAAAGTAAATTAATCATAGCAAAACATAAATAAGCTAAAATATAAAATTCAAAGCAAAGTAATTCAATTGATTAGTTTAATTTGCATTAGAAACTTTCTTAATTACCTTTACCATTTTGCTATGTATTGCAGATACAAAATTAGAATTACAGTTGCATTATAAGGCATTTATCATTTTTCCTAGTAGTTCCATTTTTAATTATTCAGAGGCTTGTTTTATATCTCACATAAAACCTGTGTTATATTGTCTTTGCAGAAAACTTTCCCTCATTTTAATGCTGACACAAAAAATAGCAAAAGAAAAGAGAAAGTAATATTAAAATTATTGAATTTATATATTAAACAGTTTCTACAAAGGGCGAATTAACTGGCAACTAAAGCAAATGGCTCATTCAATTTTCTTGTCGGAAACAAGAGTCTACTTATATCTATAATTTCATATTACCAAAATTGAAATTAGTAAATCTTCCTGTTATGCTAAAGAATATGAAATGAACAAACCTCAAAAATACAGACCTCAAGAAGCCTACATCATCGATACATTTTTTTCAACAACCACAAAATGGAATTTATATAAATTGATTAAAACGGAATTACTGTTTAGGAAACATAATATATTTTTAATACTAGCTATCTGACAGAGTATTTTGTTATTCTACTCTGAAAGTATTGCACAAAATATGAAAAACCAAGTCTTACTTTTTAACATTTAAAATTTAAATTGAATACCTGGAATTCAGCTCCCAAAAATAATTTTACGGATGAAAACAGAAGGTAAGCAGATAGGAAGTTATCCCATTCAGATGGTAGTCATATTAAGAAACAAATGAGATGACCCAGAAAGAAGAAGCCTTACAACTCCAAATAGAGAGTAAGTGAATTAAAGGGCACTGAGAAGTAACTCTGGTCTGTGGTTCAGAAAGATAAAAGGAAGGTTCCTAGAAAATTACATACAAAAAATCTTCAATGGAATAAGAGTGTAAGATGAAGAAGGTAAGAAAATCTATTAAGAAAATCTATCAATTCTGAATTTTAAAAACTACATAAACCACACAGCAAGAATAAATGAGTTGTCAAAGAAATCTTAATTGAAATAATGCCAATTAATCAATAATTAATTTTAAAACATAAAAGTGTTAATTTTTTCTGTCATCTTCCTATCCAAAAATCAAAGCAGATTGGATTATATTTCTTATTAAACTAAAGCAGTTTCTTTTTGTGTTTAGGCCAAATATCACTTTATTACAATAATCTAAATCTCATTTTTTAAAAGTTACTGACAAAATATCTGTCACCTTATTTAATGGCCATGGTAATCTAATACATAATATGGCACAATCTTGATTATTTTTAAAAACTCACACACAAGACACATAACTAGAGTCATTTAAATCCAAGGCAAAATTATATCTAATCATGCTTTGTTATTGGTTTCTCCATTTTATTTTATTTTATTTTAAGCTTCAGTGCCATAGTGAAAAAACAAAACAATGACGTTATGTGGCATTTTAATATAATGCTTCCTAGTTAGAAAAGAAATTATTAGAATTTTATTCCTTGTGTCATAAAATTCCTGCATCATAAAGGGATTAAATATGAAAAATATATTGTGAAGAAATATTATTGAGTTCCTACTACGTATTAGGTATTCTGCTAAATTCCAGGAATAAAATAGTAGACAAGACAAATACTGGCCCTGACTTCAACTACCTGAAGAACTGCAAAATTTCCAATTTGAGAACTACATATTAACTATTATGAAGAGCATATTGATAACATCATATTTTACTTCAGTTGAAACTAAAACCCTGACAAAATGTAACATAAAATGCATAAAAAGTAGCATAAAATGGATGAGGAGATTATCCTCATCAATAGCAACAAGACAAAAAAGATGTTTATCTTTTACTTTGCTTTAAAGGAACAACATGAATGCTTTTCTGAGTGTTTCATCGTACTCGTCATTCTCATTCTCATTCTCTCCTGGAGTCCATGTCACTTGTCAACTTGTCCATTCCTACAACCAAACCAACTTCTCTTAAGTCATAATTCAAAAGGAAGCACAGAGGCTAAGTGGTGGGAGCACATCTGAATATGATGGCAACTGTCAGGAGAATGGAAGTTAAATATGTACAGTCTCTCTCACACTCTCGGCTACCTCAACTTTACAACATAAATAATATTGCTTCCACAAAATTAAATGATACAGATGTGAACAACTTTTGAAACAGTGTTTTTTAATCTAATAACAACAAAAAATGAAATCAATACTTCTTTAGTGTTTCAGGTCAGTGTAAGAATATATTGCTGCATTTTACTAATTATGTTTTGTAACCTAATGAAATGTTTAGTAAAAACAGGATTCAGCGGTCAAATAAATGTATGAAACAGTGTGTGTTCTAATACTCTTGGAGCATATTTGGGTTCTCAAAATTATTATAATAAAGAAACTTGCTTAACCTTTTTTAAAACAACCTTTCCAAAACTATTTGACCACAGACTGAATTTGGAGGGTAAAATCTTGTAATGTCTTCTAGAACTATTGTTGAAAGAAACACAATCTAGTTATAGATTGCACTGTTGGAAAAAGATATTTTACTGAATAAGTATAGCTTACATTATTTATACTAAAATATAGTGGGAGGTGGTTCTTTTTTACTATCCTGTTAATTATCCTTGCCTTCTTTTTAGATTTCCATTAAGGGTAATAGTATCAAACCCTAACCTAACAATTTTCCTTTCTGAGGGCATACTATTCCAAGGACAGTATTTTAATACATACTTTTCAGTATGTTATACTATCAGAGATAATATTTAGTCTATATAGATCAGCTTACTTACGTCTGGGGCTCCTTTTCATTTTGTTGTTTTTGCTGGGGCTGAAGAACGTTATTTACCAGTTCAGTGATTCCACTAAAGGGAAACCACCTGTTTAAATAAGCAAATAATGTGACTGAATAACCAAATAAATAACAATGTAGGTTAATGTTTTCTTATCCATAATAATAAAAATACACAGGCACAAAAGCTACAGCCAATGGTAATGTGAGCTCCAATTATCATCAAGGCAGTCAAAATGTTGGGAAATTAAATTTGAACACTTAACTAGTCCACAAGCAGGCAGCAAAAAACTACATCCAGTCACTATGTGGGTGAAGTAAGAAGCTGCAGGCAGCTGTCTTACAAGCCAGAGAGTCAGAAAGCAGAAGACACACTAGCTGCAGCCTATCCAGTATTAGTATAAGCTAATACCAGAAAGCAGAATGTGACAAAAGTACAGAAGTCAAGCCTACTACACTCTTAACACATTTACTTACTGTGTCAGTTGTGGTTTGTGTTCTTCTTTGACCCTAAAAAGATAAGTTTGCACAACTGAGTGCACTGTACTATGAAGAGATTTCTATTTACAAATTTGTGTTCATATAAAATGGACACCAAAAATAAGAATTTTATATAGAAAGATTTAGCGCCTTGCCATATAGTGAAATTATACATTTCAATCAAATTTACACACAAAAAAAGAGAAATTGAATCATTTGTTCTTAACAGAAGACTAATATTAAACTCCACTACTGTTTTAAAGCAATGATTTGGGCCTGAAGATTTCTAAATACTTTTATCGATATTGAAGATTTTAAAATAATTATTTTAACATACTATATTAAACACAATCACATTTAGTTAAGTGCATATAAATAGATTTCCTTTCTAAAAATTTTTTTAGTATTGAAGTAAAGACACAAATATTTTAAATAAAACATAAGGTTTTATGAATGTATTTTTAAAAGCCTTACAAATGAATTTCTTTATGCCTAAAGGAGCAGATAACAGAATGGCGGGGTGGGGGAGAAAAGGTATCCAATCATCTCTCTTAAAATAGCTATTAAAATAACGATTTATATTAAATTAGAAATATTCATAAGTTAATTATGCAAACAACTCTTCCAGACTGCAAATAAACTTAAATAAATAGTATATAAATAACTATAATAATCAAGTCAGTGCTTCACTTTTAGTTCTGCTGAGTTCAGTAAAGTCTTGTCTAAAATAGCATACAGAAAAAACTGCTTTCCAAATATCTGAGTTGAGAAGATATTTTTATATTACAAAAATCTAAAAATTCATGGTCAGAAACTGATTTAGAAGTAGACAGTTGTAGAAAGCTAAGACAGCCAATTGAAAGCAGCTGCAGTCCAAAGCACTCATCAAGAGGAATAAAAGGAGCAAGTGAATTCAGCACCTTCAACTGAAATATCTGGGTTCTTACACTGAAACTGACTAAGCAAACAACTTGACCCTCAGAGAACAAAGAGAAGCAGAGTAGGGCGATAGCCCACCTGGGAGCAGCAGGGAGCCAAGAGAATCCCCACCCCCAGCCAAGAGAAGCAGTCAATGATTGTGTGACCCTGCTCAGGAAACCATGCTTCTCCCACAGATCTTTGTAACCCATGGATCAGGAGATCCCTTGTGATCCCACATCACCAGGGCCTTGGGTCCAATACACTGAGTTATGTGAAGTTTAAGCAGAGCAACTGCTTAGACACACACAGAGACCCAGGAGTTTTGCATACCCGGGCCCTGGAATCTGCAGCAAGGCAAGAGATCCATCCGTAAATGTCCCTAGGAAAGAGGCTGACTCCAGGGAGCAAAGTGGCTTCGTTCTGTGGGTACAACTTCCATGGCACCTTACAAGTTGGGACCCACCTGGTTGGATCCGGCAGCAGCAGGCTGTAGTCTGCCTGAGTCAGGACTGAGTTCCCAGGGGGATTGGTGACAACCATCTCTGCAGTTCTGTAGACTCGGTCATTTCAGCCTGCCAGCTTTGAAGAATATGAGCAGTGTGGATGAAGAACACAAGCAGTGTGGATGTGTTCCTCAGCACAGCATAGCTACCTTGACACATCATGGCCAGACTGCTTCTTAAGCAGAACCTGATTCCTTCCTCCTCACTTGGCAAGACCTTCCTGTGGGGGCTTCAGCCACTCCTGCAAGGATTCTCCAGACAGACCATTGATCTCTCCCAGGGATGAAGCTCCCAGGGGTTATCTACCTCTGCAGTTCAGTAGACTCAGCTGTTCCAGCCTGCCAACTTTGGAGAATCCAAACAGTCCAGACGAAGAAGAGACCTCTGAACGTAGCATACCTGCTCTACCAAAAGGCCACCTGACTGCTTCTTTGGGCAGATCCCTGATCCTGTTCCTCGTGATTGGGAGAGACCTCCCAACAGGAGTCTCAGCCGCCTCCTATAGGCATATTTGGGCCAGCAAAAGGTCAGTGCCACACTGAAACAAAGCTTCCAGAAAAAGGGGAAGGCTGCCATCTTTGCTGGTTCACAGCCTTCACTGGTGATAACTCTGGGTAGGAAAAAAATGAAAGCAACTACAGTCTGAAGGGGACCCCTAGCAAACCACAGCAGCCCTATGAAACAGTGCCATCACTGTTAAAAGAAAAACAAATAGGAAACAACAGCAACGTCAACAAAAAAGACCCCATGAAAACCCCAATCAAAGGTCACCAACCCCAAAGACCAAAGGTAGGTAAGCCCATAAAGGTAAGAAAGAATCGACACAAAAATGCTAAAAACTCAAAAGCCAGAATGACTCTTTTCCTTCAAATGACCACAGCATCTCTCCAGCAAAAGCACAAACTGGCTGAGGCTGAGATGGCTGAAGTAACAGAAGTAGGCTTCAGAAGGTGGACAATAAGAAACTGCTGAGCTAAAGGAGCATGTTTTAACCCAATACAAAGAAGCTAAGTATCATGATAAAACACTACAGAAGCTGATAGCCAGAACAGCCAGTTTAGAGAGAAACATAACCAACCTGATGGATCTGAAAAACACAACATGAAAACTTCACAATGCAATCACAAATATCAATAGCAGAATAGACCAAGCAGAGAAAAGAATCTCAGAGCTTAAAGACTATCTTTCTGAAATAAGACAGGCATACAAGAACTGAAAAAAATAAAAGAATAAAAAGGAATGAACAAAACCTCCAAAAAATATTATTTAAGAAGACCAAACCTAAGACTGATTAGGGTACCTGAAAGAGATGGGGAGAATGGAACAAAGTTGTGAAAATGCTTAAATATATCATCCAGGAGAATCCCCCAAAAGAGAAAGGTAGCCCAACATTCAAATTCAGGAAATGCAGAGAACCCCAATAAGACGCTCCATGAAAAGATCAACCCCAAGATACATAATAATCAGATTCTGCAATATGTAATGAAAGAAAAAATGTTAAGGGCAGCCTGATAGAAAGGCCAGGTCACCTACAAAAAGTAGCCCATCAGTTGCATATCTGGGTAAACTAAATTTCATAAATGAAGGAGAAAAAGGATGCTTTTCAGACAATCAAATGCTTAGGGAATTTGCCAGCACCATGCCTGCTGTGCAAGAGCTCCTGAACAAAGCATTTAATATGGAAAGGAAAAACAATTACTAGCCACTACAAAAAGAAACTGGAAGTACACAGATCAGTGACATTATGAAGCAACCACATAAACAAGTATGGAAAATAACCAGCTAGCATCATGATGACAGAATCAAATTCACAAATAACAATACTAGCCTTAAATGTAAATGAGCTAAATGCCCCAATTAAAAGATACAAAATGCCAAGCTGGATAAAAAGTCAAGACCCATTGGCATGCTCTCTTCAAGACACCCATCTCACATGCAAAGCCACATATAGACTCAAAATAAAAGAATGGAGGAAAATTTACCAAACAAATTTAAAACAGAAAACACAGTGGTTGCAATTCCAGTTTCTGACAAAACAGACTTTAAACCAACAAAGATCAAAAAAGACAAAGAAGGGTATTATGTAATGGTAAAGTGTTCAATTCAACAAGAAGAGCTAACTGTCCTAAATATATGGGCACCCAACACAGGAGAACTCAGATTTGTAAAGCAAGTTCTTAGAAACATACAAAAAGACTTAAGATTCCCAAACAATAATAGTGGGAGACTTCAACACCCCACTGTCAATATGAGACAGATCATCAAGACAGATAATTAACAAAAATATTCAAGACCTGAACTCAAGAGGACCTGACAGATGCCTACAGAGCTCTCCACCAACAGAGTAGAATATACATTCTTCTCATTGCCACATGGCACTTACTCTAAAATTTATCGCATAATCTGAAGTAAAACATTCATCAGCAAATATAAAAGAACTGAAATCATAACAAACATTTTCTCAGACCACAGTGCAATCAAAATAGAACTCAAGATTAAGAAAATCACTCAAGAACACACAACTGCATTGACGTTGAAAAACCGGCTCCTGAATGACTCCTGTGAAAATAATAAAATTAAAACAAAAATAAGAAAGTTATTTGAAACTAATGAGAGAAAAGAGACAATGTAACAGAAACTTTAGGATGCAGCTGAAGCATTGTTAAGAGAGAAATTTATAGCATTAAAATGTCCACATCAAAAAGCTAGAAAGATCTCAAGTTATCTAAGCTTCACAGCTAGCAGAAGACAAGAAATAACCAAGATCAGAACTAAAGTGAAGGTGATACAAAGATGAAAAACCCTTCAAAAAAATCAATGAAACCAGGAGCTGGTTTTTAAAAAATAATAATAAAATAGACTGCTAGATAGGCTAACAAAAAAGAAAAGAGAAGAATCATGATTATGATTATAAACATAACCAGAAATGATAAGAGGGATATCACCACTGACCCCACAGAAATATAAACAACCATCAGAGAACACTACAAATATCTCTATGCACATAAACTAGAAAATCTATAAGAAATGAATAAATGCTGGGTGCAGTAGCTCACGCTTGTAATCCCAGCACTTTGGAAGGCTGAGGTGGGTGGATCATGAGGTCAAGTGTTTGAGACCAGCCTGTCCAGTATGGTGAAACCCCATTTCTACTTAAAAAAAAAAATACAAAAATTAGCCGGGCGTGGTGGTGCAGGCCTGTAGTCTCAACTACTCAGGAGGCTGAGAAGAGGAGAATTGCTTGAACGTGGGAGGCAGAGGTTGCAGTGAGCTGAGATCGTGCCACTGCACTCCAGCCTGGGCGACAGAGTGAGATTCTGTCTCAAAAAATAAATAAATAAATAAATGCCTGGACACATACACCCATACACCTGGACACATACATGAATAAATGTCTGCACACATACACCCACCCAAGACTGAATCGGGAATAAATTGAGTCTATTAATAGATCAATAATAAATTCTGAAATTGAGGCAGTAATAAATAGCCTACCAACCAAAAATAAAAAGCTCAGGACAAGATAGATTCACAATTGAATTCTACCAGAGGTACAAATAAAAGCTGGTACTATTCTACTGAAACTATTCCAAAAAATTTAAAAGAAGGGACTCCCCTCTAACTCATTCTATGAGGCCAACATCATACTGATACCAAAACCTGGCACAGATACAACAACAAAAAAAAACTTTAGGCCAATGTCCTTGATGAACATCAATGCAAAGACTGTCAAACATCGATGCAAAATTTGGCAAACCAAATCCAGTAGCACATCAAAAAGCTTATCCACCATGATAAAGTAGGGTTCATTCTCAGGATAAAAGTTTGGCTCAATATACAAAAATAAACACATGATAAACAGGACTGAAGGCAAAAAAACACATAATTGTGTCAATAGACACAGAAATGGCCTACAATAAAATTCAACATCCCTTCATGTTAAAAACTCTCAATCAACTAGGTATTGAAGAAACATACATCAAAATAATAAGAGCCATACATGAAAAAGCCACAGTCAATATCATACTAAATGGGCAAAAGCTAGAAGGATTCTTCATGAAAACTGGTCAGCAAAGTCCTAGACTTTCATTAGAAGGCTATACTTAACACTGCAAATTAAATTCTCTTTATAGCAAACCAATTCACTTTTACACTGTGTTCATTTTTTTAAGACATAGCAATAAATAAAAGGCATACTCTTAGACATATTTGTGTCACAATAACAAATATAATTGGTAAATATATATTTCTATGTTAACAAAAAAATTCTGTATTCTCTTTATAAAATTCAGTGTAATATCTTATTTGCAAGAACAAAAATCACATTATTTAGTATTTAAATATAGTCACATAATGGATTAATATTTAAAAGATTGTTATTTTAACATCAAACGTCATATAAACATTCAATCACAAGCAAACTATAGTGGCACTGAATTCTATTTAGAAAACATATTTCTTTGAGAATAAGAACAAAAGACAAGAGTGAAAAAGGTGGAAAATTATTTCAAGAACTGAAGGGTAACTATAAAAGCTATAACATATGTGTAATGGGAATAGCAGATGGAGAAGTAAGGAACAAGAGAAATATTTTAAGTAATAACAACTGAAAAGGCACAGCCTTCAAGAAAAATAAAAGCATGCTCTTTAAAGAACCAAAGAAATCTTTGGCTCACATAAGGAAAGTTCTCGCCCAAGTTCTCAATCAGATTTATGCAAATGAAGGATTTAAGCTTGTTTAGTTCTGATTGGTCAAGATAGTTGAGCCCTTGATTGGGTGGCTTCCTAAGACCCAAACTAGAAGGCTCTATGAGATGTTTCTTCTAAAGAGCTAGTGATGAATCATTTCTCACCAGTTTTTCTTGGCTTTGGTCATGAGAACCATTCTGGTTTATGGGCGTAAATTAGGATGTTTATCCACATTTGCCTTTTTTTATGAACAAAAGACATGTAAACACTCTTCTTTCACTCCACCATGGCAGCTTTGTTCTATAATCTCAGTTTGGATATTTCTTCTATTAGTCACAGTGAGTCCACCTAGTCTGGAGTGCTTGGAGTCTGATTTACAGTTTAATTTCACACCAATGTGTTAAGAATTTTTGTATCAGTGTTCATTAAAGATATAAGTAACTTTAGTAACTTTCTTTTCTTGAATTTACTTTTTCTAGTTTTGTTATCAGAGTAATAATGCTGGCTTCACAAACTGAGTTGAAATGCATTCTTCTATTTTTTGAATGATGAGTGTAATCTTTATGAAAGATAAGTACTTGTGAAAGATAAGTGTTATTTATTTTTAAAATGTTTTATAGAATTCACCATTGAAGCCATGTGGGCCTGGAGTTTTTTGTGGAACGTTTTTTTTTTTTTTTTGAAATGAGGTTTTGCTCTTGTTGCCCACACTTCAGTGCAATGGTCCAATCTTGGCTCACTGCAACCTCCGCTTCCCGGGTTCAAGTGATTCTCCTGCCTCAGTCTCCCAAGTAGCTGGGATTACAGGCATGCACCACCATGCCCAGCTAATTTTGTATTTTTAGTAGAGACAGAGCTCCTCCATGTTAGTCAGGCTGGTCTCAAACTCCCAACTTCAGGTGATCCACCCACCTTGGCCTCCCAAAGTGCTGGGCACAGGCGTGAGCCACTGCACCTGGCCCCTGGGGGTATTTTTGTTTGTTTGTTTTAACTTTTCAATTTGAAATAATTTTAGATTTTTAGAGGAGTTGCAAATATGGTTCAGAGAGTTTCTGTATCTTGTTCACATAGGTTTCTGTAGTCAACAATTTACACAATTACATTGTATTTATCAAAACAAAGAAAACAGCATTGATAAAATACTATTAAATAACTGTAGGATTTATTCAAATTTTACCATATTTTTCACTGACATTCTTTTTGTTCTCCAGATGCAATCTAGGATACTACAGTGCATTTAGTTGTCATGTCTCCTTAGTCTCTTCCAATCAGAGACAGTTTCTTGCTCTTTCCTTGTTTTCATGATTTTGAAATTTTTGAAGAAAAATGGTGAAAATTGTGAAAACAAAAAGAGTGTTCCTTGATTTCAATTTTTATAGATGTTCCTCAGTTTGGGTTTGTTTCAATGTTTCCCCTTGATTCAACTGGGTTTTGAAGCTTGCGGAAGAATATCATAGTGGTATCATATCATATCAGGGGGTTAATTTTGATTATATACTAAGAGTTGTGTTTCTCAGGTTTCTCCACTGCAAAGTTATAATTGTTCCCTTCCTATTCTCTGTTGGTTGCAAGTGAGTCACTAATTTCAGTCCCTATTTAAGGGGAGAGGAATTAAGCTCCACCACTTGAAAAGGTTAAACTTCAGGAACCCTGAGCTTGGGCCCACAGTGCAAACCATCCATCTTGGGCTGACAGCACTGACAGACTGCTGACCAGAATGTGTGTATCTCTGGAGTAGACCCCCAAGTAGTCAAGCAAATAACCCCTGGCAACAAACACTACTAAGTTCCTTTCTCCACTTCCTCTAAGCTGTGGAAGAAACAAAAACACCAAGATCACCCCAGAGCTGCAGTGGGCAGCCCAGGAGTACCAAGTCGCGAACTATAGCCAGCACTCAAGCAGGAGGAATCCACATTTTCAGGGCACTAAGAGGGAACACAGCTGCAACTGTGAGGAAGCATATGGGAGGGACACAAACAATGAAGAGTCTACCAATGGACAAATAAGCCTAAGTGTCATTGCTAAATCACATCTCAAAACTTTGATACCAAAAATACCTCACTAACATTTCCCCCTGCGAAACCAGAGACAAGAAATCAGCTTCAAATAAGGACTCATACAAAAAGCCTCAATCTGGTGGAAACATTTATAAAAGAAGGCTATTGGCTGTACTCGATCTACACTGCAGTTAAAGAAACACCAACATGCAGAGATGAGAAAGAACCAACACAAGAACTCTGGTAACTCAAATGGCCAGAGAGTGTCATTATGTCTTCCAATGACTGCAACAGTTCTCCAACAAGAGTTCTTAACCAAGCAGAACTGATTGGATTGACAGAAATAGAATTCAGAAAATGGACAGGACCAAAGATCACCAAGATTCATGAGGATGTCAAAACCCAATCCAAAGAAAATAAGAATCACAGGAAAGTGATACAGGAGCTGAAGGACAAAATAATCAGTATAAAAAATAACCTAATAGGTCTGAAAGAGCTGAATAACTCAATATAAGAATTTCACAATGTAATCACAAGTATTAAAAGTAGAGTAAACCAACTTGAGGAATGAATCTCAGAACTTGAAGACTGGTTCTCTGAAATAAGACAGTTGGACAAAAAAAATGTATACAGAATTAAAACAAATGAACAAAACCACCAAGTATATGATTATGCAGAGAGGACAAATCTATGAATCATTGACTCAGAAATCTGTCCAGGACTTCATATGCAGATTATAAAAATTCTTTCCTCTAGCACTCTCCTCTCGGTAACGCTCCTTCAACTCTCTAAGGTGAGAGGATATGGTATTCTGCCTCATGACCGCATCATGGAGATAGAGGAGAGGCTCTGTCAACGATCTGTTGGCTGCAGTACCCGGTTGCCGGGAAATTGGGGGAAAGGGGAACTATCTCATTACTGAAGGGCAAGAATGCAGTATAGTTTCTGCTGAGAGCCTGCATTTGGGAACAGGGGCCTTTCTCACTATTGCACGACAAGGATAAAAGGTATCTTGCCACAATCCCCCAGGTATGGAGAAGGTGCTGCTTTGTTTTTCAGGCTGTGGAGACAGAGTTGGTGGACAGAGCTCTGCTCACAATCTGTGTAGCTGTAGTGCTCAGCGGGGAGGGGAAGGAGTCTATATTTTTTCATGCTGTTTTCCTGGAGCAGGCAAGTATAATCAGAATGGTTTTGTTCTGCTGGCTGTCCTTTTTCTGGTCCTTTGGCTAGAGACAGCAGGCTTTTCTTGGGACCTCTTTTTTATTTTTTTTTTTTACAGTATGTGTCTGTTTATGGTTTTGAGTTGTGGGTCTCTTTAGTGCCCATGTTGGGATATAGAGAGGGAAAAACCAACCAACCAACCCCAGGGGCTGGGCGCAGTGGCTCACGTCTATAATCCTAGCACTTTGAGAGGCCAAGGCGGGCAGATCACCTGAGGTCGGGAGTTTGAGACCAGCCTGACCAACATGATGAAACCCCATCTCTACTAAAAATACAAAATTAGCCGAGCATGGTGGGGCATGCCTGTAATCTCAGCTACTCAGGAGGCTAAGGCAGGAAAATCGCTTGAACCCAGGAGGCGGAGGCTGGGGCGAGCCAAGATTGAGTCATCGTACTCAAGCCTGGGCAACAAGGGTGAATCTCTGTCTCAAAATAAATAAATAAATAAATAACTCAGGAATCTCACTCCCGGGGGTTTTGTCTTGAGTCCTGAAATTCCTATCCAATCCAATTTATTTTCTTTGTCTTGTAATATCTTCTATTAGTTGCTTTTTGAATATTGCCTGGAGCTTTAAAATTGTAATTATCAGAGAATATAAAGTGAAGTCTGCATACCCAACTTGTCTGGAACCAGCCATAGTTTCTTTCTTGTTCTCTTAATCTTTTGTTTCTTCACCTGTTTATTTTCCCCAATGCCTTATACAAAGTACCTAATTTGCTAATATTATATCAAGTATAAAGAATTAATTATAAGTAGCTCTGGATTGTGAAACTGTTAGCGGTCTAATCAGTATGCATGCAGTCTTTCAGTAACTTTGAAGAGCCAGACACCATGAAGAGAGTTATAAATTCAGCACCCAGTTATACAAAGAAGTAGGCACATTTAGGTCTTGAAAAACACTAGATTAACATAAATTAAAAGCACCTAAAGTATGCTTTATCTAAATTTAAAGGATGAAAAAAGGTATAAATGATGATTTTTTCTACACCAAACAAAATGATCTTAACTGATTACTATTTTGGATTGACAATCATTATGTTTTAGCGTGAGAAGTCAGTGGTTCTCCATTGTAAAACTGATGCCCTCTTTTTACTTTCTTGACGAACTGCTAAAAGACATCAATATTTTTTAATGTTATTAGATTAATATATGTATTACTGGAAAACATTTGGTTGTATCATTTTTATGTGAAACAGCTGTTTGGAATAATTTAACTTGTTTGTAGTTTTTACGTTGTGTGCCATATTACATTGTTGTAATAATTGTTTGCTGATGTTCATATTTTTGCAGTTAGTCTGGAATATTTTGTTATTATTATTACTCTTTTCTTTCTTGGTTGCTGCTAGTATACTGCTTCTTCAATGACTGCCTATTCATTTTTTACACACATCAAAGAAAAGCTGGCAGTAAAGAATGACTATAATTAGTTGGTAACAGAAGAGGTTGCCAGCTTTGTAATCATGCTTTATTAAGAACTGAATATTTTCAATCTATGAATCAAAACTCAGGTTTCCAACATTCAACAATTCTCTTAATACAAATATCTAAAAGAAAAATTCTCATAAGAGTTGACAAATATATTTAAACTGTGTCCCTATGTTTTTCAGATAATGTACCATCTAAAGTGTTAAAATGTAGAGAAATTTGTAATTCACTCATTCATGTAACAGACATTTATCATGTATTTATTATGTGGCAGGTATTGTGTTAGGCTTTGGGGTCATAAAGATCAATGAAATATGTGCCCTATTCTCAAGGAGCTCATACCCTATCGAGAAAGATAAATATATGAACAATTTACTAGTATACATACATACACCCACACACACACACACACACACACACACGCACGCACACACAATAAATGTATGTCTATATTTTATATGTATTATATAAAATGTACTCATGCATGTATGCACCTATCTATTGTAAAAGCAGAATAATGTTACAAAGCCAGCAGGAATACAATCTATATAGTTCATTGATGTACAACTATAACTGTCAGACCTGCGTGCATTCATTCAATAAATATCTGTTAAATGTTTACTGAATTAACATAGATAATTTTCACTCACGTTGCTTCTTTTCATCACTGTACCCTTTATCACTGTGATCTCGAGATGTCATTCAAACTATTCAAGCTTTAGTTCATACTATGTTAAATAGGCTTTATCATTAGAAATAACTCTCCCGTTAAATGTTTTTGTGAGGACTAAACAAATTAACATATGGGAAAGCATTTTATAAACTTTAAGTTACTGTGTTAGGTAATGTAAAGAATCCTATCCTTGATTTTATGCTACTGTATGAATAAAAAAACAAAAGTAAAAATGTTCTATTATGAAATCTATTTTTTATTTCTACCTTCTTAGTGCTCTGTTCTAAAATGCAGCTCTTGAAACAGAAGGTGAACTTATTGTGGGCAGGATACTTTGAGTCTTAGTATGTATCTTACTCAGTACTCCTTAAGTGCCTTGACTTTGTGCCTGATATAGTAGGTGCTTAAAAAATGTTGTTGATGGACAACTTTGCTTTGTAATTAGAAGGTTGCGTCATACTGCAAAATAAACAAACACCCCTACCCCAGCCTTTTACATATCCAATCTCCTGCCTCCTAAAAACACTGCAGGAGTTAGTAGCAGGATGAACAAGAAAGATAGCCAGTTTAAGTAAGAAACATAACTTAAAGAATCTGACAAGATATAAACTAATTCTATTTAAAAAGTAAAAATGCTATTTTTACATATTTCCTTTATTTCCTTTACCCTTCCATATTTTTCTGCCAAAAAAGGGCTTAGTATTTTCTGTGCACCATTTTATTTATTTGTGTTTGTGTATGTATGCATGTAGGTATAAATGTTCATTGGTTAAAATTAGAAAATACAGATATGTATAAAGATCAAAACTACACATAGAACTTATCTTTTAAACTGAGAATAATAAGAGTCCCTACCATATAGAGTTAAGAGGACTGAATGAATTAATATTTATAAATACTTAGAAAAGTGCCTGATACATAGTAAGTCATTATATAAAAATGTTTGTCTATTAAATAGAATAAAATCCCACAGGCAAATGATATCCACTATTAATATTCTATATCTACACATGTGTAGCAAGGTTAGATTATTCCCTTAAGAATTTCACGGTGACAGTAAGCAAAAGAAATTCTTATAATAAACCTTATCATATATATAAAGGGAGAGTCATTATGAGGAATTGGCTCACATGATTATGGAGGCTGAGAAGTTCCACAGTCTGCCATTTGCAAGCTAGGAAATCAGTGGTGTGACTCAGTCAGAGTCAGAAGGCCTGACAACTAGCGGAGCTGATGATAAAGATCTCAGGCTGACGGCCTGAGAAGATGAGATGAGATGTCCTAGCTTAAGCAAGCAGGCAGTCAGCAAGTGGGGAGAATTCCTCCTTCTTCTGTCTTTTATTTTGTTCAAGCCCTCAGATGATTGCATAATGCAACACACATTGGGGAGGGCAATTCGCTTTACTGAGTTCCCCCTTTCAAATGCTAATCTCATCTGGAAACAAATTCAGAGACATACCTCAATATAATGTTTAATCTGGGAACCCCTTGGCCAGTCAAGTTGACACATCAAATTAACTATCATAATGGGTTTTGTTTGTGGGTTTTGCTTACTATGGCTTTGTAGCTTTTAGCCATTTAAACTAGAGAGATCCTTAGAAGTCAGTCTCTTTTTACAATTAACATTAACTTAGTCTATTCTGGATTTAATTGATCATTTTTTCCCTTTTACATTTCATTTCTCTTTGGCATTGAGAAAAATCTCTCTTGTATCCTTGTGCTGAAGGTCATCAGAGGATATTTATTTAATGTGATAGATCTGCCTAGAGGTAGAGGTCTGAGCTTGATACTAGATGACCTCTAGTCCTTCCTTTTTTTTTAAACTTGAGGAACTCTAGTTTAATTTTTATGTCTGTACCAAGGAAATGATTCAACATTTATTGAGAGCCAATTATTTGTCACACGTACTACATATTTTTATAATTAGGAAATATTTCAAACATAAAAAATTTTATATAGCAATAATATATGTTCTGCATTTTCACTTATTATTTTACTTAATCCTAACTACCATTCTATGAGGTAGCTATTGTAGTCCCCATTTTTACAAATGGGTAATAAAATGGTTAAATAACTTGCTAGATGTGAATGTTAGGGCCAGAATAAAACCTCAGTCTGCTTGACTTGGAAGCCCATACTCTTCCATATAAAAACTGGCAAAATCATATTGAGAGATTATGTTGCTTTTTTATTAACCTTCAATATGTCAGATCAAATCTGTCATCACCCTCATTTTCTTTGAGATTGTCTCATGGATAAAACAGAGACAGTTAGTGTCTTTCTTTACTCTTTTCAAGTTGTTTCAGAAATTCTCATTATTTTAAGTGCTCTCATATGTTGTGACAGCAGGATCCTTTGTCAGCCATCCTGTTCAGAATAAATAATCTGTGCTATGCCAGCATGATTTATTATTGCTACTTCCTTTATGTTTTGAGTAATTTTATCATAAAAGAATATAAACTGTTTTAGACATGTGCAAATGCCTCAGTGACTACAGCAGTTTCCCTGGCTGTTTAGCCAACTGCCTGTGGCTGATGCTCCATTTGGTAGCAGGGAAGAGAAGATAGGAGAGCATACAAGGTTATCAAATAAGGTAGATATACTGAATCATAGCACCCTTGTTGAAGAGGTGGTGCTAATTGCAAATCCCTTTTCTTGAGGACTTTGATTCCAAGTCTTTGCTATTGTGAACAGTGCCACAGTAAACATACATGTGCATGTGTCTTTATAGTAGAATTACTTCTAATCCTTTGGGTATACACCCAGTAATGAGATTGCTGGATCAAATGGTATTTCTACTTCTAGATCCTTGACGAATGGCCACACTGTCTTTCACATGGTTGAACTAAGTTACAATTCCGCCAACAGTGTAAAAGCATTGCTATTTCTCCACATCCTCTCTAGCATCTGTTGTTTCCTGACTTTTTAATGATCACCATTCTAACTGGCATGAGATGGTATCTCATTGTGGTTTTTATTTGCATTTCTATAATGACCAGTGATGATGAGCATTTTTTCATGTTTGTTGGCTGCATAAATGTCTTCTTTTGAGAAGTGTCTGTTCATACACTTTGCCCACTTTTTGATGGGGTTGCTTTTTCTTGTAAATTTGTTTAAATTCTTTGTAGATTCTGGATATTAGCCCTTTGTCAGATGAATAGATTGCAAAATTTTTCTCCCATTCTATTAGTTGCCTGTTCACTCTGATGATAGTTTCTTTTGCTGTGCAGAAGCTCTTTAGTTTGATTAGATCCCATTTGTTTATTTTGGCTTTTGCTGCCATTGCTTTTGGTGTATTAGTCATGAAGTCTTTGACCATGCCTATGTTCTGAATAGTATCACCTAGGTTTTCTCCTAGGGTTTTTAAGGTTATAGGTCTTACGTTTAAGTCTTTAATCCATCTTGAGTTAACTTTTGTATAAGGTGTAAGGAAGTTTCAGCTTTCTGCATATGGTTAGCTGTTTTCCCAATACCATTTATTAAATAAATGGGGAATTCTTTCCCCATTGCTTGTTTTTGCCAGGTTTGTCAAAGATCAGATGGTTATAGACGTGTGGTGTTATTTCTGAGGCCTCTGTTCTGTTCCATTAGTCTATATATCTGTTTTGGTACCAGTACCATGCTGTTTTGGTTACTATAACCTTGTAGTATAGTTTGAAGTCAGGTAGAGTGATGCCTCCAGCTTTGTTCTTTTTGCTCAGGATTGTCTTGGCTATACAGGCTCTTTTTTGGTTTTATATGATATTTAAAGTAGTTTTTTTGTAATTCTGTGAAGAAAGTCAATGGTAGTTTGATGGGGATAGTACTGAATCTACAAATTACTTTGGGCAGTATGGCCATTTTCATGATATTGATTCTTCCTATCCATGAGCATGGAATGTAATAACCTCATTCTTTGTGAATAATTTTTATGTTTTTTAGAAATGTACTTTTCACTACAAATCTCTAGAAATTCATAATTTTTTAAATGATGCTGTGGCAAATTACAATATTTTTGGATTTTATATATATATATATATATATATATGAGCATTAAATATGTCATTTGGGAACCAATTATTTTTGGTTACCCTAATAGCCCAGTAAATTAAGTTGCTGTACTCATATTCTATTATATAACTTAGATACTTAGAAAAAATAGAGAGTTAATTTCAGTCTTATTTTTGCTACCACACATATATGATTAAACTGTACATAGATGTCTCAAAAATACAATAATTTCTCCTACATCCATTCCTTCTGATGTTTTGGAATATTACTATGTGACAAGCATTGTTCAAAAATTTTGGGATCCCAGAGAAAAATAAGACATAATCCTTACTTTCAGGGGACTCACAAAAAATTATTAAGACTTCATGAGCAATATTTATTTGACTATATTTTTCAATTTACTCTTTCATTATTTTTATTTAAATTTCATTTATTTAGTTTCAAATATATAATATAGTCACATAGTTTAAAAGTTACAAAAAGTATGCAGTGAAAAGTTTCCTTCCCACATCTTTGTTCTATCTACCTATTCTTCTCCCTTAGGATAATATGTTCACAGTAAATACTTAAAAGGATATATATTTTTTAATTTTGAAAAGAAAATTTAGTTTTGAAAATGGTATTCTTATTTATTGAGAAATCACTATATGCCAGGCACTTTCTATATATCTTATTTAATCCATTTAATATCCTTTATCTGGTATTATCACAATTTTATTAATTATAAACAGAAACTCAACGAAATAAAGTAAGTTGTTGATAATTGCATAAATACCAAATAATGTAACTAAGAATAGGGACTATGTCTGTCGAAATTCTCCTGTGCCCATTATCTTTGCACTCAGCTATCTTACACAAAATTAATGTTCTGGAATTTCAGCTGTTTACATTTATTGGTTGCTGTCATTTTTCCCTCAGATAATGGTTAAAAAACAGGTTTTCACCCCAAACTAATAATGATAAACCTGAGTAAGTAGTCATAGAAATTTGGGAAAATACTTTTTTTAATTATAGTTTTTAAATGATGCAGTCAACATTTAGTTGTTCATATTCATATCAAACAAGAATTAAAGTAATTTGGTATTGAGTTTTCATTATGGGTTTATTGTCATATATATGTTTAACTTAGAAAAAAATTAAGCTTGTATTCTCTAAGCAAATATCATCTGGCAGTGAAGAAAAACCAAATTAACTTGAAAAGTTGCCACATATACAGCCTAAATTGATTATTGTAATATTTATTGACTACTTTTAATATGGAAAACATTTCAGCATTCACTGACAATCACTTTATTGGCCAACAGTTTGACAAATGGTATCTTATTATTCACAAGTATAGTGGCTCATTCTGACAGGCAAGAGTGGTGACAGCTAGAGTTTAGGAGCAAGAGTTTAGTGTTTAATGTTTCTAAAGGTACAGTTTAGTGTTTCTAAAACACTAGTCTGTTTGTTTTGAGTAAAATACAAAAATAAGTCCATTTATAGAAGCATATAAATGTTAAAATATTTGGCATTATACAGAAAATTATGTCTTTGTTTCATATAAATGTTCATATTTTGCCTTTGCATATTTCCAGATATGTACATATATCTTGCAGCAGAAAAATACATGGCCTTTTCTAGGAACTGTTATAAAACTAAAGTAGCCAAAATACAGATTAAAAGGAGAATCCTGTGGGCAAACAGTAGTCATGGTAGCTTTGAGTACTGATGGTAGAGGCAAAGGAAGTGATAAACTGGTTGATCTTTGTTCTGTGTTATTTCATTTATGTTCATATTTACATAGAGAATAGATGTCTTTTTCTATGTGATCTGTTTTCTTCTCATGCCTCCTTTTTGTAGTTCTGATTTATTTTACTGCTCTTTCTTTTCTTCCCCACTGTTTACAAATCTTGAATGGAGAAGATTTTTTTTCGCTGCTTAAAAGTTAGATTTTGATTTTGTTTAGAATATTTTTTCTTAATCTAAGACTCAAATATTTATTTACATCTCTTCTTAAATATGTTAATATCTACATAATTTCTCTAATAAGACAATATTTAAATATATTTTCAAGATAATTTGGTGTACAACTACTCTCCCTCAACAGCAATTGATATCATCTAGAATTTTGGCTGAGTTTTTAAAAAATACAACTTTGCTTTTTTTCCCAAATAGACAGTTTTTACAAAACAGACAATAATAAATTTTACTAAGATACTCCATATATTTCTTGCTGTATTTCTTGGTTTTCATTCTCTTGTTGAGAGCTTTTTTTCTTTTCAAGAACTCACTGTTTTCCATATTGTTTTTTGGTTTTTTCTTTTTTTCTTTTTTTTCAGCAATAAGAGAAGTTATTGACTCATGTTAACAGGGGAACATATCCAGAAGTGGATTGGCTTCAGGCACACCTGGATCTAGAAGTTCAAACATTGTCATTCAGGCAACTTTTCTCTCTCTATCTTTTTGCCTCTCTGTCTGTTTTACAGATAAATTCCCTCTATTTGGTAGTCAAGTTGGGTGGCAATATCCTTGAACCAAATTCTCAAGCTTAGCAACCATGAGTGAAAATAGGTTTGTCTCCCAGTGTCCTTACATTACCTTCAGAGAAAACTCATTTGCTCCACTTGTGTCATGTGTTCATTATTAAAGTAGTCCCCCAGCAGGGAAGCTGATACATGTGAACTGAATGATCTAGGTCAAGTACTCATCTTTGTGAAGATGGCAGGATACTACCATTGAGTGGTCCCTAAGGAAACATGTAGCCAGGGAATAGTTTTTCTAAAGGAATGAGAAGAAGAGGGGTGGGAGATAGGATAGACAAACAAAAGTCATAGTTAATATAGTCTTGCAAATCATCTCACAGAATAATTCCCTTTCTCTCATTCTACTAGATTCTGCCTTTTTTGGAACAGTCTGGGTCTCTCCAGCTTCAGGAAACTTCTTTTTGTCCTGTCCCTATTCCAGTGTCTTTTCCAACATACATGGACTGTACTGCCAATTTAAAAATTCATCACATGCTGCACTGTATTCTTCTCCAACTCATTTCCTGAGGGTTTTTAAAACAGTTATCTTTTCTGCTTCCATCCCCACTCAAGTAGACCCTAGTGTCTGTTGTTCCTTCTTTGTGTTCTTAAGTTATAATTTATCTCCCTCTTATAAATGAAAATATGTGGTATTTGGTTTTCTGTTCCTGTGTTACTTTGCTGCTATGATAGCCTCAAGCTCCATCCATGTTCCTGCAAAAGATATAATCTTATTATTTTTCGTGGATACATAATTATCTGTGGAGTATGTGTACCACATTTTGTTTATCTAGTCAGTCACTAATAAGTATTCAGTTTGATTTCATGTCTTTGTCATTGTGAACAATGCTGCAATGAACATTTGCATACATGTGTCTTTATAGTGGAATGATTTATATTCCTATGGGATTGCTGGGTCAAATGGTATTTCTGCTATTAGCTCTTTGAGGAATCGCCATATTGCTTTCCACAATGGTTGAACCAATTTACACTCCAACCAACACTTTATAAAGTGTTCCATTTTCCCCATAACCCTGCCAGCATCTGTTTATTTTTTTACTTTTCAATAATAGCCATTCTGACTGGCGTGAGATGTATCTCATCATGGTTTTGATTTGCATTTCTCTAATGATCGCTGATACTGAATTTTTTTCATATGCCTGTTGACCACATATATATCTTCTTTTGAGAAGTGTCTGATCATGTTCTTTGCCCACTTTTTAATAGGTTTGTATGTTTTTCTCTTATAAATTTGTTTAAGTTCCTTGTAGATGCTGAATATTAGACCTTTGTCAGATACATAGTTTGCAAATATTTTCTCCTATTCTGTATGTTGTCTGTTTACTCTGTTGCTAGTTTCTTTTGCTGTGCAGAAGCTCTTCAGTTTAATTAGATCATATGTCAATTTTTGCTTTTTTGAGATTGCTTTTGGTGTCTCTGTCATGAAATCTTCCCCTATTTCTATGTCCAGAACGGTATTGCCTAGGTTGTCTTTCAGGGTTTTTATAGTTTTGGGTTTTACATTTAAGCCTTTAAACCATCTTCAGCTGAATTTTGGGTATGGCATGAGGAAGAAGTTCAGCTTCAATCTTCTGCATATGGCTAGCCAGTTAACCCAGCACCATTTATTGAATGGGGATTCTTTTCCTCATTGCTTGTTTTTGTCAGTTTTGTCAAAGATCAGATGGTTATAACTGTGTGGTCTTATTTCTGGGATCTCTATTCTGTTCCATTGGCCTATGTGCCTCTTTTCATATCAGCAACATGCTGGTTGGTTACTGTAGCCTTCTAGGATAGTTTGAAGTCAGGTAATGTGATGCCACCAGCTTTGTTCTTTTTACTTAGTATCGCCTTGGCTATTTGGGCTTTTTGGGTTCATATGAATTTTAACATAGATTTTTCTAGTTCTGTGAAGAATATCATTGGTAGTTTGAATAGCACTGAATTTATAAATTGCTTTGGGCAGTATAGCCATATTAATGATACTGATTCTTCCTATCCATAAGCATGGGATGTTTTTCCATTTGTTTTTGTCTTCTCTGATTTCTTTGAGCAGAGTTTTGTAATTCTCATTGTAGAGCTCTTTTATTTCCCTGGTTAGCTGTATTCCTAGGTATTTTATTTTTTGTGTGGCAATTGTGAATGGGGTTGCCTTTCTGATTGGGATCTCGATTTGGTTGTTGTTGGTGTATAGAATACCAGTGTTGTTGTTGTTGTTGTTGTTTTAACAATGATTTGCATCCTGCAACTTTGTTAAAGTTGTTTATCAGCTAAAGGAGCTTTTGGGCCAAGACTATGGGGTTTTCTACATATATATATATAGAATCATGTCATCTGCAAATAGAGATAATTTGACTTCCTCTCTTCCTATCTGGATGCCCTTTATTTCCTTCTCTTGCCTGATTGCCCTGGCTAGGACTTCCAAAACTATGTTGAATGGAAGTAGTGAGAGAGGGCATCCTTGCCTTGTGTCAGTTTTCAAAGGGAATGCTTACAGCTATTGTCCATTCAGTATAATGTTGGCTGTGGGTTTGTCACAGGTGGCTCTTATTATTTTGAGGTGTGTTCCTTCATTTCCTAGTTTAATCAGTTTGTAAAATGAAAAAATGTTGAATTTTATCAAAAGTCTTTTCTGCATCAACTGAGACAATCATGTGTTTTTTGTCTCCAGTTCAGCTTATGTAATGAATCACATATATTGGTTTATTTAGTTATTTACTTATTTTGAGACAGAGTTTTGCTCCTGTTGCCCAGGCTGGAGTGCAATGGCGTGATCTCTGCTCACCGCAACCTCCACCTCCTGGGTTCAAGCGATTCTTCTGCCTCAGCCTCTCAAGTAGCTGGGATTATAGGCACACATCACCACACCCAGCTATTTTTGTATTTTTAGTAGAGATGGGGTTTCTCCATGTTGGTCAGGCTGGTCTTGAACTCCTGACCTCAGGTGATCCACCCACCTTGGCCTCCCAAAGTGCTGGGATTACAGGCATGAGCCACTGCACCCAGCAGATTTCTTTTTATGTGTTGAAACAAACTTGCATCCCAGGGATGAAGCCCAACTGATCATGATGGATTAGCTTTCTGTTGTGCTGCTGGATTCAGTTTGCAAGTATTTTGTTGATTTTTACATCAATGTTCATCAACAATTTTTACCTGATGTTTTCCTTTTTTCTTTTGTCTCTTCCAGGTTTTGGTATCAAGTTGATGCTGGCCTCACAGAACGAGTTGGGAGGTGTTCTACATCCTTGATTTTTTCAAACAGTTTCTGTAGGAATGGTAGTACATCTGTTTTGGACATCTGGTAGAATTTGGCTGTGAATACATCAGGTATTGGATGTTGTTTGGTTTCAGGCTATTTATTACTGATTCAATTTTGGAGCTCATTATTGGTCTGTTCAGGGAATCAGTTTCTTCCTGGCTCAGTCTTAGAAGGGTGTATGTGTCCAGGAAATTGTCCATTTCTTCTGAGTTTTCTAGTTTGTGTGCATAGAGGTGTTTGTAGTAGTTTCTGATGGCTGTTTTTATTTCTGTGGGGTCAGTAGTAACATTCCTTCATCATTTCTAATTGTGTTTATTTGGATATTCTCTCTTTTCTTCATCAGTACAGCTAATGGCCTATCTACTTTGTTAGTTTATTCAAAAAATCAATTCCTGAATTTGTTGATCTTTTGAATGATTTTTTTTGTGTCTTGCTTTCCTTCAATTCAGTTCTGATTTTTGTTATTTCTCATCTTCAGCTCTTATTTTTGTTATTTCTCTTCTTCTGCTAGCTTTGGAGTTGATTTGTCCTTACTTCTCTAATTCTTTCAGTTTTGAAATTAGGTTTTTGAGACCTTTCTAACTTTTTCATGTGGCCATTTAGTGCTATGAATTTCCCTCTGAACACTGTCTTAGCTGTGTCTCAGGGACTCTGGTAAGTTGTTTCTTTGTTCTCATTATTTTCAAAAATTTTCCTGATTTCTGTCTTAATTTCATTATTTACCCAAAAGTCATTCAGGAGCATGTTTTCAAATTTCCATGTAGGTTTTAGGCAATTTTCATAATCTCAGCTTCTATTTTAATTGCGTTGTAGTCTGTGAGTGTGCTTGATATTATTTCATTTCTTTTACATTTGCTGAGGATTGTTTTATGTCCCAATTATGCAGTCAATTTTAGAGAATTAAAAGGTATGTTTTAAAAAGACCTTTATTATGCTAATTATTAGCCAATAAGAGCAAATAACATAATATAAACATATTTAAAAGATAAGAGCTAATTAGCAATGGATGTGAAACAAAACGTAATGAGATAGAAATTTCTCCAATAAATGCCAATTCAGCTATAAAGTCAAAAGTTTAGTATCTGTTAGAAATGTGCCACAAAAGTCTTTATATAAAGGGCAGTGAACATCATATTAGGTAATGTCCTTAACAGCATTATCCTGAAACATGTATTAATAGAGATATGATCCAGCTGTTAATTTCATGGGACTTCTACATCTGTTACAAGCATAATATGGAATCTTTTTATGGAGGCAGAAAGATAACACTAAGATATACTGCTTTCTGATGAGAACTCTCATTATATAGATTAGTTCTGGAAACTTGAGTAGAAAGGAGAGTTGCTGTAATCACCAGGATTTGATTATACAAGCTCTGGAGGAAGGCGGAGCAAGATGGCAGAATAGAAAACTACACCATTCGTTACCCTCCATGAACACCAAATTCCAATAATTATCTGCACACGGAAAAGCACTATCTCAAGAACCAAAAATCTAATGAGCAATCACAGTACCTGGCTTTAACCTCATATCATTAAAAGGAGCATGAGAAGGGTCAAAGAGACAGTCTTAAATTGCCAATGCCATACTTCTCCAATGCACTAGCAAAGGCCATGCAGCACGGAGTGTGTGCACTTGGGAAAGGGAGAGCATAGTGACTGGGGAACATTACATAGATCTCAGTATTGCCCTGCCATGGTGGAGAGCAAAGTTGTGCTAGGCTCAGCCAGTGCCCAGGCATGGAGGAAGCAACTGGACCAGACCTAGCCAGGGGGAACTTGCCCATCCCAGTGGTCTGCACTCAAGTTTCTTGGCAAGACTTACCACCGCAGGCAGACATGGCTCTGGATTCTAAATAAACTGAAAAGGCAGTCTAGGACACAAGGCCTGCAATTCCTAGGTGACTTCTAGTGTTGGGATAGGCTCAGAGCCAGAGGACTAGGGGGGCACATGACCTAGGGAGACATCAGCCAGAGTGGCTAAAGTGGTGCTTGCACAATGCCTTCCTGAACATCCAACAGTGGAGCTCACAGTAATGAAAGGGTTTCCCTCCTGCGGCTTAATAGGCAGAGAGAGAAATGTATAAAGAAATTTGTTTTGAATATTGGATACCTACCTGCTCAGCCAGATCAGGTTAGGGCACTGCGAAGAGTCATGAGGCCCCCATTCCTGACCCTAGAGACATTTCTAGACACACCCAAACCATGAGGGAACCTCCTGTCTTGAAGGAGGAACCCAGTACTAGTTTTGCCAGGATTAATCACCTGCTGACTCTTAAAGACCCCTTGGGCCCTGAATAACTAGCAGCGATACCCAGGTAGTACACCATGGGCCATGGGTTCTGAGATGCACTGACTACAGTTGCAATCCAGGACATTCCCAGCTGCAGTGGCTACAATGAAATACTTCTGTTTGATAAAATCAGAGGAAGAACTAAAGGAGACTATGTCTTAAATCTTAGGCACCAGTCCAGCCACAGTGGGGTAGAGCAATAAGCAAACTCTTAGGGTCCCGTAGCCCAGGCTTAGGCTCTTGGAGAGCATTTCTGTACCTTCCCTAGGCCAGAGGGGAGCCCACTGCACTGAAGCATGATTCTGACACCTGGAAGCATTCACCACAATCTTATGGAAGAGCCCTTGGTCTTTAAGCGAACATCAGCGATGACGTGACAGAATCCCCACCATCACCTCAGTGGGCTAGGGCTGGTGGTGCCCACAGAGAGACACTCCTCTACCTGTAGAAAGGAGAGGGGAGAGTGAAAAGGAATTTATATTGTAATTTAAGTTTCACCTTAGTCACAGTAGAATACAACATCAGACAAATTTCTAAGATTTTTGACTCCAATCCCTAGCTCCCAGAAAGTATCTCGGGACTCAACCAGGACCTGGGAAAACTCACCACCCTGAAGAAGGACCCAAACCTGTCTGCTTTCACCATCTGCTAATTGTAGAGCCTCAGGGCCTTGGGTACACATAGGTAGTAACCAGGTAGCAGTTAGTGTGGGACTTGAGCAAGAACCAATGCTCTGCTGGCTTCAGGTCTGACCCAATGCCATCTCAGTGGTGGTAGCCACAGAGTGCTTGTATCAACACAACCCCAGTTCCAGGAGGCTCAGCGCAGAGAGGGACTCCATTTGTTTGGAAGAAAGTAAGGTAAAAGAACAAGAGTTTGTCTAGTATCCAGAGAATTCTCCCAGATGTTATATAAGACCACCAAGGTGGTACCTGTATGAGTCTGCAAGAACCAGAGTGGTATTGGGCCTGAGGCCCATGTCCATTCAATTACCTGAAACACCTTCTCAAGAAAGACAAGCAGAAACAAGCCCAGACTATGAAGACTACAATAAATACCTAACTCTTCAATGCCCAGACACCAACAGATAAGCATCAAAACCATCCAGAAAAGCATGACCCTCACCAAACAAAGTAAATAAGGCACCAGGACCCAATCCTGAAAAAAAGAGAGACCCGTGACATTTCAGGCAGAGAATTCAACATAGCCATTTTTTAAAAACTCAAAGAAATTCAAGATAACACAGAGAAGGAATTCAAAATTATATCAGAATAAATTTAACAAAGAGGTTAAAATAATTAGAATAAGCAGAAATTCAAGAGTTAAAAAAATGCAACTGACATGATGAAGAATGCATTAGAGTTTCTTCATAGCAGAATTGATCAGGCAGAAGAGAGAATTACTGACCTTGAAGACACGCTATTTGAAAACACAAGATCAGAGAAGACAAAAGAAAAAATAAAAAACAATGAAGTATGCCTACAAGATCTAGAAAATAGACTGAAAAGGACAAATCCAAGAATCACTGGCCTTAAAGAAGAGATAGAGAAAGAGATACAGATAGAAAGTTTATTGAAAGGGATAATATCAGAGAACTACCTAAACCTAGAGAAAGATACCAACATTCAAGTATAAGAAGCTTATAGAACACAAAGCAGAATTAACCCAAAAATGACTATGTCAAGGCATTTAATAGCCAAACTCCCACAGCTCAAGGATAAAGAAAGGATCCTAAAAGCAGTAAAAAAAAAAAAAAAAAAAAAAAAAAAAAAGCAACAAATAACATACAATGTAGCTCCAATATGTCTGATGGCAGACTTCTCACAGGCCATGACATATTTAAATAGCTAAAGGAAAAAATTTTTACCCTAAAATAGAATATCTGGGAAAAAAAAAAAAACACTTTCCAACACGAACAAAGGCTGAGGGATATATCAACACTAGACCTATCCTACAAGAAATGCTAAAGGGTATTCTTGAATCTGAAAAAAAATAATGTTAATGAGCAAGAAGAAATCATCTGAATGTACAAAACTCACTACACACTCAGAAAAACATAAAATATTAAAACACTGTAACTCTATCTAAACTACTCAGGTAGAAAGACTAAATGATTAAGCAATCAAAATAATAATCACAACAATAATCTATCAAGACATAGAGAGTATAATAAGACATAAAGAGAAATAAGAAAAAGTTAAAAACCAGGGGAATGAAATAAACGCAATTAGAAATGACAAAGGAGACATGACCACTGACCCCATAGAAATACAAAAAAAGAAAAAAAACCCTCAGAGACTACTACTACAAACACCTCTATGAACACAAATTAGAAAATCTAGAAGAAATGGATAAATTCCTAAAATCTAGAAGAAATGGATAAATTCCTAAAATTCTCCCAGGACTGAACCAGGAAGAAACTGAATCCCTGAACAGATCAATAGTGAGTTCAAAAACTGAATCAGTAATAAAAGCCTACCAACTAAAAGAAGTCCAGACCGATGGATTCATGCCTGATGTCTACCAGATGTATACAGAAGAGCTGATACCATTCCTATTGAAATTATTCCTGAAAATTGAGAAGGAACTCCTCCCCAGCTCATTATATGAGGCTAGCATTATCCTGATACAAAAACCTGGCAGACACATGACAAAAAAAAATCCAGCCAATATCTTTGTTGAACATAGATACAAAAATCTTCAATAAAATGTTGGCAAATCAAATCCAGCAGCACATCCAAAAGCTACTCCACCACAATCAAGTTGGTTTTATCCCTGGGATGCAAGGCTGGCTAAACAAATGCAAATCAATCAATATGATTCATCACATAAATAGGACTATAAACAAAAAGAACATGAATATCGCAATAGATGCAGGAACGGTTTTGATAAAATTCAACATCCCTTCATGTTAAAAGCCTGCAATAAAGTAGGCATTAAAGGAACACACCTCAAAATAATAAGAACCATCTATGACAAACCCACAGCCAACATCATACTGAATGGAAAAAGCTGGAGGTATTCTCCTTGAAAACCAAAATAAAACAGGGATGCTCTCTATTACCACTCCCATTCAAGTAGTATTGGAAGTCCTGGCCAGAGCAATGAGACATGAGAAAGAAATAAAAGACATCCAAGTAAGAAGATAGAAAGTCAAATTATCCCTCTGTGCATATGACATAGTACTGTAGCTAGAAAACCTCTTACTCTATCCCCAAAAACACCTGGGTCTGACAAACAACTTCAACAATGTTTCAGAACACAAACTAAACATACAAAATCCAGTGGCATTCCTATACATCAACAATGTCCAACCAGAGAGCCAAATTAAGAATGCAGTCCCGGGCCGGGCGCGGTGGCTCACGCCTGTAATCCCAGCACTTTGGGAGGCCGAGGCGGGTGGATCACGAGGTCAAGAGATCGAGACCATCCTGGTCAACATGGTGAAACCCCGTCTCTACTAAAAATACAAAAAATTAGCTGGGCATGGTGGCACGTGCCTGTAATCCCAGCTACTCAGGAGGCTGAGGCAGGAGAATTGCCTGAACCCAGGAGTGGGAGGTTGCGGTGAGTCGAGATCACGCCATTGCACTCCAGCCTGGGTAACAAGAGCGAAGCTCCGTCTCAAATAAAAAAAAAAAAAAAAAAAAAGAATGCAGTCCCATTCACAACTGCCACAAAATGAAAAAAATACCTAGGAATACAGCTAAACAAGGAAGTGAAAGATCTCTACAATGAGAATTACAAAACCCACTCAAAGAAATTAAAGATGACATAAACAAATAGAAAGACATTCCACATTCATGGATGGGAAGAATCAGTATCATTAAAATGGCTGCACTACCCAAAGCAAGTTATAGATTCACTGCTATTCCTATTAAACTCTCAATGACATACTTCACAGAATTAGAAAAAAAAAAAACTATTTTAAAATTCATATGGAAACAAAAAAGAGCAGAAATAGCCAAGGCAATCCTAAGCAGAAAGATCAAATCTGAAAGCAACAAATTACCCAACTTCAAGCTATACAAGGCTACTGTAACCAAACAGCATGGTAAAGTTACAAAGACACATAGACCAGTGGAACAGAGAGAATTCCACACACCTACAACCATCTAATCTTGGACAAGGCTGACAAAAGCAATAAAGGACTCCCTATTTAATAAATACTGCCAGGATAATCTGACTAGTGTTTGAAGAAAATTGAAGCTGGACCCTTTCCTTGAACCATATCCGAACAGAAACTAAAGAGGGATTAAAGACTCAAATGTAAAACCTAAAACTATAAAAACTCTGGAAGATAATCTAGGAAATGCTATTGTGGATACAGTACCTAGCAAAGATTTCATGATGAAGATGCCAACAGCAATTGCAACAAAAACAAACATTGGCAAATAGAACTTAAAAAGGTTCTGCACAGCAAAAGATATTATCAACAGAGTAAACAGACAACCTACAGAATGAGAGAAAATCAAACTATACATCCAACAAAGGTCTAATACCCAGCATCTATAAAAAATTTTCACAAATTTACAAGCAAAGACCAAACAACTCCATTTAAAAAGTGGGCAAAAGACATGAACAGAAACTTCTCCAAACAAGACATACATGTGGCCAACAAGCATATGAAAAAATGCTCAACATTACTAATCATTAGAAAAATAAATGCAAATCAAAACCACAATGTGATACTATCTCACACCAGTCAGAATAGCTATTATTAAAAAGTCAAAAAGTAACAGATGCTAACAATGTTGCTAAGAAAAAGAAACACTTATGCACTGTTGGTGGGACTGTAAATTACTTCAGCTACTGTGTAAAGCAGTGTGACAATTCCTCAAAGAAACTAAAACAGGATTACCATTTGACCCAGCAATATCATCGTTGGGTATATAACCAAAAGAATGAATACAAATGCTCTACCATAGAGATACATACTGTGTATGGTCATTGCAGCACTATTCACAGTAGCAAAGACATGGATTCAGCCCAAATGTGCATCAATTATAAACTGTATGAAGAAAGTGTGGAACATATACACCATGAAACACAATGTAGCCATAAAAAAGGAGATCATGTCCTTTGCAGCAACATGGATGGAGCTAAAAGCCATTTTCCTAAGCAAATAATGCAGGAACGGAAAACCAAATACCACATGTTCTCATGTATAAGTGGGAGCTAAACAACAAGAATACATGGATACTAGGAGAAGAACAAATGACACTGGAGCCTCCTTAAGGGTGAAGGGTGGGAGGAGGAACAGGATCAGAAAAAATACCTATTGGGTACTATGCTTATTACCTAGGTGATGAAAAAATCTGTACTGTAAACCCCCATTATATGCAGTTTACCTATATAAAAACCTGCAAATGTGACCCCGAATCTAAAATAAAAGTCATAACTTTAAAAAAGCATGAAGATGAAATTAAAGGGTAGAATTTTTATTAGATTTTGTTAAGTTTGTTTTTTTATATGATCAGTGTTAAGCTGTCATGAATTTAAATAATAGGTTTTAAAATAGTATTTGCAAGCCTCGTAGTAACCTCTCTTTTATATGTATCTGTTGTAAAAACATACAACAGATACATATAAAAGAGAAAGCAGAAAGTTAAATCATGCAACCAGAGAAAATCACTTTCACTAAAAAAGACAGGGAAGAGAAGACCACCAAACAACCAGAAAATAAATAACAAAATGTCAGGTGTAAGTCCTTATCAATAACAATATAAATGGACTAAACTCTCCAATCAAAAGACAGAGTGGATGAATGCATGAAAATACAAAACTCCATGATCTGTTGCCTACAAGAATCATACTTCATCTATATATATGCATATAGACTGAAAATAAAGGAATGAAGAAAGATATTCCATGACAATGGAAACCAAAAAAAGAGAAGTCACTGTACTTACATCAGACAAAATAGATTACAAGATAAAAACTGTAAGGACAGAAAGGTCACTATATAAAGAAAAAGTTGTCAATCCAGCAACAGGACATAATTATTATAAGTATATATGCACCCAACACTGGAACACCCAAATATAGAAAGGAAATATAATTGGGAGCTAAAAAGAGAGAGAGGCCCAAATAAAATAACAGCTGGAGACTTCAACAAACACACCATAAACATGGGCAACCAAAGCAAAAATGGACAAATGGGATCACATCATGTTAAAAAGCTTCTGAGTAGCAAAGGATACAATAAACAAAGTGAAGCAAGAACCCATAGAATAGTAGAAAATATTTGCAAACTATCCATCTGACAAGGGGTTAATACCCAGAATATATAAGGAGCTCAAACAATTATATAGGAAAAGAATCTAATAATCCATTTAAAAATAGACAACAGATAAGAAAAGACATTTCTCAAAAGAAGACATACAAATGGCAAACAGGCATATGAAAAGGTGCTCAACATCACTGCTTCATTGATTCATTCATCAGAGAAATGCAAATCAAAACTACAATGAGATAGCATCTCACCACAGTTAAAATGGCTTGTATCCAAAAGACAGACAATAACAAATGTTGGAGAGGATGTGAAAAAAGGGGAACCCTCATACACTGTTGGTGAGAATGTAAATTAGTACAGTCACTATGGAGAACAGTTTGGAGGTTCCTCAAAAAAACTAAAATATTGAGCTACCATATGATTCAGCACTCCCACTGATGGTTACATAGCCAAAAAAAAAAACAAAACAAAAAAAAGAAATCAGCATATTGAAGAGATATCTGCACTTCTATGTTTGATGCAGTACTGTTCACAATTGCCAAGATTTACAAGCAACCTAAGCATCCCTCAACAGATAAATAGATAAAGAAAATGTAGGCTGGGCATGGTGGCTCATGCCTGTAATCCCAGCACTTTAGGAGGCTAAGGTAGGTGGATCACTTGAGGTCAGGAGTTTGAGACCAGCCTGGCCAACATGGCAAAACCCCATGTCTACTAAAAATAAAAAAAAATTAGCAAGGCATGGTGGCACGCACCTGTAGTCCCAGCTACTCAGGAGGCTGAGAACTTGAGGCATGATAATCACTTGAACCTGGGAGGCTGAGGCTGCAGTGAGCCAAGATCACACCACTATACTCCAGCCTGGGCAACAGAGTAAGACTCTGTCTCAAAAAAAAAAAAAAAAAAAAGAAAAGAAAAGAAAGAAAATGTAGTACTTATACACAATGGAGTAATACTAAACCATTAAAAAAATGATATTCTGTCATCTGCAACAACATGGATGCAACTGGAAGTCAGTATGTTAAGTGAAATAAGACAGGCACAGAAAGACAAACATTGTGTGTTCTCACTTATTTGTGGGATGTAAAAATCACAATTGACCACATGGAGATGGAGAGTAGAAGGCGGGTTATCAAAGATTGATAAGGGTAGTGAAGGGTGAGCAGAAATGGAGATGATTAATTGACAGAAAAAAAATAGTTTGCAAGAATGAATGAGATTGTATTTGATAATACAACAGGGTGACTACAATCAAACTAATTTGATTGTACATTTTTAAATAACTACAAGAGTATAATTGGATTGTTCGTAACACAAAAGATAAAGGCTTGAAGGAACAGATATACCTATTTTTCATGATGTGACTATTGTTTGTTGCATGCCTGTATCAAAATATCTCATGTACCCTATATATACATACTATGTATGCAAAAAATTAAAAATTTTTAAAATGGTCAGGTACAGTGGCTTATGCCTGCAATCCCAGCAGTTCAGAGGCCAAGGCCAGAGGATCTCTTGAGCCTAGGAGTTCAATATCAGCCTGGGCAATATAGTGAGGTCCCATATCTACAAATAATAATAATTAAATAATTAGCCAGGCATGGTGGTTCACACCTATAGTCCCTGCTATTCTGGAGGCTGAGGTAGGAAGATCACCTGAGCCCAGGAGATACAGGGTGCACTGAGCAGAGATCATACCCCTGCATGACAATCAGGGCAACAGAGTGGGACCCTGTCTCAAAGGAAAAAAAAAACCATATATATATATATATATATATATATACACACACACATACACACACACACATTATATATAAAATAAATAAAAACAATACAAACTCTGTAGTCAAACATACTAGGTTTGTATGCTGATTTCATCACTAACTACTTGTGATACCTTGGACCATCCCCTTCTCTCTCAAAGCCTGAATTTCCTCATTTGTAAAAATGGAGAATAAAGAGTATCTATTTCACAAATACAAATATTCATTTGTATTTCAATAAAATCAAAATACAGATGAAAAGTCCTATTTCATATATTAGGTGCTGAACAACTGTAAGTAGTAGCAGTAGTGGTTATTGTTGTTCTTAAGAAGAAAAAAATTAAGAGGAAGGAGAAAAGTCTTAATATGCCTTTAAGACAACTTTTGCACATCAGCTGTCTCTCCCTTGCTCTTGGGAAAATTGAGAGGAGAAAATATTCAAAGTTGAGCAAGTAAGAGTAGGCCTTCTAGGTTAATAGAAAGATCAATATGTTTTAGCTAACAGATACATCAATGGTAACAATAATAACTTACTGTAAAAAAAAAATAAAGATCCTATCTTTCTTGGTCATCCCACTTAGAGACAGAAGCAGATCATAGAACTATCTGTCAGTGAAGCCAGGACTTTTATTTAAAGGAAGCTCTAGCTGTTATTTACTTGTGGAACAAATATTAGTTGAAACCTCAGAATTCTGTACTTTTAAACTATGGAAGAGATGCTCTTGGTCTGGAAAACTTTGAGATAAAGACTTGCTGCTGAAAACGATTATATCATCATGTCAAATAATACTCCCCAGTTGGGCAAGTAACGAATAATAATGTCTTTGTGCCAGGACAGGGTGTAGTAGTAAGGTTTTGCTTTTAGCACTACTTGTTGTTAATTCATTAACCACTTGCTGCCACTTGAATCTGCCCAATTTCTGATCCTGTCACAGTACAAAATCTCCTAGTGCATATTTTTCTGACAAATAAAATTATTATCTCAATGAATTCTATTTTTATGAGATTATGAATAGGAAGATTAATAAAGATTTCAATATCTTGATGTCTTTCAATGCATTCATCTTAGCTCTTTCAGCCTATTCATTTCTAAATGTAGCACAAGACCAAAAGAGCTGCAACAGAGCTTCAAATGTCCATATGATGAGGAATTGCTCTGGAATCCCAGTTTTTATAGAAATTTTACTAAATTAAGTTGACTTAGGCATCTCAGAGACAGAAATGTTGTTCTGGGGCTCATAAAAAAGTTGTAACGGAATTCAAAGACTTCTATGGTAAATCTCATTTAGTTCAGATCCATTCTTTCAAGGCTTTCTATGTATGTTTCTAAAACTGATCACAACCATATAAAGTGGTTGATCCAAATTAGTATACTTTGAAAGCAGCTTAAGCTAAAAGTCTATCTTACATACAATGATATTCAAACATTTTTTGAACTTGACCCATAGCAAGAAAGACATTTACATATAATATATATATATATTTACATAAATGTATACAACTAAAAATTCTATGAAATAATACTAAGTGCAATATCCAATGACATAGCCTATTCTTTTCAATTTACATCTTTGTTCTTAATTAATAGTTTTATTCACACCGAATTGATTTCATGATCCACAATTTAAAAAACTCTACTCTATACAGATGATTATAGCTTATAACCTCTGAACAAATCCACGTCTTCTGAGAGTTCCTCACAACTCTCACAATATTCCTAAAGTTTACAGAGCAGGTGAATACAAAAAAATAACCAAATAACATGAGGTGCCTTTATAGTTACCTATTATAGATGCAGACATGGTAGGTTGTTTAATCACCTTATAGGTTTCAAATCATTGTAGTTCTATATATAAAGGAGTGCAAAGAAGAGAGATAATTATTAGGGACAGAAGGAAAGTATAACATTGAACAGAGAAAAGGAAATGAACATTAAGTAAGCAGACAGGCAGGAGGTGTGGGACCTACTGGGCTGACAAAGGAAGTAGAGACTAGAAAATAAACACAGCCAGAGCCAGGAAAACAAGTAGAACCTGAAGCAGTAGGCTAAATGGAACCAGAGCCAGAAGGGTATGCAGAAACAGAGACACAAGAGGAAACAAGGCCAACAGAAAATATTGTTAATGCCAGAAAGTAAAAAAGGCTGATGGCATTTGGCTGTCTTATGCATAAGAGCAGATAGGCCTGAAACTGTGCTACTATGTGTGTTCTCTCAGGCTATCAGAGAACTAGTACTTTATACGCAGCTAAAACTCACTATAATTAAAGAAATATGGTCATTATCTATTATGCTTTATTAATTAGCACTTCTTTTCAAACAATAATTTTGACCTATTTCTATTAGAATGCTCAATGAGAAAATAAACATATGTTCTTAATCTGTTTGATAGTTTTCCACTACTAAAATTTAAAGTAAAATTTATTTATTTGTTTGTTTTTATTTTATTGTTGTTATTATTATACTTTAAGTTCTGGGGTACAAGTGCAGAACGTGCAGGCTTGTTATACAGGTATATATGTGCCATGGTGGTTTGCTGCATCCATCACCCCATCATCTACATTAGGTATTTCTCCTAATGCTATGCTTCCCCAATCCCCCAAGCCCCTACCAGCCCTTCCCTAACCCCTCCAACCCCCAACAGGCCCCGGTGTGTGATGTTCCCCTCCCTGTGTCCATGTGTTCTCATTGTTGAACACCCACCTATGACTGAGAACATGTGGTGTTAGAATCAAATTTAATTTCTACCACATCGTTTTCCAAATCATTTCCTGGTTTCATATACACAATGCTATGGAAATAACTGTGCTGTTTTGGTGGAAAAAATGTGAAGATTCATATTATATGGAAACTTTTTATTTTTTCTCATGTTTCACTAATTATTTTCAACAGAGCTCAGCAAATTAGTGATACAATTATTACAAAGTAACAACTATTTGGCAAAATGCTTAAGCTGTGTCTTTTAAAAAATGACTGGATAGGTTTTTATACTTTTTTCATTATTATTTTATTTTTAGAAAAAAACAAGAATCAGTACTATATAACAAAAAAAAGTTAAATTTCAGGTCAAATTTTAATTTTTTAGAATCAGTCACATACTGACTTTTTTATTTTTTACCTACAAGTAATAATTGCACATGTACAAGGAGTACACAGCAGTGTTTCAATACATATAACGTACGGTGATCAGATGAAAGTAATTAGCATATCCACTATAGTTAATAATAATATATAGTTTCAAATAGCCAGAAGGAGGATATTGAATGTTTCCAACACAAAGAAATTATTAATGTTTGAGACATTTACATTTATGAAGACAGCTAATTCACCACATGGTAATTCAATCCAGTTCATTATTAAGCAAATGTGCATGACCTTTAACAAAAACAACCAAAACAAAACAAAAAACCAAGGTTTATGTATTTGAGTATTTGCTGTCATCTTAACTGGTGATCATCTAAATTAATTGGCAAAGTATTATTTATGGTTAAATAATTTCAATATGTAAGTTAATATGTAAACAAATACCAACTTAAATATTTCAAAAAATAAAGCACACAGCACTGATAATATCCTGAACAATTGTGAAATTTAGAAATTGTCCCTATTCAATTAATTGACTTATTATTTAAGAGGTACATAAAAGTTATTAAAAAACAAAAGAAATACCTAAAAGAGTAAAAGGTATAGATGCCCTGCAATCCATGAATTAGTCCTTGTGTTTACAGCACATGGTTTGTAAGAGAGAAATATTGAAAGTAACTTCTTGATAGGTGAATAGATTATCAAAAACAAGAACAAACATCTCCCACTGTTTATTCACAAAATAGGAAAAGAAAGATGAAAGAGGTTTTCTGGTGGGATGGGGTCAAAGAGGAAGTGCTCATTTCTTCTTGAAATTATACTATGATGAAATGTCAAACTATTTGGAGGGTTGAGGTAAATCACTAAGGTTGGCAGCAACTATGTCTCTTCCATTGAGATGCTCCACTGCTCCCCAAGAGGAATGAACTGACTGATCCAACTGCTAAGTACAAAAAATCACATCTTTTTATACTGCAGTTCCTAAATTTGAAGTTTGCCATGTCTAAGCACAAATCCAAATGACTGCTTAGGTCTCCCTCTTGGAATTTTCCACAGCCCCAATACTTCCCTTCTTACTTCACAGATTTGAGCGTCTGTCCTTTTCTAAAGTCTATCTTTTTCTAAACTTTAACCATTCTTATTTCCCCGTCAAGGCTCAGATATCAGGACCCCACAGCCAATTATTATTATTAGACTTCTCCCATCTCATGAATCTATATGAAAAACTTGAGGGTGAAGAACAAGAAACTGTATTTCTGGAAATTGTGATGTAACTATGGCAAATAAGATGAGAATTTGTACCTTTTACTTTATTTGCAAGGAAATATACATAAACTAGGATATTTGTTTATGTGATAAGCGATCGAGACCATCCTGGTCAACATGGTGAAACCCCGTCTCTACTAAAAATACAAAAAATTAGCTGGGCATGGTGGCGTGTGCCTGTAATCCCAGCGACTCAGGAGGCTAGGGCAGGAGAATTGCCTGAACCCGGGAGGCGGAGGTTGCGGTGAGCCGAGATCGCGCCATTACACTCCAGCCTGGGTAACAAGAGTGAAACTCCGTCTCAAAAAAAAAAAAAAAAAAAAGGATTAATTGTATAATCACAAATCTGCTAACACGGACACTTCAAACAGATACTGATATTAAAAGACAAAGGGAGGAGAGAAATTCTGAAAAACTTATGACAATCTATAAAGAATAAAAATTACTGTAGCAATTTTCCACAATAATAATTATATATATTAGACTTTTATAATTTTAGCAATTACAACACTGAATTCTACGGAAGCATATATTTTATATTTACATGACATGGTCATCTACTCACAGAAAATAATCTTACCAAAATTAAAAAAAAAAAATGAAAAGAATGCAGATGAACACTGGCAAAAATTTACCTCAGAATGAATAATCATGAGCTATCTGGTTTCCAAATCTCACTGAACTCTTCCCACTTTTCGTGGACTTTCTCCCATGTCTTATATGCATGGCAGCCAGGTGAAAGATACTTAGGTAAGTTGTAAATGAAGGCAACTTGGAAACACATCTAAAGATTTGAAGCCAAGTAATCACCAACCTACTTTGTATTTTCTTTCTTTGTCTTGAGGTTAAAAACATTTACAATTTACTAATATGCTGTATTTCCATAAGTATCTATAAATATGTCATCCAGTCACATATATGCATTCCCTTTTAACAGAGAATACAAATAATGATTCTCACTATTTGCAGACGATTTGTGTGTTGTATAAAGTTGCTATAAACAGTGAATTAGCAAATACTCCCAAGATACATAGAGTTAGCTTCTTATTGCTCCCAAAATACATAGTTGGCTTCTTACCAGCCTCTGATCAAATTTTCATCAACAATCAACTCATAAGCTTTTTTTAATATGTGTTTCTGTCTAAACATGCCTTATATAATAGATGCTGTTGATTGATTAACACGGAACTCATAGCCAGCAGCACTATGATTTATGCCTGAATGAAACTTAACTAACACACGTATTTTCTCCATAAGGAACATTCTGTCTTAAGGATGCTAAATTACACTTAAGGGCTATTTTAAATAGCAAAATTACCAAAATATAGCTTAAAAATTTAAAAATGTGACACTAAATAGGCCACAAAAAGGATACTTGTTAACGGTTATCACAGATGAAACAAAAAGGCAGTGTCTTTTTCTTTAACCTCAGCTGGACGCTTTCACAAATATTTCACTGTTCTGTGCATGTACATGTCCAAAAATAATTGTGAAAGTGCTGTAAGCATTAATTTTGAGGTTGCAAATATATTTTGGCAAGTGAGTCAATTCACAAATACAGAATCTGAAAAATGTGAGAATCAACTATATATCTAAAATACTTTGTCTTTCCTCTATTTCATCAGTTCTCCAACATTTTTGTCTCAGAACCCCTTCGTATTATTAAAAATTATTGAGAATCCCAATGAGCTTTTGTTTAAGAAGTTTTATATCTATATATATATAGATAGATATTTCTAGCTACTTTATTAGAAATTAAAATTAAATTTTCTATTTGTTTTTAAATTGCTTTTTAATTAGTAATAATAAATCCATTGCATGCTAACATGTTATTTGTGTTATTGTTTATATTAACATAAATTAATTAATTAAAAGTAATTATATTTCTCAAAAGATTTACTGAGAAAATAATATTATTTTATATTTTTGCAAAACTTTTAAGGTCTGGCTTAGCAGTAGAAGGTGGCTGGATTTTCATATCTGCTTCTGCATTCTATCTGTCCTAACATATTGTTTTGGTTGATGTAAATGAAGAAAATTTGTGTTCACACAAATATTTGGTTGGAAAAGGAAAGAATATTTAATATTCCGTTCAGGTCATTGTAGACATCTTTTGGTATATGCTACACCAAAAATAAGCAGGTAGCTGTTTCAGAAAGGTTAACTATATGCAAAAACTAAAACCATATCAATGAACTTTCTGTACTTTGTTATATTAAAATCATTTGGTCCCTCTTGCACTTTGAATAGATCTTTTATCCATGTACAGTTTTGCAGCAGCACGCATTGGTCAGTTGGAAGAAGTTCTTCAAATATTCCAAATGTTAACATATTATATCATACAATATCAAAGATCACATCAACATCACCACTGATCTCATCAGAAAAGTCTTCAGAACTTGAGATACTGTCACATGCATGGTGATGAATACAAGATTTTCAAAATTCTAATTTTTACTTGAAAGCTCAAATGTTATCATTAGCAACAAATACTGTCAGTTGTCTTCCTTTAAGTGACAGGCTCAACTCGGTTCAATTTCAAGACAATGTCTTCAAATACCCAAATGTAAATAACAATAGTTTGACACTTCTTTCAAATAAAAATTGAGTTCCATGAAAAAAGCAACTAGTTTGGCTCAATATTGAAATAAGTGAGTAAGTTCGGTGGGACAATCATTCTCCAATATGTAGAAGTGTTCTATGTGTACTTTCCATTTCATCACACAGGATATTAAAACAATGTGTACTCAAAGGTCAAGATTTAATAAAATTAATAATTTTGACTGCCATTAAGGAACTTAAGTCAACTTAACTTTTATTTTCTGCATGTGCTTGGTGATGACAAATGCATAGTAAAAAAAGTTTAATACTAATACCTTATTCTTATGTTTTACCTGCATTGCTTCTGCACCAGATGCAAATATAAACACCATAAAAAAGGCAAATAGAACCTTAGTATGATTATGAAAATAGTTTTGACTTCACATATATCCTAAAATGGTCTTAGAAACTGCCAACAGTCCACTTATCACATTTTGAGAGCTACTGTTCTATGTCATATATTGAATTTGTATAGTTTTGAATCTTTGTTTTATCTAATATTGTTGAAAATTAAGGTAAAACATATTTAGATCTAGGTAATTACTCAATGCCAAGATGCCAGGGACAATGGTATTTACCTAAATGATTGTAGGTGCACTGGGATGAGTGCTCTACTTTGCAAGATACCAAGAGCTTACAAGATAAAAAAGAGCTTAGTAAATGGGACTGTCAATAATAAACATCTCTGAAACAGAAAAAAGTGTTGTATTTGTAGAATCATTACTCCTGGTGTTATGTTATTTCTTGTCATAGGATAATGGCTATTATAATAAATTAAGGGTAGAGGCATTTGGAGGGAGAAAAAAGTAAATGAACATAAAGAAAACTGTGAAAAAGTTATAGTGAGAAATTAGGATTTCTAACCTAAAACACTTTCTAAAAATATTCTCCTTTGATTTAAGCTTTATTGATAACACTGCCTGTTCCCACAACATTCAAGGACAGCAAACCCTAAGATTCTCCAAGAACATCTAAATAAATCAAGAGATATATAGTATTCATGAATTGAAAGTTCTAATATTGTTAAATGTCAGTTCTTTCCAAATAGATGTAAAGATTGAATGCAATCCCAATAATAATTTCACTAAGCTTTTTGTAGAAATTGTCTAGCTGATTCTTTCTTAACTTTATATGGACGTACAAGAGCACATAGAATATTAATTCAACCCTCAGAGAGAAAAAAAGTTGACATTTACACATCTCATCTTCAATACTTATTCTAAATCCATAGTAATTAGGGTAGTATGGTACTGACATAAGGAGTAACAAATAGATCAGTGGAACAGAACACAGAGCCAAAAATGAAGTAATTTGATTTTCCACAAAAACACTAAAACACTCCATTGAGGAAAAAAAAAATTTTTTTAACAACTAATACTGCAAAACTGGATATCCATATGGAAAAAAATTTTTAAAAGGAACATTAATTCTCACTTCATACTATGTACAATAATTAATTCAACATGGAGTATAGCTCTAAACATAAAAGCTAAACCTATAAAGATTTTAGAAAGTAACAGAATATCTGTGGTATTTAGAGGTAAACAAAGGTATTCTAAAAATAACACAGAAACAATAATCATAGAATTTTAAAAGTGATGAATCCAATTTCATCAAAATTTTAAACTAACTTTCATCAAAAGATATTACTAAGAATATGAGAAGACAAGTCATAGACTGGGAGAAAATACTTGCAAAACATAGATAAGATCATAAATTCATATCCAGAATGAATAAAGAGAACTTAAAAACTCAGTGATTAAAAAAATCCAAACAACCCAATACAAAAAAATGAGCAAAACATTTGAACAGACAGTCCATAAAGGAATATGTATAGGTCAATAAGCATATGGAAAAGCTTATAATCTTTAGTCATCAGGGATATGCAAATTAAAACCACAGTGAGATACCTCTACATATTATAAAATGAACACAAAATATTGGTGAAGATGGAGAGCAACCAGAACTCTTATACCTTTTTTGGTAGGAGTATAAAATAGTAAAAGCACTCTGAGAAAAGCCCTGGCAATTTCTTGTAAAAATAAACATAACCTCACCTACAATCCAGCAATTTCACTTACAGGTATTTATCCAAAAGTAATGAAAACATATGTCTACAAAAAGACTTCAACAAGAACCACAAATATCATAAAAATTTACCTAATACATGCAACAACAAAAATAAATCCTCAAAAACATTATCCTCAGTGAAACATGCCTTACACAGAAGAGTATAGTCTACATAGCATTAATATGAAGTTTCTCCACAAGCAAAACTAATTCCTGGTGGGGAAAAAAAAAGTCTTCCTAAGGGCCAGGAAGTGGATGAAACACACAATAGATTCATGAATGTATAAAGAAATAAATGGGCATGATAAAGCAAGTATAATAAAATGATAATTATAACATCTAGGCAGTGGGTATATTGGTGTTCACTGTAAAATTCTTTCAACTTTTCTATATGCTTGAAATTTTTCATGATAAATTGTTGGAAAAAAATAAAAGTTACTTACAGATGCAAAGAACGGCAATAGTTCAGTTTCACAGGAAGAAAGCATGCAAAGAGCAACATTAAGTCATTAAAACATGAGATTTTCTCAAAGATCTGCAGACACCTGGGGCTCCACGGATATAGCTCAGGATCCAGGAATTCTCACAAGGGTCCTCAATCCCCAAGCCACAGACGTGTACCAGTCTGCAGCTTGTTAGGAACCAGGCCACAGAGCAATAAGTGTGCAGCCAGTGAGCATTACTGTCTGAGCTCCACCTCCTGTCAGATAAGTGGCGGCATTAGATGCTCATAGGAGCATGAACTCTATTGTAAAGTGTGCATAGGAGGAATCTAAGTTACATCCTCCTTATGAGAACCTAATGCCTGATGATCTGAGATGGAACAGTTTCATACCGAAACCATTGCCACCCACAACCCCTGTCCATGGAAAATTTGTATTCCACAAAACGAGTCCCTGGTGCCAAAAAGGTTGGGGACTGCTGCCCTATGAAAATTTTATACTTTGTACCTTCATTTTAATAAACATCTAAATAATAATAATACAAAGATGGCTGGGCAAGGTGGCTCATGCTTATAATTACAGCACTTTGGGACGCCAAGGTGGGTGGATCACCTGAGGTCAGGAGTTTGAGGCCAGCCTGGCCAACATGGCAAAACCTCCTCTCTACTAAAAACACAAAAATTAGCGGGGTGTGGTGGTAGGCACCTGTAATATCAGCTACTCAGGAGGCTGAGGCAGGAGAATGGCTTGAACCTGAAAGTCTAGGGCTGCCATGAGCCAAGATCATGCCACTGCACTACAGCCTGGGCAACAAAGTGAGATTCCATCTCAAAAAAATAAATAAATAAATAATAAAATAGTAACATAATGATATCTTAGATCGCTTGTATCAAAATCAAGTACAAGGTTTCCATGACTTTATTTGCATTTGTGTTTATGACTGCACTGGTGCCAAATAATAGCACATTAATGATAGCACACTTAAGAAAAAAGAACAAAGTTAAATGTTTATATACAGCATTTCTATCAAGAGAAATGCAAATGATAGTCTGTTGAATAAGTAACAGGCTTGAAATTGGTCCAAACAGGTAAAAAGTAGTAGAACTGAATCATGTAATACATGGTTTTCTATTTACAACTTAAATTTCATATGAAGCAATATTCAAGTGTTACTGTTACATACATATTATTAACTTGAATGTTAACGGATTTGCAATTTGGTTTGTAATTAGTTCATTAATTTTATAGTTGTATTTTTAAAAATCACACGCAGTTTTTTATAGTTTGAATTTCTACGTATTAAGTAATATAATAACTCAAATTTAAGTCTTTGTGTTATAAAATGTAAGAAAGTTTGGTAGAAAATGAATAGAAGCACAGCACTAAAAGTCAGAAAGACTAGCTGCAATCATTTAAGCCAGAAAAAGAAAAGTCAATGGCAGCAGAAACGAAGTGAAAGAAAAATAGGAACTAAAGAGGTAGACTCAAAAGGACTTCAGCTTCAAAGCTGTTTCCACTTTGGGGATCATGGTAGGCAAAATAACCCTCAAAGATGTCTTATCCATAGAACCTGTGAATATGTCACCTTACATGGCAAAAGATAATTTACTGATGTAATTAAATTTACTAAGATGAGAAGATAATTCTAGAGTATCCAAGTGGGCCAAATATAATCATAAGAGCTCTTATAAGAGGGATGCAAGAAAGCCAAAGAAGCCCATGTGATGACAGAAGCAAGAGGAGAAAAGGCAATGTAATGCAGGGCCATTAGCCAAGAAATTAGAGTCTGGAAAAGGCCAAATAATGAATTCTCCCATTGCACCTCTAAAAGGAAGCAGCCCTCCTGACACCTTGATTTTAGGTCATAGAAACTCACTTCATATTTTTACCTCCAGAATTAAGAGAATAAATTTGTGATGTTTTCAGCTACTAACTTTGTGGTAACTTATTTTTTATTGAAACATAATAGATGTACATAATAGCAGAGTACACATGGTAATTTAATATATTCATATAATTTGTAAAGATAAAATTGTTACAATTGGAATATCTACCGCCTTAAAATTTAAAATCTCTTTTCTGTATACTAGAAACATTCAAATTATTCTCTTCTAGCTACTTTGAAATATACAACAGATTATTGTTAACTACAGTCACTCTACCAATCTATCAAACACGAAGTTTTATTTCTTCTATCAAACTGTATGTTTGCACTCATTAATCAACGTCTCTTCATCCCCCACCTGATCTTTCCTGGCTTCTTGTAACCACCAATTTACTCTATCTTCATGAGATCCGTTTTTGTTAACTCCCACATGAGTGAGAACATGTAATATTTGTCTTTCTGTGCCTTTCTGATTTGATTTTTGTAAATGATGAGACATAGGGGTCTAGTTATATTCTTCTGCATATGGTTATCCAGTTTTCCCAGCATCATTTATTAAAGAGACTGTCCTTTCCCCATTGTATGTTCTCAGTGCCTTTGTTGAAAACAAGTTTGCTATAAATGCATATATTTATATCCAGGTTCTCTATTCTGCTTCCTTGGTTTATGTATTTGTTTTTATGCCAGTACCATGCTTATATGTTTACTATAGCTTTGTTGCAGATTTTGAAGTCAGGTAGTGTGATACCACCAGCTTTGTTCTTTTTTGCCCAGGATTGCTTTGGCTATTTGACATCTTTTGTGGTTTCATACACATTTGAAAATTGTCTTTTCTATTTCTGTAAAGAATGCATTATTTTTATATAGATCACATTAAATCTGCAAATTGATTTGGGTAGAATTATCATTTTAACAATATTCATTCTTCCAATCCATGAGCATGAAATATCTTTCTATTTCTTTGTGCTATCTTCAATTTCTATCATCAGAAATTTATAGTTTTCCTTGTATAATTCTTTCACTTCCTTGGATAAATTAATTCCTCTGCATTTTACATTCTTTCTAGCTATTATAAATGAAATTGCCTTTTTTTTTTTTTTTTTTTTTTTTTTTTTTAAAAAAAAGTGTCTTGCTCTCTGACCCAGGCTGGAGTGCAGTGGCATGATTGTAGTTCAAAGGATCTTCCCATCTAAGCCTCCTGAGTAACTGGAACTACAACAAGCACCACAATGCCTTGCTAATTACATATATACATAGTACAGACAGGGTCTCATCATCTTTCTCAGGATAATCTTGAACTCCTGGACTCAAGCTATCCTTCTGCCTCAGCTGCTCAAAGTCTGGGATGGCAGACATGAGCCATCATGCCTGGCAAAAATTGCTTTCTGGATTTCTTTTATCAGATTATTTGTTATTGGTGTATGTACTGCTACTAATTTCTGTATAATGATTTTTGTACACTGAAGCTTTAGTGAATTCATTTAAAAGTTCTAAAAGGTTTTTGGTGGCACCTTGGTTTCTCTTTTTTTCTTTTTTTTTAAATTTTGGTGGGTACATTGTAGGTGTATATATTTATGGAGTACATGAGATGTTTGATACAGAAATGCAACATGAAATAAGCACATCATGAAGAATGGGGTATCCATCATCTCAAGGATTTATTCTTTGAGTTGCAAACAATCCAATTACACTCTAAATTATTTCAAAATGTACAATTAAATAGTTACCTATAGTCACCATGTTGTACATAAAATAGTAAATCTTATTCATTATTTCTATTTGGAGCCATTAACCATTCCCACCTCCCTCCAGAGCCCCCAGCTACCATTTCCAACATCTGGTAATCATTCTTCTACTCTCTATGTCCATGAGTTCCATTGCTTTGATTTTTAGAGCCCACAAATAAGTGAGAATACATAATGTTCCTCTTTCTGTGACTTGTTTATTTTACCTAACATAATCATCTCCAGTTCCATCCAATTATTGCAAATGACTAAATCTCATTCTTTTTTATGACTCAATAGTACTCATTTTGTAAATATACCACAATTTAGTTATCTATTTCTCTGTGTATAAACACTTAGGTTGCTTCCAAATCTTTGCTATTGTAAAAACAGATCTATAACAAACATAGGAGTGTAGATACCTCTTCAATATACTGATTTCCTTTCTTTTGGCTATATACCCAGCAGTGGGCATACTGTATCATATGGTGACTCAGTTTTTAGTTTTTTGAGAAAACTACAAACTGTTCTCCATAATGGTTGTACTAATTTAAATTCCCACCAACAGCATACAAGTGTTCCCTTTTTTCCATATCCTTGCCAGTATTTCCTATTGCCGGTCTTTTGGATATAAACCATTTTAACTAGAGTGAGATAATACCTCATTATAGTTTTTATTCACATTTCTCTGATTATCAGTGATATAAAGCACCTTTTCATGTGCCTGTTTTCCATTTGTATGTCTTCATTCAAGAAGTACCTATTCAAATTGTTCGCTCATTTTTAAATGGATTATTAGATTTTTTTTCCTAGAGTTATTTGAGCTCCTTATATATTCTGGTTATTAAATCCTTATCATTTCTAATAGTTTTCTAATGGAGTCTTTAGATTTTTCCAAATATAAGATCGTGTCATCTATAAACAAGGAAATTTGCCACCTTCTTTCCAGTTTAGATGACCCTTATTTATTTTTCTTGTCTAAATGCTCTAGCTAGGACTTCCAGTCGTATGTTGAATCACAATGGTAAACTTGGATAGTTTGTAAATATTTTCTCCCATTCTGTGGGTTGTTTCTTAATTTTGTTGATTTTGTTCTTTGCCATACAGAAGCTTTTTAACTTGATGTGATACCATTCATTCATTTTTGCTTTGTCTGTGTTTGTGGGGTATCACTCAAGAAACTTTGGCCCAGACCAACGTCCTAAATATTTTCTCCAATGTTTTCTTGTAGTAGTTTCATAGTTTGAGGTCTTAGATTTCAGTTTTTAATCCAGTTTGATTTAATTTGCATATACGGTAAGAGATAGGGGTCTAGTTTCATTCTTCTGCATATAGATAACCAGTTTTCCTAGCACCATTTTGAAGAAACTGTCTTTACACTTCTGTAAAAAATGAGTTCACTCTAAATGTATGGATTTGTTTCTGGGTTCTCTATTGTGTTCCATTGATTTACATGTCTGTTTTTATGCCAGTACCATGCTGTTTTTGTTACTATATCTCTGTACTATAATTTGAAGTAGGTAATGTGATTCCTCCAGTTTTGCTTTTTTTTTTTTTTTAGGACAGCTTTGGCTATTCTGGGTATTTTATGATTCCATATAAATTTTAGGATAATTTTCTATTTCTATGAAGAATGTCATTAATATTTTGATAGGGATTGCCTTGAATCTGTACATTGCTTTGGGTTGTACTGGTTGGGTAGACCTTTTAACAATATTGATTATTTCAATCCATGAACATGGAATATCTTTCCATTTTTTGGTATCTTCTTTTTCTTTCCTCAGTGTTTTATAGTTTTGATTGCAGACATCTTTCACTTATTTGATTAAGTTAATTTCTAGGTATTTAATTTTACTTGTAACTATTGTAAATAAGTTTTCTTTTCTTTTTCACATTGTTCACTGTTGGCATATAGCAATGCTACTGATTTTTGTATGTTGCTTTTGTATCCTGAAACTTTACTGAATTGGTTTATCAGCTCTAACAGTCATCTTGTGGAGTCTTTAGGTTTTGCCAAATATAAGGTCATAGCATCTGTAAACAAGAATAATTTGACATCTGCTTTCCAATTTAGATATCCTTATTTCTTTCTCTTGTCTGAATGCTACAGCTAGGACTTCCAGTCCCATGTTAAATCACAGTGGTGAAACTGGGCATCCTTGCCATGTTTCAGGTCCTAGAGAAAAGGCTTTCAGTTGTTCCTCATTCAGTATATTAGCTGTGGATCTGTCATATATGGCTTTTATTATGTTGAAGTATGCTCCTTTCATCCCCAGTTTTTTTTAGGATTTTTCATTAAGAAATGTTGAATTTTATCAAATGTTTTTTCAGCACAAATTCAAATGATCATATGGCTTTTATCCTTCATTCTCTTGATATGAGGTATCACATTGATTGATTTGTGTATGTTGAACCACCCCTATATTCCAGGGATAAATTTCACTTTATCCTGAGGAATGATCCTTCTAAAGTATTGTTGAATTCAGTTTGCTAGTATCTTGTTGACGATTTTTGTACAAATATTCATCAGAAACGCTGGTGCATAATTTTCTTTCTTTCTTTCTTCTTTTTTCTTTTTTGATGTGTCTTTGGTTTCGGTATCAGAGTAATACTGGACTTGTAAAATGAGTCTGGAAGTATTCTTTCCTTTTCTATTTTTCAAAATAATTTAAGTAGAACTGGTATCCATTCTTCCTGAAATGTTTGGTAGAATTCAGCAGTGAAGCCATCAGGTTCCCAGACCTTTCTTTACTGAAAGAGATTTTATTATGGCTTTGATCTCATGCTTGTTATTGGTCTGTTCAGGTTTTGGATTTCTCCCTGATTCAATCTTGGTAGGTTGTATATGTCTAAAAATTTGTCTATTTCTTCTAGATTTTCCACTTTATTGGCATATAGTTGCTCATAGGAGCCACCAATGATTCCTTAAATTCCTGCAGTATCCATTGTAATGTCTCCTTTTTCAATCTGATTTTATGTATTTGTATCTTCTTTGATTTTTTTCTCTTACTCTGGCTAAAGATTTGTCAATTTTTTAACAATTAAAAAAACAACTTTTTCTTTCACTGATCTCTTGTGTTATTTCATTTCAATTTCATTGATTTCTGCTCTGATCTTTATTCTTTCATTTCTTCTACTAATTTTGGGTTCAGTGTGCTCTTTAAGATGCATCACTATATTTTTCATTTGGAGTTTTTCCTATTTTTTTGACGTAGGCACTTACAGCTATAAACTTCCCTCTTAGTGCTGCTTTTGTTGCACTCCATAGGTTTTGGTATGTTTGTTTCCATTATTTTTTACAACAAATTTTTCAGTTTCCTTCTTAATTTCTTCATTGACTCACTGGTCATTTCAGAGCATATTGTTTAATTTCCATGTGTTTAGTTTCCCAAATTCCTCCGGTTATAAATTTCTAGTTTTATTCCATTGTAGTCAGAGAAGATGGTTGAAATGATTTCAATGTTTTGAATGTTTTAAGGCTTGTTTTGTAACCCAATATATTAGTCTATCTTTGAGAATGATCCATATGCTGATGAAAAGAATGTGTATTCTGCAGTTGTTGGATAAAATGCTCTGTGAGTATCTATTAGATCCATTTGACCTATAGTGCAGATTAAGTCTGATCCTTCTTTGCTGATTTTCTGTCGGGAAAATCTGTCTAATGCTGAAAGTGGAGTGCTGAAGTCTTTGGCTACTACTGTATCGGGGCCTATGTCTCTCTTTAGCTCTAATAACACTTCCTTTATATATCTGAGTGCTCCAGTGTTTGATGCATATAGATTTACAATTGTTACATCCTCTTGCTGAACTGACCCCTTTTATCATTAAATAGCAACTTTCTTTGTCTCTTTTTATAGTTTTTGTCTTAAAATCTATTTTGCCTAATATATGTATAGGGGCTCCTGCTCTTTTTGTTAATAATGCTTGATTCAATTTTCTTTTTTTTTATTTTAATTTAAGTTCAAAACTACATGTGCAGAACATGCAGGTTTGTTACATACACATACATGTGTCATGGTAGTATGTTGAACCTATGAACCCATCATCTAGGTTGTAAGCCCCGCATGGATTAGGTATTTGTCTTTTTTTTTTCTTTTTTCAAAAGCATATTTTATTTTTCTTACACACCTTGGATATAAAACCATTTTTCTTTTTTTTTTAACTGCATTTTAAGTTTTGGGGTACATGTGAAGAACAACAGGCCCTGGTGTGTGATTCCCCTCCCAGTGTCCATGTGTTCTCACTGTTCAACTTCCACTTATGAGTGAGAACGTGTGGTGTTTAGTTTCTGTTCCTGCATTAGTTTGCTGAAAATGATGGTTTCCAGCTTCATCCATGTCCTTCATCCAAAGGACATGAACTCATCCATTTTTATGGCTGCATAGTATTTCATGGTGTATATGTGCCACATTTTCTTTATCCAATCTATCATTGATGGGCATTTGGGTTGGTTCCAAGTCTTTGCTATTGTAAACAATGCTGAAATAAACATATATGTTCATGTGTCTTTATAGTAGAATGATTTCTAATCCTTTGGGTATATACCCAGTAATGGGATTGCTGGGTAAAATGGTATTTCTGATTCTAGATCCTGGAGGAATCAACACACCATCCTACACAATGGTTAAACTAATTTATGGTACCACCAACAGTGTAAAAGCATTCCTATTCCTCCACAGCCTCGCCAGCATTAGTTGTTTCCTAACTTTTTAATAATCGCCATTCTAACTGGCATGAGATGATATCTCATTGTGGTTTTAATTTGCATTTCTCTAATGACCAGTGATGATGAGCTTTTTTTCACTTGTTTGTTGGCTACATGATTGTCTTCTTTTGAGAAATGTCCATTCATATCAACAGACTTCTGCTTTTTTATAGGTTCTATTGGCATGGAATATCTTTTCCCATCCCTTTATTTTCAGTCTGTGTGTCTTTAAAAGTGAGGTGTGTTTCTTTTAGGCAACAGATAAATGTGTCTTGTTTTTTCATCCAATCAGTCTATATCTTTTGACTGGAAAATGTAGTCCATTTATATTCAATGTTATTAATAAGTAAGGAGTTATTCCTGCCATTTTTCAATTTGTTGTCTGGTTGTTTTTGATCTTCTCTTTCTTCTTTCTTTCCTTTCTGTCTTCCACCAGTGAAGGTGATTTTCTCTGGTGATATGATTTAGTTCCTTGCTTTTTATTTTTTGTGTATCCATGGTATGTGTTTTGGTTTGAAGTCATGATGAGGATTCCAAATATTGTCTTATAGCCCATTATTTTAACCTGAGAACAACTTAACACTATTTGCATAATCAAATGAGCAAAGGGAAAACTAATATGCCTTAACTTCATCCTCCCTCTTTTTAAATTTTTCTTGTTTCCATTTATATCTTATTGCACTGACTATATCTTAAAATGTTGTAATTATTTTGATTGTTTCATTATTTAGTCTTTCCAATTATGATGACAGAAGTTTACACACCACAATTACAGTGTTTAAAAAAAAAAGTTCTGTGTTTCATGGACACAGGGAGGGAAACATCACACACTGGGGCTGGTCAGTGGGTGGGGAGCTAGGAGAAGGATAGTAGGGTTAGGGGGATACAGGAGGGATAGCTTTAGGAGAAATACCTAATGTAGATGATGGGGTGATGAATGCCGCAAACCATCATGGCACGTGTATTTCATGTTAACAAACCTGCACATTCTACACATGTATGAAAATACATGAACTTAAAGTATAAAAATAAAGTCTGTGTTTTTCTGTGTAGTTACTATTACCAGTAAGTTTGGTACCTTTAGGTGATTATTTAACGCTCATCGATGTCCTTTTCTTTAGCATTTCTTGACAGCAGGTCTAGTATTGATTAAATCCCTCAGTTTTTGTTCTTCTGGGAGTCTTCTCTTTTATGTTTGAAGGATATTTTAGCCAGATATATTATTCTTCGGTAAAATTTTTTTTTTTTTTTGAGACGGAGTTTCACTCTTGTTACCCAGGCTGGAGTGCAATGGCGCAATCTCGGCTTACCACAACCTCCACCTCCTGGGTTCAGGCAATTCTCCTGCCTCAACCTCCTGAGTAGCTGGGATTATAGGCACGCGCCACCATGCCCAGCTAATGTTTTGTATTTTTAGTAGAGACGGGGTTTCACCATGTTGACCAGGATGGTCTCAATCTCTTGACCTCGTGATCCACCCACCTTGGCCTCCCAAAGTGCTGGGATTACAGGCTTGAGCCACCGCACCCGGCAATAAAATTTTTTTTTTCCTTTACCACATTAAATATGCCATGCAACTCGCTCCTGGCCTGTAAAGTTTCCACTGAAAAGTCTGTGGCCAGATATACTGCAGCTCTATTTATGTTATTTGTTTCTCTTATTTGCTGCTTTTCAGATCCTTTCTTTATCCTTGAACTTTGGGAATTTGATTATTAAATGCCTTGAGGTAGTCTTATTTAGTTTAAATCTGTTTAAATATGCAAAATAAAGTACTGCTTTAGTTCTATAACCTTCTTGTACTTGGATATTAATATATTTCTATAGATTTGGGAAGTTCTTTGTTATTATCCCATTGGTTGTTTTTTTTTTTTTTTTTTTCACTCACATGATGTATGTTGACATTGTTATCCCTTTCAATTAACTTTCTACAACTATCTCCCTTCCTCCTCCTTAAGGCCAATAACACATTTACACTTTTGAGGCTACTTTTAGGTCCTGTAAGCATGCTTCATTGTTTATTTGTTTTTATTTTCTCTTTTGTCTCCTCTGACTGTATATTTTCAAATAGACTGCCTTCAAGGTCACTAAACCTTTCTTCTGCTGGGTCAATTATGCTATAAAAGTAATCTTGTTACATTTTTCAGTATGCTGATTGCATTTTTCAGCTCCAGAATTTCACCTTGATTCTTTTTAATTATTGCAATCTTGGTTAAATTTATCTGATAAAATTCTGAAATTCTTCTCTGTGTTATCTTTGATTTCAAAATAGCTGTTTCCTCAACACAGCTATTTTGAATTTTCTGTCTGAAATGTCACATGTCTTTCTCCAGGATTAATCCCTGGTACCTTATTTAGTTCACTTGGTGAGGTCATGTTTTCCTGGATGGTGTTGGTGCTAGTCTGTTCTTCAGTGTCAAGGCTTTGAAGAGTTAGGTATTTATTGTAGTGTACACTATCTAGGCTTATTTGTGGACATCCTTTTTGGGAAGGCTTACCAAATATTTGAAAAGATTCTGATGCAGTGATCTAAGCTTTAGCTGTTTTAGGGGGCACCCCAAGCCCAATAATGCTGTGGTTCTTGCAAACTCATAGAGGTACCACCTTAACAATCTTGGACAAGAACCACGAGAATTCTCTGGATTATGAAGCAGAGACTCTATTATCTTCTCTTTCTCCAAGACATACAGTCTCTCTGTCTCTCTGTTCTGAGCCACCTAAAGCTGGGGGTGGAGTAACACAAGCACCTCTGTGGCCACCACCACTATGACTGCACTGGGTCAAACCTGACGCTACTACAGCACTGGGTCTTGCCCAAGATCTACTGCAACCACAATTTACTGCAGTAAATTGGCTACTGCCAATTTACTCAAAGCCCAAGACACTACAATAAGCAGGTGGCAAAGCCAGCCAGACCTGTGTCCTTCTCTTCAGAGAAGGATGGTGCCATCTGAGGGTCAGGGACTAGGGTCAAAAAACCTTAGAAGTCAACCTGGTGTTCTATTGTATTGTGGATGAGCTGGCATTCAAACCGCAAGAAACAGTCCTTTCCACTCTTCCCTCCTCTCCAAAGGCAGAGGAGCCTCATCCTGCAGCCATTATTACCCCCAGCCACAATTGGTATTGCCAGACTAACACAGATGTTCCTTTAAGATCCAAGGTCTCCTAAGTCAGCTTGTTGTGAATGCTGACTGGCCTGGGACTCACCCTTCCAGGAAGTTGACTCCCCTCTGGCACAGGACACATCCATAAATGCCATCCAAGAGTCAAGTCCTAGAACTGGGGACCAAAAGAGCCCACTTGGTGCTCTATCCCCCTGTGGCTATGTTGGTACCTAAGATGCAAGACAAAGTTCCCCTTACTTTTCCCTCTGCTTTTCTCAAGCAGAAGGAGTTTTGCCCCATAGCCACCACAGTAGGTAATATGCTGAGCCTCATCTGAGGCCAACAAGTCTCAGAGGCTCACCCAAGGTCCTCACTGTAGTACCTAAGTATTGCTGCTTGTAATTCACAGCTCAAGGGCTCTTCAATTAGCAGGTGATAAATGCTGCCAGGACTAGGTCCTTTCCTTTAAGGCCTTTGCAGGTACATGGATGAAGCTGAAAACCATCATTCTCAGCAAACTAACACAATAACAGAAAACCAAACACTGCATGTTCTCACTCATAAATAGGAGTTGAACAATGAGAACACATGGACACAGGGAGGGGAACATCACACACCAGGGCCTGTTGGGGGATTGGGGGCTAAGGGAAGGATAGCAGTAGGAGAAATACCTAATGAAGGTGATGGGTTGATGGGTGCAGCCAACCACCATGGCACGAGTATACCTATGTAACAAACCTACACGTTCTGCACATGTATCCCAGAACTTAAAGTTTAACCTAAAAAAAATTTTTTAATAGAAAAAAAAATCAAAAAGAAAAAAATACTTAGGTACAAATTTAACAAAAGCAGTATAAGATTTGTATACTGAAACTACACATCATTGTTTGGAAACAATTAAGGAAGATTTAAATACATGGAAAGACACCCCATATCCCTAAGTCACAAAATTTGATATTGTTGCATTTCTATTATTTTTGTGATTTACAGGCATAAGGTGTCATATTAATACTTTTCGTTTTGAGTAAGGAAAAGTCACTTTAAACTAGGTTAAGGAAAGAAAAAATCAGTTTATGGGTTCATATAACTGGAAAGTCCAACAGGTAATTGGATTTAAAACCTCAAAGACTATCTTTAGGACTCTCTTTCTTTATTGATATCTTCATTCTGCTTCCTTTTGTTTGCTTCAAAAATTTTCTTCTATCTGTTCTGCAACTGGGAAAGACACTGCTTCCATATTTAGGCTGCACTGTCCAAATTTAACAGTTCCATCATGTATTTATAATGCCAGTAACAAAAGCAATAGCAACAATAACAGTAATAGTAATGGTATTAATAACTAATATTAAAATGTATTTAGTGTTTTGTTTTTTTTTTTGAGATGGAGTCTTGCTCTGTCACCAGGCTGGAGTGCAGTACGTGATCTCGGCTTACTGCAACCTCCGCCTCCCAGATTCAAGTGATACTTCTGCCTCAGCCTCCGAGTAGCTGGGATTACAGATGCACGCCACCACACCCATCTAATTTTTATATTTTTAGTAGAGATGTGGTATCACCATGTTGGCCAGGATGATCTCAATCTCTTGACCTCAAGATTTGACCCACCTCAGCCTCCCAAAGTGCTGGGACTATAGTCCTGAGTCACCATGCCCAGCTCTTAATGCTTTTTATATGCTAATCAACATGCCAAGGCTTTATATATGTTATATTGTATTTTATCTTCATAATAGCTCTTTGAGGAAGGTATTATTACTAGCTACATTCTAAAGATGAGGAAATTAAGATACAAACCAATTAAGTTACTTGCTTATTTAACTAGTTAGTGATAGAGCCAAGAATTCAAATCCAAGCAGACTCTGTTTTTATCACTATGCCATACTGTCTGCTTAGGGAAGAACTCTCTGATTCTTCTGTCACATGCCCATTCTCAGACCAGTCACTCTATGCAAGGAAATAATGGTACTATGTTTACTCAGAGCTGGGTCATGTGCCTAGGCCCATATGCAGTCTTACTAGAACCACATGGCATGGAGGAGAGTATTTCCCTAAAGAAAGTAATCTTAAGATTACTTAAGATCTGCAGAAGATACAAAGGAGATGGGAGATATTTCTAGCCCTTGCTGTGAAGTAACTTTAAATCTAGACTTTAACCATATTACATTGAATGTTTATGATACTAATCACAATATCAGCATTGTAGCTATTAAAATTTTTACAAGGAAGGATTCCTGGCAGAGCCACAAGAATGTATCACTTTTTACTGTCAAAAGGTCCTAATTTATCTAATAATGGATTCTTATCCAGAATATATAAAACTCACAGAAATCAATGAAAGAACAAATCACTCAATTAAAAAAATTGGAAAGACATTTATGAGATTGCTAGATAAAAGAAGTTATACAAATGGCCAATGAACATGTGAAAAGTGTTTAACTTCATTAGTCACAATGGGAATACAGAATAAAACCACAATGAAACACTGCTGTGTACCCTTTAAAGTGGCTTAAAAAAGAAACAGTACAAGGTGTTGTAAGGTTATGGAACAATTGCTACTCTGATAAACTACTTTTAGCAGTTTAAACTAAATTTAACCATTCTGGAAAATGGGCAGTATCTACCAAAGCTGAACATATGATATATGAACCAGAAATTCCACTCCTAGGTATATACTCAACAGAAATGATTGCATGTACTCACCAAATGTCAAGAATGTTCACTGCAACATTGTTTAAAATATTCCTGTATTAGTTTCCCATTGCTGCTGCAACAAATTACCACAAATACTGATGTCAAAGGGGGTGAAGTGAAGCTGGATTCACTCCCCCACCACAGAAAATATATATTTACATAATATATATTTATGCTTTATATATATATATATATATACACACACACACACATACATATCTATATGTAGCGCACTGAGATTATCACCAGTATTATCCTAGAACTCATAAGAGGATGAGACAGTTCGTGAGGCTAGAGAGAAGTGAAAAAACTTTGAACAGATTAAGAGAATGGGATTTCTATGATCCTCCTCCCCACAGTCTGCCTGGCACCAAATATTCAGAAGGTTTCCCCAAAACTACAGTTTCTACACTGGAAAAAGTGAGATTATGGTTGATAACTAGTTTTCCTTCTCCCTTGAGTTCCCTAGCAGAGGGCTGTCCCTACCTCAACCCAGGGGATACGTCAGGAGTAACTGAAGGAAAAATTATCCTTGAGGACAGCCAGACACAGAGTGGGAGGGCAGGATCACTATCCTCAACATGGAAACCCTGCTATGTAAATCAGCCAAACGAGACATCATGCTGTAGGAGGTTTGTTCCACAGGTCCTGTGGGCATGAATCCCTAGCCAGCCTTCCCACATTACAAGGATCTCCCATTTCAGACTCATTTTGGAATGGGTGGCATGCTGAATATTTATTACAACCAAGACAAACATGGGTTTAATGGACCATCAAGTGCCAAAAAGGAGGCAGTAATATGGCAGAAAAAACAAACAAACATAAGAAAAAAAAAATCAACAGGTAAATTACAAAGCATCTGTAAGCAAACATATCCAATAAAAACCACAATAAACCAGATAGGGAAGACTGGAACAAATAACTAATCCTTGAATGCAAGGATATAAATGTACATTCACAAGAAACAACAACAAACAGGGAACCATAATCTCCTCAAATGGAGAAAGAATGAAACCAGTGGCTGACCCTAAAGAGACAGCCATATGTGAACTCCCTGGCTAAGAATTCAAAATACCAGCTTTAAGAAAACTAAGTGATCTCCAAGATAACATATAAAAACAAAAAAAGAGCCCATACAGCCAAGACAATCATAAGCAAAAGGAACAAAGCTCAAAGCATCATGTTACCTGACTTTAAACCAGACTACAAGGTTACAGTAACCAAAACAACATGGCACAGATACCAAAACAGATATACAGACCAATGGAACAGAACAAAAGCCTCAGAAATAACACTATGCATCTACAACCATCTGATCTTTGACAGGCCTGACAAAAAAAGTAATGGGGAAATGATTCCCTACTTAATAAATAGTGTTGGGAAAACTGGCTAGCCATATGCAGAAAACTGAAATTGGACCCCTTCCTTACACCTTATATAAAAATTAACTCAAGATACATTAAAGACTTAAACATAAGACCTAAAACCATAAAAACTCTAGAAGGAAACTTAAGCAATACAATTCAGGACATAGGCATGGGCAAAGACTTAATGACTAAAACACCAAAAGCAATGGCAACAAAAGCCAAAATTGACAAATAGGATCTAATTAAACTTAAGAGTTTCTGCACAGCAAAAGAAGCTATCATCAGAGGGAACAAGCAACCTACAGAATGACAGAAAATTTCTGCAATGTATCCATCTGACAAAGAGCTAATATCCAGAATCTACAAAGAACTTAAACAAATTTACAAGAAAAAACCCCATCAAAAAGTGAGCGAAGGATATGAACAGACAATTCTCAAAAGAAGATATTTATGTGGCCAATAAACATATGAAGAAAACTTCATCATCACTGGTCATTAGAGGAATGCAAATCAAAACCACAATGAGATACCATCTCATGAAAGTTAGAATGGTGATCATTAAAAAGTCAAGAAACAACAGATGCTGGAGAGGATATGGAGAAACAGGAATGCTTTCACACTGTTGGTGGAAGTCTAAATTAGTTCAACCATTGTGGAAGACAGTGTGGTGATTTCTCCAGGATCTAGAACCAGAAATACCATATGACCTACCAACACCATTACTGAGTTTATACCCAAAGGATTATAAATCATTCTACTATGAAGACACATGCACACATATGTTTATTGAGGCACTGTTCACAATAGCAAAGACTGGAAACCAACCCAAATGTCCATCAATGACAGACTGGATAAAGAAAATGTGGCATATATACACCATGGAATACTATGCAGCCATAAAAATAGATGAGTTCATGTCCTTTGCAGGGACATGGATGAAGCTGGAAACCATCATTCTCAGCAAACTACCAGAGGAACAGAAAACCAAACACTGCATGTTCTCACTCATAAATAAGAGTTGAACAATGAGAACACATGGACACAGGGAGGGGAACATCACACACCAGGGCCTGTCAGAGGATGAGGGGCTAAGAGAGGGATAGCAGTAGGAGAAATACCTAATGAGGGTGATGGGTTGATGGGTGCAGCAAACCACTATGGCACATGTATACCTATGTAACAAACCTGTACATTCTGCATATGTACCCCAGAACTTATAATTAAAAATAATTTTGGAAAAAAATCAAAAAGAAAAAGACCATTTTCAGATCAGTTTTGTAATGCCACTGATGTGTTGCAGTAATGTGGTCTTCCTGCCTCTTTTAATAATATTCAGACAGCAATTAACAAAGACCAACCAGCTAACCCTACAGAAGACTATGCTGAGATTTAAACAGCACTGATTGCATGAACAGCAAAAGACACTGATGTTTTGATAGATTCCTTACTCAGTGAAGAATCTACAGTATGAGGCTTCTCTACACATGTAGTTAAAAATCTCAAGATAGAGCTGTGTCATATAACACTCAGTCTCTCTCTCCTCATTCTTCAAAAAGATAACCATACCTACTCCCTAAAAACTGATAACAGCAGTGTGATGGTTAATATTGAGGGTCGACTTGATTGGATTGAAGGATGCAAAGTATTGTTCCTGGGTGTCTGTGAAGGTGTTGCCAAAGGAGATTAACATTTGCGTCAGTGGACTGGGAGAGGCAGACCCACCCTCAATCTGGGTGGGCACCATCTAATCAGCTGCCAGCACAGTTAAAATAAAAGCAGGCAGAAAAATGTGGAAGAACTAGTCTGGCCAAGTCGTCTGGTCTTCATCTTTCTCCCATGCTAGGTGGTTCCTGCACTCTGATGGAACATCAGGCTCCAAGTTCTTCAGCTTTGGACTCTTGGACTTACACCAGTGGTTTGTCAGGGGCTCTTGGATCTTCAACCACACACTGAAGACTGTACTGTCTGCTTCCCTACTTTTGAGGTTTTGGGACTCAGACTGGCTTCCCTGCTCCTCAGCTTGCAGACGGCCTATTGTGGGACTTCAGCTCATGATCATGTGAGTCAATACTCCTTAATAAACTCCCCTTTATATATACATCTATCCTATTAGTTCTGTCCCTCTAGAGAACTGTGACTAATACAAGCAGTGACAGACAGCTGGAATAAACCCATAGTCTCCCAAGGTGATGACACTGAAGACAATACTCATTTAAAAGTACAGAATCAAATGGAGGGTTTTTCTTAATCAGTTAAATTTTCCATGTAATCATATTTCAAATAAACACACTTCAGATAAGTTGAACAAACAGATTAAATTTAGTGTGTGTCTTAAAAAAAGCTGTGTTCCTCTCGTATGCAGGAGAATTAAGACCAAGAGTACTGCAACAGACTTAGGCACTGCAGTGCAACAGTGTGGACTGTGATTAAAGCCATGATATTGTTTGTGTCCCCAGTCAAATCTCATCTTGAATTCCCACATGTTATGGGAAGGGCCCAGTTAAAGGTAATTGAATCATTGGGCAGGTCTTTCCTGTGCTCTTCTCATGATAGTGAAAAAGTCTCATGAGATTTGATGGTTTTATAAGAGGGAGTTTCCCTGCACAAGCTCTTTCTTTGCCTGCCACCATTGACATAAGATGTGACTTGTTCCTCCTTGCCTTCTGCCATGATTGTGAGGCCTTCCCAGCCATGTAGAACTGTAAGTCCATTAAACCTCTTTCTTTTCTACATTGCCTAGTCTTGGGTATGTCTTTATCACCAGCATGAAGATGAACTAATACAGTAAATTGGTACCAGGGGTGGGATGCTACTGAAAAGATACACAAAAAAAGGGAAAAGGACTTTGGAACTGGGTAACAAGCAGAGGTTGGAACAGTTTGGAGGGCTCAGAAGAAGACAGAAAAATATGGCAATGTTTGGAACTCCCTAGTGACTTGTTGAATAGCTTTGATCAAAATGGTGATAATGATATGGACAATAAAATCCAGGCTGGAGTGGTCTCAGATGGAGATAAGGAACTTGTTGGAAATTAGAGCAAAGGTGACTATTGTTATGTTTTAACAAAGAGACTGGTGGTGACATTTTGCCGCTGCCATAGAGATTTGTAAAACTTTGAACTTGAGACAGATGCTTTAGGGTATCTGGTGGAAAAAATTTCTAAGCAGCAAAGCATTCAAGAGATGACTTGGGTGCTGTTAAAGGCATTCATTTTTAAAAGGGAAACAGCATAAAAGTGTGGAAAATCTGCAGCAGAAAGTGTAGAAAATCTGCAGCCTGACAATATAATAGAAAATAAAATCCCATTTTCTGAGGAGCAATTCAAGCCAGCTACAGAAATTTGCATAAGTAACAGGGAGCCAAATGTTAATCACCAAGACAATGGAGAAAATGTCTCCAGGGCATGTCAGAGCCCTTTGCAGCAGCCCCTCCCATCACAGGCCTGTATGTCTAGCAGGAAAAAATGGTTTTGTGGGCCTGGCTCAGTATTCCTCTGCTGTGTGCAGTCTAGGGACTTGGTGCCCTGTGTCCCAGCTGTTCCAGCCATGACTAAAAGGGGCCAAGGTACAGCTCAGGCTGTTACTTCAGAGGGTGGATTCCCCAAGCCTTGGCAGCTTCCACATGGTGTTGAGCCTGTGGTTGCACAGAAGTCAAAAACTGAAGTTTGTAAACCTCCACCTAGATTTCAGAAGATGTATGGAAACACCTGGGTGCCCAGGAAGAAATTTGCTGCAGGGGTGAGGCCCTCATGGAGAACTTCTTTTAGGGCAGTGCAGAAAGGAGATGTGGGATCAGAGTCCCAACACAGGGTCCCTATTAAGGCACAATCTAGTGGAGCTATGAGAAGAGGGCTACCATCCTCCAGACCCCAGAATGGTAGACCCACTGACAGCTTGCACCATGCACCTAAACAAGCTGCAGGCACTCAATGCCAGCTCGTGAAGGCGGCCAGGAGGGAGGCTGTATCCTGCAAAGCCATAGGGGTGGAGCTTCCTAAGACCATGGGAACCCACCTCTTGCATCAGCATGACCTATATGTGAGACATAGAGTCAAAGGAGATCATTTGGGAACTTTAAGGTTTAATGACTGTCCTATTTGATTTCAGACTTGCATGTGGCCTGTAGCCAGCCCCTCTTTTGGCCAATTTCTCCCATTTGGAACAGGTGTATTTATCTAATGCCTGTACATTTACTGTATCTGGGAAGTAACTAATTTGCTTTTGATTTTACAGGCTCATAGGAGAAAGGGACTTGCCTTCTCTCAGATGAGATTGTAGATTGTGGACTTTTGAGTTAATGCTGAAACGAGTTAAGACTTTGGGGGACTGTTCAAAACCATGACTGGTTTTGAAATGTGAAGACATGAGATTTGGGAGTGACCAGGGTCAGAATGATATGGCTTGGTTGTTTCCCTACTCAAATCTCATCTTGAATTCCCACATGTTGTGGGAGGGACCAAATAGGACATAACTGAAATATGCGGACAGGTATTTTTCATGCTGTTCTCATGTTAGTGAGAAAGTCTCACAAGATCTGATAGTTTTATAAGAAGGAATTTCCCTGCACAAGCTCTCTCATTGCCTGCCACCATCCAAGTAAGATGTAACTTGCTCCTTTGCCTTTTGCCATGATTGTTAGGCCTCTCCAGCCATATGGAACTGTAAGTCCATTAAACTCCTTTCTTTTGTAAATTGCCCAGTCTCAAGTATGTCTTTATTACCAGCATGAAAACAAACTTATACAGGCCATAAAAACAGAGGCAGGGAAAAAAATCTTGTGTAACCCATTCAAATAGGTATTAACTCATTTTTATGAATGTCAAGAAGCTAATATTTATTAAGATATAATAAGAGCACACTTTTTTGTGTTGTTGCTCTAGTTTTGTTGTTGCTAATGTGAGAAAAGAAGTGATGCTGTGGTCTGGGGATTTTTTTTAACAAGAAATGTCTTTTGATAAGCAAGAACTAGTAATGGTTATGTATCTTGACTTCTACCACTGTTATAACAGAGAAATAATTTTAATCATTAAAGAAGCAATAAATCAGATATTAAGACATACTGATTAGGCTATATAACAAGTATTAAAGTAGCTATTTCTAACTGAAAGGAGTACTTCTTTCTTATGACTGGATTTTCTAAATTGTGTATGTTTCTTATTTTTAAAATACATAGTCATTTGAGATTCCTATTATTTTTATCTATCCAGATCAAAATTATCTAATATAAAAAGTATATGAAAATCACTCTTCGTTAAGCCTATACTAGATTATTATTCTTAAATATGAATGGCTGAGATAATCTCTTAAGACATATACATATATATATATATATATACACATACATCTCAGATTCTTGATCAAAGAGAGGAAAAAGCTGCAGGAAGCTGCACTCTGTTAGATGAAGCCAGCTAGTATAAAAAGCTCATGACCAATTATTTGGAACAGCTGCAACTGAGTCACTGAGCTAAATTTTAAAACCAACCTAAGTTTGTCAAACAAATTCTAAAAAATGCTTAGGAATTTAAAGGTACAGAAAGTAATTTTGGTTGTTGGTTTGTTTTCACTGATGTCTGGTTTACAGGATTTGCTGTTGTCTATTTACAAGCACTACTAGTCAAGTTGCTAACAATTGCTACTTAACATAAAAAGAACATCTATATTTATTAACACAACCTCAAAATAACATCAATGTGGTATCTGGGGTTTCATTTTTCATTAAGAAATCTGACAAAGTGAAAGAAATTTCTGAAATAAACTTATTCTTGAAGTTTAAAAACAGATCTTAAATTTCAAATGATTGTATATGTTTACCTTGTTTTTTAACCACCTCTGAATCCCCAGACATTGACATGCAGCCCAATTACTTTATATGTAAAACACTTGAATTATTATATGACTTACCTTTTCATCCTTTCCTTGAGTCAATGAGTAAGTATAGTTAAATGTTTGATCTGTGCATTCAGTGACATTCAAGAATTTATTTAAATGTTGTTTTCAGAGTGTGCTCCCTTCTGAAGACTGTTTATATAAAGGGCACATGTTTACCAATTTCTAATATTTTAGTTGGTAGAGATAGATAAGGTGAAGTCTAAACATACTTTTTTTTGAGATAGAGTTTTGCTCTTGTCACCCAGGCTGGAGTGCAATGGTGCAATCTTGGCTCACTGCAACCTCCACCTCCCGGGTTCAAGTGATTCTCCTGCCTCAGGCTCCCAAGTAGCTGGGACTACAGGCACATGCCACCATGCCCAGCTATTTTATCCTTTAATAAAACAGTAATTCTAATACTCTGTGTTGGAAGGCAATTCATGGGTGTCCCTTGATTCTGCATGTCCTGTGAGAAGATGCACTGATTCACTGATGCACTGTTCTGAACTATCTTGTTTGCACTGTAAACACTTGCAAGATAAGCTCTACTTCAGCAACAGGTTTGGGGCAGCTTTGGGAAATAATGTCTCCTTCCAGATCAGAGAGCAGTAAAGCGTACTTGCTACATGCTATAAAATATCTGATGCCCCAGCCTTAGAGTTCAGCTATTATTCAGCTCACTGCATGTGCAAGTATCATCTGGTCCTCTTCATTTCTCCCTGTGGGAATAGAAGCTTAGAGAATTGACACAAATGATGATGCACTGGCTACTATTATTGCTGTGGGTAATCAACTGTCCTTCATCTCTGACCCAGAGTTTCATTTCTTCTACCAGCATCCTGAAACCATGGCAACCTAACTTGTTAGTTTGTCAATAGAATAAAATCTCAGATATTTCAGTTTTTGATAATCTAACACATATTGATGTAATTTCATTGAGTATTTATTGAATGTCTTTAGTGTGCTAAAACTAGTTTTAACTTAGAATGAGGCTTGAATTCTGGATCCTCCATGAGTTTGACAGTGTCATTAGGAAAAGAGGACACTCTAAAGAAAAGATACTTTCGCCTCACTGGCTGCCCTTAAAAGCCATCTTTACATTGTGCTCAGTCCTGCTCCCTGCTCACAGTAGCCACCTCCACCTCAGGAAACTTTGCAGCTTTATTGCCAGAGTCCCTGAACTCTCACTTTCTTTTTAATCCCCTTCATCAGATCACTGGCATGCTGTGAAGCATCCGTGGAAACCAGCTCCAAGATCACCACCAAGGGCATAAGGAGAAGGAAGTTATGGGGAGGCAGGAAGTGGAAGATATTCACGTGCTAATGGGAAGTTGAATTAGGAAAATGAGGAGCAGGAGGCTGGCAATGAGAGAGACAAAGAAGAAGAAGATGGGGAGGAAAAGGAAGAGAAAGAAGAAAATAATGTGAGGAAGAGAATGGAGATGAAGATGAGGAAGCTGAGGCTGCTATGGGCAAACAGGCAGCTGATGAGGATGACGATGTTGATACCAAAAAGAAGCCCAATAAAGATGATCAGAGAGCAAAGAAAAAAAAAAGAAAAGTTAAAAAAAGTATTTAAAACACCACCATGACCTATTTACTCTCCCTTTTCCATCTCAGAATCTAAACACATGGTCACCTTCGAGGAGAGAGGCCCAGCGGTGGCACCCATAGATGATGCATGCTCTCCACCACCCAACCAAAACCACAAGAATTTGTAACAGAGGAAGAAAAAGAACTAAAACTTCCAAGGCCCTGCTTCCTTTCTTAAAAGTACTTTAAAAGGGAAATTTGTTTGTATTTTTATATACATTTTATATTTTTGTACATATTGTTTGAGTCAGTCATTTTTAATGATCGTCAATGACCAAACCACTCTTCAGATTGTGCTGTGTCCTACTTCTGACTTTACTTGTGGTGTGACCATGTTCATATTTATAATCCCAAAAGAGAAAAAATTCTTGTTAAAAAAAAAAAAGCAAAACCAATGACAAAAAAAAAACTATCTCATCCCAAGCATTCCAGTAATTTTTTTCTTTTATGTACTTAGCTGTATTATAAGTCATTGGTTTGTATGAAATGGTTAAAAAGGCCACAGATACAAGGTTTGAGGCAGGCATGGTCCACACCTGTAATCCCAATACTTCAGGGGGCTCAGGTGGGAGGATCGCCTAAAGCCTGGACTCAGAGACTAGCCTGGCCAATATGCAAAAACCCCATCTCTACAAAAAATACAAACATTAACCAGGCGTGGTGGTGCATGCCTGTAATCCCAGCTACTCGGGAGGCTGAGGCTCAAGAATTGCTTGAACAACACAGAAGGTAGAGGTTACAGTGAGCTCAGATTGTGCCACTGCACGCCAGCCTCGGCGGCAGAGCAAGACTGTCTCAAAAATAAAATAAAATAAAAAGCTTCTGCACAGCAAAAGAAACTGTCAATAGAGTGAACAGGAAACCTACAGAATGGAAGAAAATTTTTGCAATCTACCTATCTGACAAAGAACTAATATCCAGAATCGACAAAGAACTTAAACAAATTTACAAGAGAAAAACAACCCCATCAAAAAGTAGGCAAAGGATATGAACAGACAATTCTCAAAGGGAGACTTTTATGAAGCCTACAAACATATGAAGAAAAGCTCATCATCACTGGTCATTAGAGAAATGTAAATCAAAATCACAATGAGATACCAGCTCACGCCAGTTAGAATGGTGATCATTAAAAATCAGGAGACAACAGATGCTGAAGAGGATATGGAGAAATAACAACGCTTTTACACTGTCGGTGGGAGTGTAAATTAGTTCAACCATTGTGGAAGACAGTGTGGTGATTCCTTCAGGATCTAGAACCAGAAATACCATTTGACCCAGCAATCTCATTACTGGGTATATACCCAAAGGATTAGAGATCATTCTACCATAAAGACACGCACATGTACGTTTATTGCAGCGCTGCTCACAACAGCACTTGGAACCAATCCAAATGGCTCATCAATAATAGACTGGATAATGAAAATGTGGCACATATACACCATGGAATACTATGCAGCCATAAAAAAGGATGAGTTCATGTCCTTTGCAGGGACATGGATGAGCTGGAAACCATCATTCTCAGCAAACTAACACAAGAACAAAAAACCAAACACCACATGTTCTCATTCATAAGTGGGAGTTGAGCAATGAAAACACATGTACACAGGGAGGGGAACATCACACATTGGGACCTGTCAGGGGGTTGGGGACTAGGGGAGGGATAGCATTGGGAAAAATACCTAGTGTAGATGACAGGGTGATGGATGCAGCAAACCACCATGGCATGTGTATAACTATATAACAAACCTGCACATTCTGCACATGTACCCCAGAACTTAAAGTATAATTTTAAAAAATTAAAAATATAATAATATAAATATAAGGTTTCTTTGTTTTTTCCTCTTTTGTCTATCAAATTTCAAATTGCTGGGTTTTAGGGTTTTGTTTGTTTGTTTGTTTTTGGCCTGTTTGATATAGGTGTAAAGCAATGTTGTCCAAAAATAAATTGGAAATTTAGTTTGCTGACTTGTTCAAAGAAAATAGAAAAAAAAAAGGTACTTTATATACCTTTTGAAAACTTCTGGATCACAGAAATTTTTATAACTGAAGGAACTCTGGAGACAACCCAGTCTTAAATTTTAATTTTACACATGGTTGGGAGAATTTACGTAACCTGCTCAAGGTTGCACATTCAGTTAGAGGAGAGCTGGAACTGGAGCACCGATTATTCATTTTCAGTACTCTTTCTATAGTACTAGAAATTATTTGTTATGCTTGATTTATGTACATTTTCAAAATTGTGACTGGTTACACCTAAATTATAACTGCAAAAGTTATAATTAATGCTGACAGTTCAGAAAAGCCTTGAAAGGGCTTTTGACAACACACTGCTTAGCAGTCCAGTGTTAAGATAAGGTGGTTCTATCCTGGCCAGGAGACAGAATGGAGACTATACTGTAATTTCAGTAATCACTAAGGATCATTAATATGAATAAAAAGAACAGAGAAAATTAGCTATCTTTTTTGAGAATCTACTAGCATTTCTACTAATTTTCTGAGAATCTACTAATACATTCTTACTATGTTAAGTACTTTACATATATTTTTTCATTTAATTCCCCACACTCAGAAGATTTCTATTTTGATTTGCATTTCCTAAACCACTGATCCAAACTCTATTTATCCAGATCCAATTTCCAAGTTGATTATATTCTAAAATTACCTTTCTTAAATTGGTTGTTTTAACCTATAATGCATAATCCCAAAAAAGTAGCTTTAGGTCCCCAACTCGATCCATAGAAGCTAATATAGCTAAAATACTATAATGTTGCAACAAATGACAAACCGTGCTTTGTCATTAACCCTACTTATTTGTTAGGTAGGTATCTTGGTTGACCCTGGGAACCTAACCTTTACCAATAATTTTTTTTTCCTGTAGAAATATGTGGCATACAAAGGAAACACAAAAATATTGAGAACATGTTCAACTCTCTGGCAGTGGCTTCTCAATATTATAAAGAAAATATAATAGCTTACAAAATATTATCTGAGTTCTATGGGTAAATTGATCTGGACACAGCATTATGCCAGCCTTAACTAATACATAAAATTTTCCATGGAGAAGTCATAGGTATAAATTCAAAAGACCTAGATCAAGTCCTGGCTACCCCACTATAACTTTGAATGTCACTTAACTTACTTAAATTTCAGTTACCACATCGGTAAGAATAATATTATTTCCTCTACATTATGGGATCATTGCAAGTACAAGATGAAAATAAAAGGGCTTTTAAGCTGAAAATAACTTGAGAAAGTATGACATTTTATATCTGAATAGCTATTTTGGATCAAGCTTTACAGAAATTTTGTATCTTCATTTTTTAATTGACAAGTAGTATAAATTGCATATATTCATGGTGTACAACAAGTTTTGATATATGTATACATTGTAGAATGACTAAATCAAGCTATCAAACAAATGTATTACCTTACATACCATTTTTTGGGTGGTGGCATTTAAAATCTACTCTTAGAAATTTTCAACTGTACAATATGTTGTTATTAACTATAGTCACCATGCTATACAATATATGTCGTCTTGAACTTATTTCTTCCATCTAACTGAAATTTTGTGTCCTTTCACCATCTCCCAAATCCCCCTATTTTAACCCCACCCCAGAGTCCCCACCCCAGAGTCTATTCGCTCTTTCTATTAATTCAACTTCTTTAGATTCCATAAAGCAGTGAAATCATGCAGTATTCATCTTTCTGTGCATAGTTTATTTTACTTAATATCCTCTGAGTTCATTCACATTGTTGCATATGATAAGATTTCCTTCTTTTTAAAGGTTAAACGGTATTTCATTGTGCAATTATATCACTTTTTTTCTTTATTTTTTTTGAGAGAGGGGCTCTCTGACATCAAGGCTGCAGAGCAGTGACACAGTCACACCTCACTGGTCTCGAATTCCTCAGCTCAAGTGATCCTTCCATCTTGGCCTCCCAAAGCGTTGGGATTACAGGCATTAACCACCATACCCGGCCATATTTCGTCTTTATTCATCTGTTGATGAACACTTAGGTTGATTCCCTATCTTGGGAATTGTGAATAATGCCACAATGAACATGGGAGTACAGATATCACTTTGACACACTGAAATCATATATTTTACCTTTTTTATAGTAGTTATTCTAATGGTTGTGAGGTAATATATCATTGTGGGTTTAATTTTCATTTTCCTGATAATTAGTGAAGGTGAGCATCTTTTTTCATATACCTATTCACCACTGATATATATTCTTTCCAGAAATTTCTATTCAGGTTCTTTGCCCATTTTTAAAATTTTTATTTTAGGTTCAGGGGCACATGTGCAGGTTTGTTATACTGGTAAATTGTGTATCTTGAGGCTTTTGTGCACAGATTATTTCATCACCCAGGTAATAAGCATAGTATATGATAGGTAGTTTTTAAAGTTCACTCCCTCTCCCACCCTCCATGCTCAAGTAAACCCTGATATCTACTGTTTGCTTCTTTGTGTCCATATTTACTTATTTACTCAATGTTTACATCATACTTACACATGAGAGCATGTGGTATTTGTTTTTATGTTCCCACATTAGTTCACTTGGGATTATAGCCTCCAACTCTCTCCAGGTTGCTACAAAGGACATGATCTCCTTTTTATGGCTGCATTTATTCCATGGAGTATATGTATCACATTTTCTTTATTCAGTCTACTGTTGATAGGCTTTTAGACTGATTCCATGACTTTACTATTGTGAGTAGTGCTGCAATGGACATACACCTCCATGTGCCTTTATGGTAGAGTGATTCATATTCCTTTGGGTAAGTACCCAATAATGGGATTGCTGGGTCGAATAATAATTCTGTTTTAAGTTATTTAAGAATTCACCAAACTGCCATCCACAATGGTTGAACTAATTTACATGTCCACCAACAGTCCATACGTGTTCCCTTTTCTACACAACCTCACCAGCATCTGGTATTATTTGACTTTTTAATAGCAGTTATTCTGACTGGTGTGAGATAGTAGCTCATCATGGTTTTGATTTGTATTTTTCTAATAAGATGAGCATTTTTAAATATGCTTGTTGGCCACATATGTCATCTTTTGAAAAGCATCTGTTCATGTCCCTTGCCCACTTTTTAATGGGATTTTTTGGTTTTTTTGCTTGTAAATTTGTTTACGTTCCTTACAGATGCTGGATATTAGACCTTGGTTGGATGCATAGTATGCAAACATTTTCTCCCACGCTGTAGGTTGTCTGTTTACTCTGTTGATAGTTTCTTTTGCTGTACAAAGCACTTTAGATTCTATTTATCAATGTTCATTTTTGTTGCAATTGCTTTTAGTGTCATCATCATTAAATCTTTGCCAGGGCCTATGTCCAGAATGATATTTCCTAGGTTATCTTCAGGGTTTTTATAGTTTCAGGTTTTACATTTAGGTCTTTAATCTAGCTTGAGTTGCTATTTGTATATGGTATAAGGAAGGGGTTCAGCTTCAATCTTCCACAAACACTAGCCAGTTATCCTGGCACTATTTATTGAATAGGGGGTCCTTTCCCCATTGCTAGACTTTGTTGACTCTGTTGAAGATCAGTTGGTTATAAATGTGTGGCATTATTTCTGGGCTCACTATTCTGTTCCTTTAGTCTATGTGTCTGTTTTTGTACCAGTACCATGCTGTTTGGGTTATGATAGCCTTGTAGTATAGTTTGAAGTCAGATAGTGTGATGCCTCCAGCTTTGTTTTTTTTTTTTTTTACTTATGATTGCCTTGACTATTTGAGCTCTTTTATAGTTCCATATAAATTTTAAAATAGTCTTTTTCTAATTTCTGTGAAGAATGCTTTTAGTAATTTGATAGAAATAGCACTGAATCTGTAAATTGCTTTGGGCAGTATGACCATTTTAATGATATTGGTTATTCCTATCTATGAGCACAGAATGTTTTGCCATTTGTCTGTGGCATCTCTGATTTCTTTGAGCAGTGTTTTGTAATTCTCATTGTAGAGATCTTTCACCTCCCTGGTTAGCTGTATTCCTAGGCATTTTATTCTTTTTGTGGTTTCTCTGAATGGGACTGCATTCTTGACTTGGCTCTCAGCTTGGACATTGTTGGTGTATATAATGCTGTTGGGTTTTGTATGTTGATTTGTTACCCTAAAACTTTGCTGAAGTCATTTGTCAAATCTAAGAGCTTTTGGGTAGAGACTATGGGGTTTTCTAGGTATACAATATAGTTGGGCTTCATCTCTTCCTGTTTAGATGCATTTTATTTCTTTCTCTTGCCTAATTGTTCTAGCTAGGACTTCCATACTGTGTTGAATAGGAGGGGTGAGAGTGGGCATCCTTGTCTTCTTCCTGTTCTCAAGGGAAATGTTTTCAGCTTTTGCCCATTCAGTATAATGTTGTAGGTTTTACATAGATGGCTCTTATTATTTTGATATATGTTCCTTCAATGCCTAATTTGTTGCAAGTTTTTAACATGAGAGATATTGAATTTATTGAAAGTCTTTTCTGCATCTATTGATATGATCATGTGGTTTCTGTTTATGTGGTAAATTCTGTTTATGTGGTGAATCACATTTATTGATTGGCATACATTGAACAAACTTTGTATTCCAAAGATAAAGCCTACTTAATCGTGATGCATCAGCTTTTTGATGTGCTGTCAGATTCAGTCTGCTAGGATTTTGTTGAAGATTTTTCCATCTATGTTCATCAAGAATATTGGCCTGAAGTTTTTTGTTGTTGTTGTGTCTCTGCCAGTTTTCGGTATCAGGATGATACTGGCCTCACAGAATGAGTTAGGGAGTTCCTTCTCCTCAATTGTTTTGGAATAGTTTCAGCAACAATGGCACCAGATCTTCTTTATAAATCTGATAGAATCCAACTGTGGATTCATCTGCTCCTGCTTTTTTTGGTTGCTAGGGTTATTATTATTCATTCAATTTCAGAATTCCTTATTGGTCTGTTACAGGATACAGTTCCTTCCTGGTTCAATCTTGGGAGGTGTTATGTTTTAAGAAATCTAGCCATTTCTTCTAAGTTTTCTAGTTCGTGTGCATAGAGGCGTTCATCATAGTCTCTGAAGGTTTTTTTTTTTTTTTTGTATTTCTGTGGGGTCAGTGGTAATCTCTGCTTTGTTATTTCTGATTGTGTTTATTTGGATGTTCTTTTTTCCTTTATTAATCTAGCTAGCAATCTATCATTCTCACTTATTATTTCAAAAAACAAACTCTTGGATTCAATGATCTTCTGTATTTTTGTATGCATCTCAATTTCCTTCACTTCAGCTCTGATTTGGGTTATTTTTTGTCTTCTACTAGCTTTGGGGGTTTGCCCTTGTTTCTCTAGTTCTTCTCGTTATGAAGTCAGGTTGTTAATTTAAAATATTTTCAACGTTTTTATGTCAACATTTAGCACTACAAATTCCTCTTCACACTGCTTAAATTGTGTCCCAGAGATTCTGGTATGTTGTATCATTATTCTCATTAGTTTCAAAGAATTTCTTGATTTTTGTCTTAATTTCATTGTTTAGCCAAAAGTCATTCAAGAGCAGATTGTTTAATTTCCATGTAATTGCATAGTTTTGAGCGATTTTCTTAATATTGATTTCTATTTTCATTGAGCTGTTGTTCAAGACTGTGTTAGGTATGAGTTAGGTGTTTTTTAATTTGCTAAGGAATTTTTTATGACGGATTGTGTGGTCAATTTTACAGTATGTGGCATGTGCAGATAAGAAGAATGTATATTCTTTTGGTTTTGGTGAAGAGTTCTGTAGCTGTCTGTTAGGCCCGTTTAGTCAAATGCCGAGTTCAGGTCACAAAGATCTTTCTTACGTTTCTTCCTCTATGATGTCTCAAATGCTGTCCTTCAGATATTGAAGTCTCCCACCATTATTACGTAGTTATCTAAGGCTCCTCACAGGTCTCTAAAAAAGTGCTTTATGAGTCTGGGTGCTCCTGTTTTGGGTGCATATATATTTAGGATCGTTTTTCTTGTCAACTTGAACCTTTTACCGTTAGGTAATGCCCTTGTCTCTTAAATGATTGCTGGCTTAAAGTCTGTTTTCTCTGAAATTACAGTAACAACTTCTGTTTTTGCTGTTTTCCATTTGCTTGGTAGATTTTTCTCCATCCCTTTATTTTGAGCACATGGGTATCCATGCATGTAGGTTGGGTCTCTTGTAGACAACATACAACTGTGTCTTGCTTCTTTATCCAGCTTGCCCCCTTGTGCCTTTTAATTGGGGTATTTTGCTTATTTACATTCAAGATTAGTATTATATGTACAGATTTGATCCTGTCAATGTGTAGTGCTCTGGTTATTAATGCAGACTTGATTGTGTGGTTGCTTTACAGTGTCAATGATCTATGTACTTAAGTGAGTTTTGTGGTAGCCAGTAACTTTCCATTTCATATTTAGCCCTCTCTTAAGGACCTCTTGTAAGGTAGGTCCAGTGGTAATGACCCTAAGGACTTGCTTGTTGGAAAAGGATCTTATTTCTCCTTCATTTATGAAGCTTAGTTTGGCTGGATATGAAGTTTGGGATTGGAATTTCTTTTATTTAAGAATGCTGGGAGGCCGAGGCGGGTGGATCACGAGGTCAAGAGATCAAGACCATCCTGGTCAACATAGTGAAACCCCGTCTCTACTAAAAATACAAAAAATCAGCTGGGCATGGTGGTGCATGCCTGTAATCCCAGCTACTCAGGAGGCTGAGGCAGGAGAATTGCCTGAACCCAGGAGGCGGAGGTTGCGGTGAGCCGAGATCGCGCCATTGCACTCCAGCCTGGGCAACAAGAGCGAAACTCCGTCTCAAAAAAAAAGAAAAAAAAAAGAATGCTGAAAATAAGCCCCCAATCTCTTCTAGCTTGTAGAGTTTCTGCTGAAAAATTCACTGTTAGCCTGATGAGCTTCCCTTTGTAGGTCATCTGCCTCTTCTCTCTAGTTGTCTTTAACACTTTTTCTTTCATTTCAACCTCAGAGAATCTGATGTCTATGTGTCTTGGTGATGGTCATCTTGTATAGTATCTCACAGGGATTCTCTGCATTTCCTGGATGTCATGTTAACCACTCTAGCAAAGTTGGGAAAAATTTTGTAAATATCCTCAAATATGTTTTCCAAGTTCCTTGATTTCTATTCCTCTCTTTCAGGGATGGCAATGAGTTGTAGATTTGGTCTCTATACATAATCTCATATTTCTCAGAGATTTTGTTCATTCTTCTTTGTTTTGAATTGCTTTTAATTTTTGTCTAAGTTATTTCAGAGAACTGGTCTTTCACCTCTGAGATTCTTTCCTCAGTTTGGCCAATTCTGCTGTGAATACTTGTCACTGCATTATAGAACCAATCTATCAATTTAGTTTGGTTCTCTCTTGAGATGGCCATTTTGTCTTTATCTCCTATACTGTTTTATTGTATTCCCTAGATTCCTCATATCAAGTTTCACCTTTCTCCTGAATGTTGATGATCTTCATTTCTATTCATATTCTGAATTCTATTTCTGACATTTCAGCCATTTAAGCCTAGTTAAGAGCCACTGGTAGGGCTGGGCGCAGTGGCTCACACCTGTAATCCCAACACTTTGGGAGGCTGAGGCAGGCAGATCATCTGAGGTTGGAAGTTCAAGACCAGCCTGGCCAACCTGGAGAAACCCCATCTCTATTAAAAATACAAAATTAGCTGGGCATGGTGGTGCATGCTTGTAATCCCAGCTACTCTGGAGGCTAAGGCAAGAGAATTGCTTGAACCTGGGAGGTGGAGGTTGTGGTTAGCCAAAAATATCACCACTGTACTCCAACCTGGGAAATAAGAGTGAAACTCCACTCAAAAAAAAAAGAACTACTGCTGGATGGTTGTGGCTTGGAGGTAAGAAGACGCTGGCTTTTTCAGTTACTAGAGTTCTTGCGCTGGTTTTTTCTCATGTGTGGGCTGATGTTCCTTTAGTCTTTGAAGTTGCTGTTCTTTGTATGAGTTTTTGTCTTTTTTTTTTTTTTTTTTTTGCTTGTAACTTCTTTGATGCACTTGAGGGTTTGATTGTGGTATAAACTGGGTTCCGTCAACTGGCTTTTATTCTAGTCTGCTCATGGGTCTCGTAGAAGCCCCCTCCAACTACCACTTCCATGCCTGTATTTCTTTTCTTGGGTGCTCTGGTACATGGGGCTCCCTCAGGCAGGAGCCAAGGTTGGCAGACAGGCCATATCTTTGCCAGCTTGGCCCTAATTTGCTGTCTGAGTGCCTCCCAGAAGAACATGGCATTGTGGCTGCCCACGGAGTTCAGGAAGAAGTGGGACCACTGGGCTGGAAGCTTTAACAGGTATGGTCTGTCTGGCTACAAGAGGTGGGGGTGGGTGGAGTTGCCTGCCCTGCCATGTAGGTGTTTCTAGGAACACAGGACATTGCTCCCTCAACAAGTGCAGACAGAAATGAGCCCACAAAGCTGGAAGCTCTGGCAGGCACTGCCTGCCTGGCTACCAGCAGTGGAGATGGGTGGGGCCACTTGCCCTGCCCTGCAACACAGTTGTTTCCCAGGACAAAGGTAAGCTGCACCCACCAGCTGAGTTCAGGCAGAAGAGGGATTGTGGGGCCCGGATGCTGTAGCAGGTGTTGCCCACCTAGCTATCAGCAGCAAGGGTAGGCAGAATCACCTGCCCTGCCACTCAGGTGTTTCCCTGGACAACAGGAGTTTGCAACTACCTGCTGAGTTCACACAGAAATGGGACTGCTGGGCCAAAAGCTCTAGCAGAGATTGCCTGCATGTCTCTTTGCCCATTGTTAAATTGAGTTGCATGTTTTCTTGCTATTGAGTTGTTTGACTTCCTAATATATTCTGGTTATTAGCCCCTTATCAGATGTATTGTCAGCAAATACTTTCTCCCTTCCTGTTGTTTCCTTTGCTGCAAAGAAGCTTTTCAGTTTCTATGTAATTCCATTTCTCTACTTTTGCTCTGGGGATGATATCTAAAAAAATCATTGCACAGACCAATGTCATGGAGCTTTCCACTATGATGTCTTCTAGAAATTTTAGTTTCAGGTCTTATTTTTAAGTATTTAATCCATATGGAGTTCACTTTTATATATTGTGTGACATAGGGTCTAATTTTCTTCTTCTACATGTGGGTAACAATTTTCCCAACACCATTTATTGAAGAGATTACCCTTTGCCCATTGTGTATTCTTGGCATCTCTGTCAAGGATCAATTGACTGGAAATGCCTGGATTTATTTCTGGACTCTTTATTCTCTTCCATTGGTCTATATGTCTGTTTATAATACCATGAAGTTTTGGTACTATAGCTTTGGAGATTTTAGAAATAGGTATTGTTATGCCCCAGCTTTGTTCTTTTTGCTGAACTGCTTTGCTGTTCACAGTCTTTTGTAGTTCCATAAGTATCTTTAGGATATATATTTTTTTTGCTTCTATGAAAAATGTCATGGAATTTTCATAGGGATTGCATTAAATCTGTAGATAGCTTTGGGTAGTATGAATATTTAAACAATATTAATTCTTCTAATTCATTAACATGATATATCTTTTCATTTATTTGTGTCATCTTCAATTTCTTTCATCAATGTTTTATACTTTTCAGTGTATTTATCTTTCCCCTCCATGGTTACATTTATTCCTAAATATTTTTATAGCTATTGTAAACAGGAAATTTTCTTGATTTCTTTCTGAGGTACATCATTCTTAGTGCACAAAAAAATGCAACTGATTTTTATATGTTGATTTTGTATCCTGCAACTTTAGTGAATTCATTTCTTAGTTTTAGTAGTTCTTTGGCTGAGTCTATAGGGTTTTCTGTATATAAGATCATATTATTTGCAAATACAGACAATTTGACTTCCTCCTTTCCAATTTGGGTGCCTTTATTTCATTCTTTTGCCCAATTACTCTGGCAAGAACTTCCAGTATTATGTTGAATGGAAGTGGTAAGAGTGGGCATCCTTGTCTTGTTTCTGATCTTAGAGGAAGGTTTTCAACTTCCACCACTGAGAATGATGTTAGCTGTGAGTTTGTGATATAACATCTGTATTGTGTTGAGGTACATTATTTCTCTACCTAATTTGATAGGATTTTATTTATCATAAAATGATGTTCAGTTTTGTCAAATGCTTTTCTACATCTATTGAGATGACCATATGGTTTTTGTCCTTCGTTTTGTTAATGTGGTGTAGCACATTTATAGAATTATGTATGTTCAACTATCTTTGCATCCTAGGATGAATCCCACTTGATCATGGTTGATGATCCATTTAATATGTTGTTGAATTCAGTTTGCTAATATTTGGTTGAAGATTTCTGCATCTATGTTCATCAAGAATATTGGCTTGTAAATTTATTTTCTTTGTAATTAGAAATTTTAAGAAATTTTTAATTTCTTAGTGTCCTTGTCTGGATTTGACATCAGTATAATGCCGGCTTTATAAAATTACTCTGGAACTATACACTCCTCATGGTTTTTTTTTTTTTTTTTTTTTTTTTTTGGAAAAGTTTGAGAAAGATTGGTATCAGTTCTTCTTTACATGTTTGGTAAAATTCAGCCATGAAACCATCAGGTTCTGGGCTTTGCCTTGATGAGAAACATTTTATTACTGATTCTAGCTCCTTATTCATTATTGATCTGTATAGATTTTCTATTTGTTCATGATCAGTCTTGGTAGATTATATGTGTCAAAGAATTAATCTAATTTTTCTAGTTTATCCAGTTTTTTGGTGTAGTGGTCTTTTATGATATTTTGTTGAAATATCTCCTCTTTAATTCCTGACTTCATTTAATGGAGCCTTCTTTCTTTCATAGTCTAGCTAAAGATTTGTCGGTTTTCTTTATCTTTTCAAAAACTCAACTCTTATTTCATCGATTTTTTTTCAATTTTTTTGTCTCTATTTCATTTATATTCTACTCTGATATTTACTATTTCCTTCCCTCTAACTTTGCTCTTGGTTGTTTTGTGGATCTTTCGTTCCTTTTTCCTTCTCCATCTGTCTTATTTTATGATTAGATTATTTTCTGTAGTAGTGTGCTTTGATTCTTTACTTTTTAGCCTTATATATCTACTATTGGTTTTCATTTTGTGGTTACCTTATGTTATAGCTGTAACAGACTATTTTAACATAATAACAACTAAACTTTGATTGTATTTTTAAAGCTATACTTTTACTATACCCCTCCCCAACATTTTATATCTTTTTGCATTGTATATCCCTTAACACATTACTGTACCTATTATTTTTAATAGTTTTCTAACCTTCATACTAAAGCTGTAAGTGATTTACACACCACCATTACAGGACTAGAGTATTTTGAATCTGACTGTGTACTTACTTTTACCAGTGAGTTTTATACTTTAATATGTGTTTGTGCTACTAGTTAGCACCCTTCTTATTCCACTTGAAGATCTCACTTTAGCATTTCTTTTTTCTTTCAGCTCAAATAACTTTCCTTAGCATTTCTTTTTTTCTTTCAGCTCGAAGAACTCCCCTTAGTATTTTTTGTAAGACAGGTCAGGTAAGACCTGTCTTACAAAAAATGGGAAAGCATTTACCTTTCCCTCATTTCTGAAGAACAGTTTGGTGGATAAAGTATTGGTTAACAGATACTTCCTTCAGCACTTTGAATGTATCATCCCATTCTCTCCTGGCTTGTAAGGTTTCTGCTGAGAAGCAGGCTGTTGGCCTTACTGCAACTCCATTATGTGTGGTTTGCTTCTCTTCTCTTGCTGCTTTCAGGATACTCTGACATTTTGTTCATGTCTTGATGTGGTCGTGTATGGACGGAATCTGACTGGAACTCTCTGACATTCCTGTAATTGGATATTTGTGTTTTCCCAAATTTGGAAAGTGTTCCATTATTTCTTTAAATAAACTTTCTGCCTCTTTTTCTCTTCTCCTCAAATCCGTATAACTTTTGCTTTTTTGATGTTGTCCAATAAATTCCATAAGCTTTCTTCATTCTTTTTTTTACTCCTCTCACTGTATATTTTCAAGTAACTTGTCTTTGAATTCATCGATTCTTTCTTCTGCTTAATCAGTTCTGCTGCTGACATTCTCTACTGCATTTTTCATTTCATTCATTGTGTTTTCATGTCCAGATTTTCTATTTTTTTTGTTTGCTTGTTTATTTACAATTTCCAACTGTGTCAACAGTTTTTTGTTCATTTGCTGTTTTCTTGATCTTTTTGAACAGTTTCTTTGTATTTCTTGATATTTGCTGAGCTTCCTTAAAACAATTACTTTGGATTCTTTCTCAAGCAGGCTTATATAGCTCCATATATTTAGAATTAGTGGGAAATTAAAATGTTCTTTTGGTGGTGTTATACATCACTTTCTCATGTTTCTTGTCATTTTTTGTTGATGGCTGAACATCTGGTGCCACAGCCAACTCTTCCAGACTTTATGAGCTAGTTTCACTGCAGAAATACTTTCCTCTATGGTGGAGGTACAAGGGTGCTTGTATGAGTGGAGTACAGATGTCCTGGTACCAGTGAGGGTGCAGCTATGTTGTCTGTGCAGCTCTGGCAGCTGAGGTCGATATTGATGAAGATTGCAAGGATCCTCAGCAGCCAACACTGTGTATGGCCACAATGGTGACAAGAATTGGAGTCTTCAGTGGTGATGACTGCTAAGGTCCACCCAATTTCTTTTTCTCCCATGGAGGAAGCTGTGACTAAAGGGGTCCCTCTTCACGTTGGTCTGGCTTATGAGTCTACACAATGGTGGTGGCAACAATGTCCAGTGAGTGGCACCTGCTAAGTACCCATGGAGCTGAGGCCTAAGGCACTAATCTGTGGAGTACCTATGGCTCTGGATCCAGGGCAGAAATGGCACTGTTGTCTGTGGCACAGTCACCCCCACCACCATATTGGTAATAGTATATGATGCTTGTGAAACAGCCAGGCAGCCAATAATGGGAACACAGATGTGCAAAGAGTTACTATGGTTCCAGGACTGGGTCGTGTTCTTGCTCTGTCAGGTGGCTGAGCTGGTGCCTGGAGCATTGGCATGCACAACAAGAGCTTGACTCCAAGGCCCAGCATGCAAACTAACTCACAATGGCAATGGCTCCAATGTCTGGGAAGTGGGCAGGCACAGTGTAGCCACAGAGCCAGAGTCTGAAATGTGGACACTCTCAGGGCAACTGCAGCTCAGGGGTTAGGGCACAGGCAGGGATAGAAAAGAGGGCATTTCCTTTCCTGAAGCAACTCAACAGTGGCTGCTTCTTGGGCAGGGGAAGAATATGCAGCCGTGTAGCCCTCTCTGGAATCCCCCAGAAAGAATGACTGTTGGTTACCTTGGAGGCAAAAAATGCCTGCATGCTGTGGAGCAGGCTCTTGGAGATGGTGGTAGTTTCTACAATATAGCTCATACTGATAGCCACTTCCTTTCCTTCCAGCCCCTAGACATCTCCTGGCATCTCAGGTAAGCCAATTCACCGGTGATCATTTCTATATGGATATTCTCCATGTTTTCTGCTCCACTTTGTTGCTTCAGATACTTTCCTGGGGCCCTGAGCCCTCTGAGGCCTATTTCAGTGTATGGATATTTGTCTATACTTGTTTGCGCGTGTGTGAAATAAAGGCTGATATCTCCTACTCTGCCATCTTGATAGTATCTTTCAGGTCTTTAAATACCAGTCATTTGGACTGGTATTTGGACATTTTTTCCCTAAATGAATGAGGAATCATCAAATATTTTTTATTAAGAGAATAATGTCATCTTTTTTCAGGGGCAGAGTCTCACTATGTTGCTCAGGATGGAGAGCAGTGGCTATTCACAGGTGCAACCATCACACACTACAGCCCCAAACTTCTGTAGTCAAGTGATCCCCCTGCCTCAGCCTCTCAAGTAGCTGAGATTAAAGGCACATGCCATTACTCCTGGCTCATTTTTCTAAAAAATAACTTATCAAAAATTAACCTAGATACAACATGCAAACCATAAAAGGTGAATACTACTCAACCATAAAAAAGAATGAATTCCCAGCAATTGCAATGACCTGGATGAGATTAGAAACTATTATTCTAACTGAAGTAACTCAGGGATGGAAAACCAAACATCATATGTTCTCACTGATACATGGGAGCTAAGCTATGAGGATGCAAAGACATAAGAATGATACAATTTACTTAAGGATTTGGGGGGAAGAGTGTGGGGGGCAAGGGGTAAAAGACAACAAATATTGTGCAGTGTATACTGCTCAGGTGATGGATGTACCAGGTTCTCAGAAATCTCCACTAAAGAACTTACTCATGTAACCAAATACCACCAGTATCCCAATAACTTATGGAAAAGGAAATTTAAAAAAAGAAAGAAAAAGTGAACATAAGGAAACCTGTTATAAGTGCAAGAATTCCAGAATGAGATAAGATTGTTATTAGAATACTAACAGAAGAAACAAAAAGGAAAGCAGTATTACAAAGAAAGAAGCAAGGAAGCAACAGGACTTTGTATCTAATTGGGTCTTGGTTGGTGTCTGTCAAATAGGTCGAAGCTTAACTATGCCATACACACACACACACACACACACACACACACACACACACACCCCATTTTAAAGTCCATATGAGAGATTTTTTTTTTTTTTTTTTTTGAGGCGGAGCTTCACTCATGTTACCCAGGCTGGAGTGCAATGGCGCGATCTCGGCTCACCGCAACCTCCGCCTCCTGGGTTCAGGCAATTCTCCTGCCTCAGCCTCCTGAGTGGCTGGGATTACAGGCACGCGCCACCATGCCCAGCTAATTTTTTGTATTTTTAGTAGAGACGGGGTTTCACCATGTTGACCAGGATGGTCTCGATCTCTTGACCTCGTGATCCACCCGCCTCGGCCTCCCAAAGTGCTGGGATTACAGGCGTGAGCCACCGCGCCCGGCCTTCCATATGAGAGATTTTATATCAATTCTAGGATTATATCAGGAAATTCTTCCTAATGTTTATCCTAAATATCTCATACTAAAGTAAACATAATTCCACATATTCTCAATAAAACAGAAATTAACTGTGTTGGTCATAAAATTCATAAAGTTATCTTTTTTTTTTTTTGCAGGTAACCAAAATATATCACATAGCCCTCCAGAGAGGCACAGGGTTACTGTATATTGGTAAACATATCCCATTCTCATTTGGCAAAAAAAAAATATATATATATGCCATAGAAAACTAACCTTTCAATTTTCACCTTAGTTGGAAAGATTAAAGCAAAAGACCATGGCAAAGGCTATAATCAAGCAGCAATCACAGAATACTGCGTAACTACTTAATATTACTACATTACTAAAAATAATTATTATAATTTCTTTTTACTGACCACTTATCAAGTCAGACATCGTAAGTACTACCCTAAGAAGGAAGTCCTATTATCCTCATTTTATATAAGATGGCTGAGGCAAAAATAATAATTTGTTAAAGGTCATATGCTTAAAAATCAGGCTTAGAACCCAAATCCCAAGATCTCAAATTGCTGTACTGGTAGAACAGAAAGACTGAAGAACTACTCTTTGATAAATACATTAGATCTTACCAAACTGTCATATCCTTAACAATATCTCTGAATAAAGTAGGTGTTTGGGGAGATATATTTTGAAATATTCCAAGTTTTCAATTTCAAAAATCAAATTTTTCTAATTTCATTCAGGTTTCTTCAGGATTCAATGCCACTTGCTCTGAGGAGTTAATCATATAGCATTTGCAGAAACCTCAATTATAATATAATTACTGTTAATTTCTGTCTCCTTTACTATTGTGTTAATTGAACTCCTAACTATGTAGCCAAGTGCTTTATATGAATGTAATGTATTTTCTTATTTAAACCTCACACTCATGCAAAATAATTTGAGCTAGGTATTATGAACTGTTTTCATGGGTGAGAAACTGAGACTTAACTGAGATTAAGACAAAGACCATGTCTTCTTCATCTATGTATCCCCAGCACCTGGCAAATATGCTGTCATATGGTAAACTGAAAGTTCTATGAATAGATAAGAGAATTAATTTATCAGGTGTGAGTTTGGTTTTTGTTTTACAACTCATTGTCAAGTTTTGCAGTTTTCCTTTGTTATATTTCTTGTCACTGTTAAATTTGCAATCCAAAAATAGACATTACTCCAGTGTGACTGATGTTTTGGATCTGTGTCCCAACCCAAATCTCACGTTGAACTGTGATTTCCAATGTTGGAGAGTGGGACCTGGTGGGAGGTAACTGGATCATAGGGCAGAGCTCTCATGAATAGTTTAGCACCATTTCCTGGTGCTGTTCTCATGATGGTTAGTGAGTTCTTGCAAGATCTGGGTATTTAAGTGTGTAGTGCCTCCCACTTCATCATCTCTTGCTCTTGCTCCCACCATGTAAGATGTGCCTTTAAGATAGTATTAAAATCCTGTAGATATATTTAAGCCCAATTTGCCAATTATGGAATGAATAATCGCATTTCTGAGCAAGGCTCCTGGTAGTTTCCAATATCAGAGTCAAAAGTCTAGGTATAGGGAAGCCTTTTCTAGCAGTAGAGCTCATTGCTAAACTATTAGCAATAGAAATAATTAGTAGAAATAATTAAGAGCAATCAATAGGCTACACAGAAAGGGAAGAGGAAGCATTTATACTATTCCTCCACATTTACTCTACTTCTGCCAGCATAATCTCTACTACGGCTAATTATTCCACACTTACTATTCACAGAGACTTATTAAAGCTTAATACTAACTCCTAAAATAAAAAACAGAAAGTATTGATAACATCTGTCAATTCAGCAAGAGTCAAGAAAAAATACTCAAAATCACTTGCTGTGATTTTGATATTAGGAAAACTCAAAATCTCACTGACTAGAAATGCTGCTCCCAATATCCTCAACTCTTTGAGAAACTGTTCCTACCAAAAGGCCTACTGCTTATTTTCTCTAGATACATTTTTCAGTTTCTGCAATCAAATATGATTTAATTAACTAACCATATTAAATGGATTTCTTTGCTTGGCTAACAAGTTAACCACTTAGAAACTTACTTTGGTCACAGCCTCATTTCCATTTATTACTTTTGGAAAGAAAATCTGCTTATATTCCATTTTAAATTTTCTAATTTTCCCTATTTGAGAATATTGCAATCAATGCTTAGTCCAGTAATGTCAACACAAATTATATCCCTTTAGTATAACTATAGCACTAAAACATAATAAACCCAATGCTTTGTCATCTAATAACTCACACTCAACTGTACTTTGAAATCACAGCATTTGAAGTCCATTTTCTCTTATTTTGTCTCTTTTTTTCTTGTTTTTCTTCTTTTGTGGTTTGACATGATGTGTATTCACTAGTAATTAAAAAATGAAATAGAACTAAATGTCATAGTACAGCTATATTCATGGTACTTGAAATGCTGTTGAGTTGTAACTGTATCACTGCAATTTGCAGTGGACCAAACAGCAGTGTAAAGTGAAGTATATCACATATGATCACTGTCCCAGCTACTCAATTCTGCCAGGATAGTACAAAAGCAGCCACATACAATACATAAACAAATGAGCATAGCTTTGCTCCAATAACATTGGAACTTGAACTCCATATTTTTCACAAGTCATATCCTTCTTTTGACTTTTTGAAAGCATTTAAACATGCAAAGGCCATTCTTAATTCACAAGTCAACAAAACCAGAGTGGATCAGATATGCACTGTAATATTTATTATTAGATTAGCTATGTTCCTGTCAATTCCTAATTTGCTATTTTTTTTTATCAAAAGTCAATCAGATTGGGCCCATGAGCAGTATTTGCTGACTCCTGGCCAAAACCAATCAATGGAATGAGAAATAAAGAAACTAGAACATTCCAGAAAACTTTTTCCTTCATTCCTGGGACCACATCTCAGAGCCACTAAATCACAATTCTGTGGTTTAATGAGTGGCAAGTAGGTCTGAATAAAAAAGAGGATCATATTTGTGTACAATAAAGAGCCAGAAAATGAAAGAAGATTATCTAACGGGGAACATAACGAAGCTATTTCCTTCAGCTATGCCTGGTTCAGCATTTTGTCATGATTTTAATATGGGAGAAGTAGAAGTTAACACTAGAAGTACACAGTAGTTATATCTGCATTTTATTGTACTTTATTGCATATAATTGATGCCTAAATTGACTATAGTTATTTAACATTGTATAATGTCATTTCTAACTGTTTTTCTTGTCTTTATGTAGCCTCAAGTATAAAGTCCCCTGAGATAGTGTTAAAGAGAAAATATAAGAGAAAATAATTAGCAACTGTAAATACCATAGTTATGAACCATATTACAAACTTCATTAGTTTTCTCACTTAATTCTCATAACACTAACCATATGGTACATTTGCTAATTTATTAAAATGTTTATTAGAATATTTACTAGTTTCTTAAAATTCCAATTCATATGAACAGCCATAAGAATTGGAATTTGAGCTAAATTCCAATTCATATGAATTGAAATTTGAACTCCATATATTTTATGTTTCATATTCTTTTGATTTTTTTTAAATCATTTAAACACGTAAAGGCCATTCTTAACTCAGAAGTCTACAAAACCAAAGAGTGGATTAGATATGCACTGTCATGTAAAGGTTGAGGTATGAGGGTGTAGGCATGCAGAGCTCCCATGCCCTCTCCAGGTGTAACACCTCCCAGCAACTCCAGGTGTTCAGCAACCCAGAAACTCCCAGGTAAAAATATTTTTAAATTTTCCTTGTGATTTCTTCTTTAATCTTTGGATTATTTAGAAGATGATTTATTGATTTCTAAATATATGAGAATCTTCTAATTTTTTTCATTACTGATTTCCAGCATGGTGATCAGAGAATGCAGTCTGTTTATTTCAATCTTCTAATTTTTTTTGAGAACTCCCTTATAACATAGGAGATGGTCGATTTTGGCATTCCATGTGTCCTTGAAAAGAATATGTACTCTGCACTTATTTAGTGTGCACATTCAAGGCATTCTGTAATCATTGGGTAAGGTGCTCTGTATATGCCAGTAAAGTCCAGCATATTATTTATTTTGTTCATATCTTCTATAGTTTTACTAATTTTTTATCTGCTTGATCTACTGATAATCTTGTTTTGTCTGTGTTCATGTTTCTCATTATAATTTGTATTTACCTTTCAATTCTGTCCATTTTTAAACTTTTAATGAAAGTATAACATACCAACAGAAAGGTACATAAACCATATAAGTTAAGATCATTAAATTTTCACATTTAATACATCCATGTATCCGTACTTCAAAACAAGAAATAAAACAGTACTAGCCCTTGCCTCCCAGTCAGTATCATTATGATATCTAACACCATAGATTTGTCTTGTCTGTTTTTGTTTTTCTTACAAGTCTGTAAAATTTTGCTTTCTGTATATTTTAGCCTATATTACTGTGCATACAAATTAGAGGTATTATACATTTATTATAAATTCTAGTGAATTAAAACTTAAAACAAAATGTCCTTCCTTATCTCTAGTGATATTGTTACTTTAAATTCTACTTTATCTGATATTAACATAGCTTCATCAGATTTCTTTTGCTTAGTGCTTGCAAAGTTTAATTTCTATATCCATATACTTTTAATATTGATAACTTTAGATACATCTCATAAATAGCATATAGTTGGATTCATTTTTTATCCAATCTGTCCATTTTTTTATTATAACACTTAGCCCATTTACATTCAATGTATTAGCAGAATCGTGGTCAAATCTACTGTTTTACTATTTGCTATTTGCCTCCACCTCTTCTGTTTATTTTCCTCTCCTTGTCTTTTTTAATTAATTAAATACTTTTATTATATTTTTCTTCTCTATTAGTTTGGAAGGTATACATATGTTATCAACATTTTAAAATACACTCAGCAATTATAACATGCACCTACAAATAATCAAACCCTAATATATACATTTACTTCTTTCTGGCAATGTAACTTAAAACCATTTACACTGTCCCAACATATACACTATCATGTATTTTTAATTCTTATCATATATTTTAAACCCATTAAGATATTTTGTTTTATAGCCAACATTAATTTCCATTTATCCACATATTTATCCTTTTCATCTTTCCTCATTCCTTTCTCCACATCTAGCTTTCTGTCTGAGACCATTTTCCTTCTACCTTAAGAATACTCTTTAGTACAGTTGGCCTTCCATATCCATGAGTTCTGCATCCACAGATTCAACCAACCACACATCAAAATATTTGAGAAAAAAATAAAAAGTAGTATTTATTTAAAAATATAGTATAACAACTATTTACACAGCATCTACATTGTATTGGATATTGTAAGTAATCTAAAGATTATTTAAAGTATACTGGATGATGTGCATAGGCTATATGCAAATAGTATGCAATTTTATATTAGAAACATGAGCATCCACAGATTTGGGTATCTGCAAGGGGTCTTGGAACCAATTCTCCACTGATACTGAGGGATAACTATATTACTTTAAGTGTGGGAAGCCGGTGACATATCTCTGGTTTTGCATGTGTGATATATCCTTTATTTTGCCTTCATTTCTGAGTGCTATCTTCGTTGGACATAAAATGCTAACTGTGCAATTTTTTTCTTCAGCACTTTGAAGACATCAATCCATTGTCTTATAACCTTTATTGTTTCTGTTGAGAATCAGCTGTAAACATTATTGGGGATACCTTGAAAGTGGCTACATTTTTCCTCTGGATACTTTTAGGACTTTTGTTGTTTTGGGGCTTTGGCAGTTATTGTGATATGCCTAGCTATGGTTTTCTTTATTTCTCTTTCATAGTTTTGCAGTATTTTGTGAATTTATGGCTTGGTGTCTTTCATCAGTATTGAAAATATTCTCAACCATTTTCTCTTCAAATATTCGGTCTCTTCCACTCTCCTTCTTCTCTCCTCTGAAACTCCAACTATACATACTCCCGATTTCTATTACTTTTTTGCTTTCTCCTACATACTGTCATATTTCTGTGCTTTATTACAGATGTTTTCTATCTCCTAGTTAAATCTCTCTCTTCACCTGTATTTGATACTGTTGAAGTTAACTATTTCTCTCTCTTCACCTGTATCTAATGCTGTTAAATACAAATACAATCAATGAATTCTTAATTTCATATATTGCTTTTCATTTCTATTATTTTATGTTTTTAATTTTCATTATGTACACTGCTCTGCCAAAGTGTTCATTCTTATATTTTGCTAGTCTAAACAGATTCATTTTTTAAAATTCAATGACAGAACTCCATTATTTGAATCCTGTTGGTCTATTACTATGGTCTATTGTTTATCTTAGTTTCAGTCACATTGTGTCATGTGACTTATGTCCCTTATGCCTGATTACTTTTGTGTCCATGTAAGACATTAAAAGTAAAAACTGTAGAAATTATTTGAGGCTTAGGATGGTATTACCTTCCACCAGAAAGAATTTACTTTAGCTTTAACAAGTAGCTAGAGTCATTAACAATCCTGGATGTCCACAATCTAATTAAAGACTAAGTTGATTCTAAACTGGTTTTCTTCTGCATGTGGACCATTCCATTCGTAGCTCATCCTTACTCCTAAGGAATCGCCCTTCAGGTCCCAACCCAAAGCCTGGTGGATTTAGCAGGCAACCACCCTGTTTAGCGGACCATGAACTCAAACTGTTGCTCCATTAGCCCCACCCCATGAATGTGTCAAAAACTCTTCTTAGCTTCTCAGCCTCTTGGCCACCTCTACTGGAAACAGAAGATTCCCCTAGTAGAAAGAGGCTTCAAATGCACAGCTCACCTTTTGGGTTTCCTTATTTTCCAGGATCTTGTCCCCACAGTCTTCACTGATGTGTTAGCTCTCTGATACTTTCAAACAGATGATTTTTATATCTGATCCAGCTTTTCTAGTTGTTCTCAGTGGAAGAGTTAGTCCAAATTGCCTAATCCACCATCACCAGAAGTGCACCTCTCAATTTTTCTCATCTGTAAAATGAGGATAATAATGACAACTTCCTCAAAGATATTATTAAAAGAAATCAGTGTGCCTATTACATATTAAGTGCTCAAGAACTTTCAGGTATGCTTTTGAGCCACCTACTGCTAATCTAAAACAAGCTTCAGTTAGTAGAAATGTTGTCATTTTTGCCTGTCTAGTATCTATTCTCCTCTAATATCTCAAAATTTATCCGAGAACTAGTCCTTAATTACTGAATATAGTGTTGATGTCAATCAAGGTGCCATACCCTCCTCTGTCCAAGGGTAAGTAATTAACCCAAGCTAGGCCAGACTATTTCTTTCCTTGTAATGTGAACCTTAAGTAGCAAATAGTGAAGCTGACTCATACAAACACTGGGTAGCACATTGAATAGGCCATCCATTACTTTGTGCAAACATCTATCCAGAGCTAACCTAATTTCTGTTTTTTCCAGGGACTAGTCAGCTTTTCTTAGAGAAGGCCTTACAATAAATTATTTTCTGTTTAAGTTAACAGGGGCTATTTTTGTTACCTGAAACAAAAATACCTTGATATCTCAATGAAGAACTATCTCACTTTCAAAATTTTTCTACCAGTCCCTGTAACTTAATCATTTATTTTATCCACAAAAAAAAAAAAAAAAAAAAAAAAAAAACATGAATAGTCTTGATATCATTCAGAAAAGTTTCAAAAATGCTTCTTTCTTCTTATTTTGATTAAACAATCAGTATTTTATAACTTCTTCCTGTGCTGGCTTTATATTGGCTCTCAGCCCATTCCTGCTCTCTTTTCAGACTGTCCTCTCTAAAAATTACATTTGTCACTGCCTTGAAAGCTGGTTTCCAATTATGTTCTGCCACTGGGAAGCACTGGTAAAAACTGGATGAGAGGAGAAGATAAATCACTTTCTTCCTTCTGTTTCTAGTTCCTGCAGGAGCAGCAGCAGTATTCCAGGAAACTCAGCAGATTGCCCATGGTCTCTGTTTCTAGCAGCAATAGCAGCACCAGACAACTACAATGCAAATTCTGGCTACTACAACAACAGTGCATTTCTGGCAGGGGTAGCAGTGGGTGACTGCAGGCTCCAGCATCCTCTGAGGTGAGTCCAGAATCATCAACAGGACTATAGGCTTTCACAATCAATAGAAGTGCAGGCGCATGGCATCCTGCAAAGCAGCAGCAGCTTCAAGGGTAGCAGTAGTACTCCAACAACCTCAGCATCATAGTACTTATGAGCTGTCTAACACCAGTTTCCTTTTTTCTCTCCCAGCCCTAGGAGTAGTAGTGTCTTCCTGCAGTTACTGATCTTTTGATAAATTCATTATCTACTTTCTGCTCTTCCAGCCCTACCAACATTTTTGGCAATTGATTCCCTATGTATTAAAGTTTCTTTATTTAAAATATTTAGTGTGGCTTTTGTTTTCTTAATCATACAACTTTCAGTGGCATAGATCTCCTCATTTCAAATGTTTCATTTCAAATGTATCAACACTATCCCATGAGCAAAAAGAGAAGCTTTGTCATTTTGTGTTTCTTGTCCACTCTTTCTCTTTCTCATTCATCCATTCCAATTCTCTGTACTCTCTCTTCAACTCCTTTTTTTTCTTCTTAGCCTATTTCTTAAGTATACCAATGACACCTATGTCATTATGTATTTTAATAACACTTGGGGCAAAAGAAGTTGGACCATTTTCAATTTAAACAATCAACAGTTCCAATACAAAAACAGAAAGTCCCTCTGAAACTATGTCTTTATTAAATTATAATTACAGTTTTCAACACTTAGAAAATATTTTCCACAAACATTACAATTAATTTCTTGGGTAGGAAAATCATCTTAGCCCTGAAGACTTGACGTATGCAACAATTTTAATTAAAATAGAAATTATAACTCATATCCATAGGTTATACTTCATGTATCACTTCAAATGTATCAGCACTATCTCATAAACAAAAAGAGAACAGTAGTAAATGTTTTAGAAGATAGAAATAAATGTCAAGACATCTTAGCTCACCTAAAAAATTGAAAAAAAATCACAATCTTGGGAGACATAAGACTTCATCTGTTTAGTTGGAATCATAAACCAAACTTCACATTTGTTCAAAACTGAACTGTTATTTAAGCCAGAAATCTGCCACCTCTTTTGCCCTCATTCTAAAACACTATCATCACGTCCCCCAACACCATATCCCTCAAGCTGCCTGCTTTAAATTGTCATTATAATTAGAATAAAGTCAAATTCCTTGCCATGTCATATAAGTCCCTGCCTAATCCTGCCCCAACCTACTGGTCCATCTTCAATTTACCTATTTTCCTTATTCAAGACAAATATGTTAAAAATAACTAATAGTCACAGAACAACTCAATCCTAACTCACCACACACACACACACACACACACACACACAGAAAGAGAGACAGAGAGAGAAAATTCCTTTAAGTCCATGGGCAAGACCGAAGTAGCTGCAGTCAAAGTCAATCACATCTTTCCTAGGCAAATAATAGGTGGCAACTGAACTGATGTTCAATCAAAAATCAAATGGTGAATCTGCGCAGTTTGGCAAGTAATACATTAACAAAGAATGGATACTGAAGACTCAAGACATCCTCTATGTAAAGAGTAAATAATCCCCCACGTGCTTCTCCCATTTTTCTCTCTCTCCCTCTCTAGCTCTCATACTGCCACACACAAGCGCACACACACACACACACACACACACACACACACACACACACACATTCACACACACATCCCATCATTATTCCTGATCACAGCAAAATGATTCATTCCAGTTTACATTCAGGGTCAGTTTTTAAAGTATTCTTACTATGATTCTGAAATTCCCTGTCATTTCTACCCCTTCATTTCTTCTATTAATCTCTTGAAACTCTTTAAACAAAGTGTCTTTAATTCCTTTATTAATTTATTACTGATACCTACTATGTGTCAGGTACTGTGCTAAACTCAAGGAGGAAATGAACAATATATCACACTCAATTTCTTCCCTCAAGCTCCACAAAAACATAAGTTACCAATAACTGGCTTGATCAGTAAGTAAATATTATTTAAGGTTATAACTTTATTATTAGCCATTCAGAAATTTTAAGGTTATTGTATTGTTACTTCCCATTTGGAAAAATATAAATAATTGATTACTCTTTTTCTAATACACTAGGGATTGAGGAGAGATTAAAGAGTTGGAAAGTATCAGACACCCAAAGGAAGAAGTCCTTTGTAAATGGTGAAAAGAAAGGTATCAAAAAAAGGTATCAAATGGAAAAACTACAAAGAGCACAAGATAGGTTCCAACAAGCTCACTACTTTACCTTGGCCCAGGCTTCATTATCATCAAACTTGGGCAGATAAAAAGAAACTGAACTGCCATAAGTAACATTGTCTTAGAGCCACAAGAATCAGAACAACTCTGTTTAACATGACCAATGATTTTTCCTTCTATTTTACTGAGGCTATTTTAAAGTAGCTATATCCTCGAAGAATTTGTTCATCAAAGTATCACTCTACTCCATATGAACTTAAGAAAAAAAGTTGCTGAAATCTAATTATAATGACAACCTAATGGCTCTTCACCTTTCTCTTAAGTAGATACAGTAAAATCCTTACCGAAATCTTAATATTAATCAGATCTTGGCAAACCTAAGTCTGAAGGAATTCCCTAAAGACCAACAAAATTCAAATGAACAACAATTTATAGAAAAGACTATGCAGCAGAATGAAGGAAAAATACTTTACCAAATGTTATTGAAGATTTTTTCCTTTGAGGAAGAAACTGTCCATTTGGGAAAATACTTTGATAAACTACTGCAGAGTTGAAGGGGAACTCCAACAGAAAATAGACTGAAAGAAAAAAACATTACTAGCCTGATATTACAAAAACTAATAGAAATCGGAGAGTGGGTAAGAAAGGAGAGAACAAAGGGAGAGCAGGAAGAAGCAAGGGCCAACAATACAGACATAGTGGGTAGAAATGCTCAAAGTGCTTTTTCTTTTTAAGAATTGGGAAAGTCCTTTGGGAGGCTGAGGCAGGCGATCACGAGGTCAAGAGATCGAGACCATCCTGACCAACACGGTGAAACCCTGTCTCTACTAAAAATACAAAAAAATTAGCCGGGCATGGTGGCACGCACCTGTGGTCCCAGCTACTCAGGAGGCTGAGGTGGAAGAATCGCTTGAACCCAGGAGGCGGAGGTTGCAGCGAGCTGGGATTGCGCCATTGCAGTCCCGCCTAGTGACAGAGCAAGACTCCGTCTCAAAAAAAAAGAATGGGAAAGTCTAACTCAATTTTGAATTATCTACTGTGTGGGAATCTCATCGTCTTTATCCCCAAATCTCCAGAGAAATGCTACTAATGCAGCTGTCTGATATGAGTAAAATTTTAGAATCCAGGAAATAGGGTTATGTCCCACATTTGGCATGACACCAGAGCAGAAATCAAAGCTAAACACACAGCAAAACTGTATCGTAAAATGTTGAATATTTTTGTTCTAACTGCAATGAAATTTTCTGCAATTACTAAAAACTAGGATAGAGAGAAACACATTTAATTGAATATGCCTAGCATGTGACAGATGCTGAGGTAGATGGCTAAGAAAATCTATTCATTGATGAAATATTTATGATATACTATTAAGTAAAAAAATTATAATAAATTAATAAGCAAAATATAAAACTGCACATATACCATAATTGCACCTATGTAAAACAAATGATGACCACAGATAAAAATAGAGAGGAAGATATAAAAATGAACAGTTGAATAGGATGGTGAGATTACACACACTTTTTTCATTTTAAAAATATTGTTATTGTTACATTTTTATAATGAAAATTGAGATAAAAATGAATAGTCTTTAAACTTTCTATGTTTATATAATGTAATCAGAGCTCCAGGTGAAAGCATCTGAAAGATGGTGATTTCAGTAGCTAGAATGGTCAGAAGAGAATTAATATAAACTTAAGAATACAAGTATTTGGATAAAATTCAAAAAAGTAGTGAATAGCCTTGAAATATATATTTGTCAAACTACATGGTAACTCCATAGCAGGGCTTAGATGTGAATAAGCTGGTTTGCAGAATTTTTAAAACTGTGTTTAAATTATTACTATTTTAAAATAGTTATGAAAATACTTTAAAATTATAATTGTCAGATTATTAATGGCAAGCAAAGAGCAAAGATGACACTCTGTTTAACAATTTTGAGCACACTGTTTATTTTTTAAAATGTTTTAACAAACAAAAAACACCTTTCTACCCCAATAGAGCAATTTACTGTTAATAACAATCTCAGAAACTCTCTAGTAAAGAAAATGTTCAAGGACAAATACTCAGATGAATTTCACCTGTGTTCTTCTCACTTCCTCTCAGTCTAGGCTCATCTTCTAACCCTCAAGACTGACCTTCACATAAACAAATGAATCTAACTTCAGAGGGGATGTAGAGCACAAGAATGGCAGCAGATAAAGTAGCCTAAAATGCACAGTTTATTGAATGTCTTCTGTGTGTCCATCACATTACATTTGCATCTCACCACAACCCAATGAAATAGTGATTATTGTTTTTAATTTATAGATAAAGAGACAGAGGGTCCAGGAGATTAAGTGACTGGTTCAAGCTCACAAAATTAGTAACTGGGAAACTAAGATATGACCCAGAGTTGACTAACACCAAAGCCTTTCCTTACATACATTGTACTGCCTTGACTCTTTGAACCAGCTAAGTAAACACAAGATTAGAAGGAAAGTAAGCAAGAAAGCAATATTTGCAGTCATAAAAATCCTGCTACTTATAAAAAGCTAGCTTAATAGATTAGATTTAGACTACAGAAATTCCCCTAAGCTCTAACCAGATGAATATAGGGTTTCTAAGAGGAAAATTTTTACTGAAAATATTATATTGTTACAGGAGCCTGCCTGAGTCTAACCCATAATGTTTCTGGCTCTGGTAAATTTAAACAGAGGTTTTTTGTTTTCTTTTTTAAGTAATAAAGCCCTGAAAACATGTACTGAGAGATCTGAGAGATGAGAACCCAAGCCAGAAATCAAGAATTCTAAATTTAGGATTAAGCACTGCTTATTTTAACTGACTAAAAAAAGGTCCAGGAAAGAGAACCAGTATAGAACGCACTCCAAACTGGAAGGCTATAACAAGGATTATCCATGAATCATAGAAATAAATGAGAATCGTGGGGTAAGAGCTGGGACAAAGCTGAGAAATGTGAACTGGAAGGGGTGGGAAAGAGAGGAGAGTGTTTGAAAACATTGGAAATATTGAAACATATGGTAAATTGTGAGACAGTTTGAGCTATGGCATGATTATATAAATTCCTGCTGCAAAATCTGGTGGCAGATTGGAAGCATGTGTTCCAAAACAATTCCATAAGATTTCCTATTAAAGTTGAAGAAAATGAGTAATGAGAGTTTTATGTCTTTAATGGTGTCTGAATTTCTTCCAAAGGTGATTTTAAAATGAAAGCAACACTGATTTGGTCCCAATCTCAAATATTTCAGGATATGTCGTACATATGATACATAAATTCACTGAATTGTTTATTCCACACATATCTCCCTTATGAAAAGGTCCCCTTTACTCCTTCAATGCTCCAGAAACAGTAACAATTTTATTATAGCTGAAAGTAAAGATACATGAAAGAGACAAGTGGAAGATAAAGCTGGAAAAACAAGCTGGAGAGGGGCTGCAAAGAGCTGTGTATGAAAAAGGAGTTTGAATTTTATTCCAAGCAAAAGAAAGCCTAAAAAGATTCTTAAGCCAAAAAAATAATTATTTAAATTTCATTTTTAAGAAGATACTCTACAGTAACACAGAGGACAAGCCCAGAATAGAGACCTAAGATCCCAGAATACAAGGCAGTACCAGTGAAAATACACTGGTAAGAATTCTCAAGCTAGTGTGCACTGGTAAAAATACTCATGGCCGTGAGCACTGGTAAGAACTCTCATGCTAGGAAGACTTGTATACACTAAGTCAATAGAAGTCAATTGCTAACATATTATAACAGGCTCTATCACTATCTTATTTCAAAACCTTTTACTACAGATCAAACATGCCAATAAGATAAACTCAAATTTCTCAGCATGACATACAACTATGGGTGATTCTAAATATTCAACAACTGACATAGCAATATAAAATCAATATATAAATTAACATTAAAATAGTCTTTTTTCCAAATAAACTATAGATGCAGAATACCTGCTTTCCCTATGACAAGAGTTACAGCAAGCTTGTCCAACCTGCAGCCCACAGGTCACATATGGCCCAGAATAGCTTTCAAAGAAGCTCAACACAAATTCATAAACTTTCTTAAAAATTACAACATTTTTTTAAGCGAATCAGCTATCGTTAGTGTTAGTGTATTCTACGTGTGGCCCAAGACCTCTTTTTCCACTGTGGCCCAGGGAAGCCAAAAGATTGAACATACTAGAGTTATAGCATCGATTATTTATATAGTCATTCTAATAACTTACAAATCATTTGTTGAATTTTAGAAAGCGTCAATCTCTTAACAGAGCCATGCGGTTAGATATTTAGAACCGTATTAGACTTTTTCTGACACCTTCCTCTTAAAATGAGAGTCATTAGGTCTCTGATACCCACCATTTTACTACAACTTTAAAGCAACTGGGCAGGCTGCCTGCATGTCATAGTCACATAAATATCTAGATCAAGCCTGTCCAACCCCTGGCCTATGGGCCACATGTGGCCCAGGGCAGCTTTGAATGTGGCCCAATACAAATTTGTAAACTTTCTTAAAACATTATGAGACTTTTTTGCAATTTTTTTTTTAGCTTATCAGCTATCATTAGCATTAGTGTATTTTATGTGTGGCCCAGCCAATTCTTCTTCTTCCAGTGTGGCCCAGGGAAGCCAAAAGAGTAGATACCCCAGATCTACCTGCCAGTGTTTTCCACAGAGACTGAAAGCCCTGTGCCTCAGGACATGCGCCCAAAAATGCAGGTAACACAGAAACCACTTCCACTGCAGCCTTCCATTGCCTTCACCAACAACAAGACACAAGGGTATCAGGCAGACCATAGACACTCCAGCCAGTACATGCCTTCCAAGGACTATGTTAATATATACCAGCAAGGTTACTAGTTCACTAATTCTGCAAGACTGCACCAGACAGCATCATTAGATAATTTATTCTCAATAATATTTACTAGTCTGCATGAAAGTGATTCAATTTTTAAAAATTAGTGTCTCTGTACTGGTGCATATCAATTAAATACCAGTCCTGCATATGCCGCCCTTTATAACTCACCAACTAGCTTCACCTTCCATCACTCCATCCCTTCTTTCCATCTTCCATGCACCTAGTAATATAGGAATACTGGTTATTCTCCAAAGACACTATGCACTATGCCTTTTCCATAGTCCATGCTTTGCATAAGTCTAAAATGCCCTTCTTCTCCACATACTTTTTCCTGCAAGGCCAGTTTGAATGTGATCTTTGGTTATAAAGCCTCCCTTAAATCCTCCGTGTTCATATACTAGCCCCTTCCTCTGTTCAACACTTGGTATATAAATACTTTAAAGCACTTAACATGCATTTGGATTATTTATTTACATGACTCTTTCCCACTAAATTATAAGCACCTCAAGGGCAGAGACTGTGTCCTCTTCTTTTGTTTCCTAAATTAGTACAGTAGCTGGTATAGAACAGAGGCTCAAAATGCATTTGTTTAAAGAAAGAAAAAAATAAATACTTAAACCAAAAACAATCATTATCATTGATTCCCTATACAGTATTGCTGGAAATTTTTAGATGCAAACTTAAATGCGGATAAGGGGATATCCTTTCTTTTATTGTTTTAGAGAGTACAGTGTATATGGCTTTGTAGAAACAGCACCATGTAGCACCTGTGGATCATCTCAGGTAGTCTATTATTACTTTTGTCCCAACTGGGATATTATCATTGAAGTTCTTTCTGTTATATACCCATGTAAAATATTTATTTTTAATTTTCCCTTATTTCTACATTTTGTCAAGATATAAAGTATGTAGCATTACTAACATTAGCTCATTGACATCAGCAGCAACATCTAGTATTAGATGTCCCTAAATGGAATATAAATTATTTTGTCAATTTTTTTATTATTTGTCTTCCTTTCTTTTCTTCCATCTCTTTTTTGCCCTCTTTATTTCTTTCTTATTGACGTTTAATGTTAACAATTACCAAGAGAGTTATTCGTGACAGGATTTTATAACAGATTGTTTTAATTTTAGAAATAAAAAATAATGTAACAAAACTATGTTCAAAGGGACTGTAGACTTTTTTGAAAATATGAGTACAAGTACAAAATTTTTGAAATTTTAATTGTTGAAGTAAATCATTATTTAAGCAATATAATACATTACACAAATTTGGGTTCCCATAGTATTTTAATTCTTCCCTTCCTAAAACTAAATGTCCTATTTGTATGAAGAACTTAGCACATAAAGCTATGGTGCCAATAAACAATGCCAGCACCTTACCACAAAGCAAGATTTTAACTCTTTTAAACGTCTGCAAGTTTAAAATAACAAAGCATAATACAGAACCTCTCATATAGAAGCCTACATAGAAACTGCCAACTGTCAACACTATATGTGAAATCGACAAACCAAAAAGAAAAAAGACAAAAAAAGTGTCACTTTCAATGATATTAGTAAGTGTATTGATGGCACATGAGAGGATATAGAGACAACATTAATCAAATTACTAAAGTTTTCACTGCAAATTAATGAATCTATAGTTAGCAAACAGTATTAAGTTGATAACTGACACTATAATCACTAAAAAGGAATAACTAAAAAGATACTTGTCCTGCAAAGATGTACCAAAAACAAAATATATTCAAGTTGGTAAATTAAGATTTCAAAATATTACAGAATACCTTAAATTTTAATATTTATAAAATATTATAGAAATATTACTTAAATTTGCAATGACAAGAAAGTAGAAAAGTTCTATAATCAGAGTTCATTCTCAAAAATTTGAAATTCTAGTAACAGTTCATTTCCAGAGCTCTTGAATGTAAAATTTTGCCTTTAGGAATGAATTCCACATTGTATAAAAGTGAAAAATCCAATCAATAAAGCTGCTTCAGTCCCAATTACTATTGGCTTTATACAAAGAAATGATATCAGAATGCTGTTGTCTGTTGTTCCATACCTACGTTTGTTGTCTATGAAAGAAAAAGCTTTTATTTTGAAGTTTATGGTTAAAAATATCATTGAAATCATAAGTGATTCTCATTGTACAGATCTGTTGATAGTCATTGACTTCAAAAAATGGCTTATTTAACTGAGTTTTGAAGATCTGAATGAACTTAACACAAAATTATCATAAACTATGTGAAAGTATATTAATAAATATGACAAAATTTATAGATTCAAAGCAACAGTTTAGCTTCAGAATAGTGATGTTAGAATGACTCGCCATTGATAATCAATGTTACAATCTGAGTCCTAAAGAAAAATCACTAACATGAGCAGATCATTACATATGTTTGTGGAATACCAACATTATTTTTAAATATTTGATTTTTTTTAAGTTCAAATGAATTAGAATATCATTCACATTATCAGAGGAAATTTCAACATTACAATTGTCACTGAAAGAAAAGGAAACAAGTTAAAGAATATTACTAGCTTTGAAGTAAAATTTAAAGAGAACGAATTCAAAATTCTAATCACATAAAAGTAGTTTCCATCAATCAGAGAAAATGAAGGGTTTATATATATATTTTATTGCACTGACCCCAGTGTGTGATGCTCCCCTCCCTGTGCCCGTGTGTTCTCACTATTCAACACCCACCTATGGGTGACAACATGCAGTGTGATTTTCTGTTCTTGTGTCAGTCTGCTGAGAATGATGGTTTCCAGATTCATCCATGTCCCTACAAAGGACACAAACTCATCATTTTTTATGGCTGCATAGTATTCCATGGTGTATATGTGCCACATTTTCCCTGTCCAGTCTATCATCGATGGGCATTTCGGTTGGTTCCAGGCCTTTGCTATTGTAAACAGTGCTGCAATGAACATACGTGTGCATGTGTCCTTAAAATAGAACACTTTATAATCCTTTAGATATATACTCAGTAACAGGATTGCTGGGTCAAATGGCATTTCCATTTCTAGGTCCTTGAGGAATCACCACACTGTCTTCCACAATGGTTGAACTAATTTACACTCCCACCAACAGTGTAAAAGAGCTCCTGTTTCTCCACATCCTCTCCAGCATCTGCTGTCCTCAGATTTTTTAATGATTGCCATTCTAACTGGCATGACATGGTATCTCAATGTGGTTTTGATTTGCATTTCTCTAATGACCAGCAATGAAGAGCATTTTTTCATATGTTTGTTGACATCATATATGTCTTCTTTTGAAAAGTGGGCAATCCTTTGCCTACTTTTGAATGGGTTTGTTTGTTTTTTTCTTGTAAATCTGTTTTAGTTCTTTGTAGATTCTGGATATTAGCCCTTTGTCAGATGGGTAAATTGCAAAAATTTTTTCCCATTCTGTTGGTTGCCAGTTCACTCTAATTATTGTTTCTTTTGCTGTACAGAAGCTCTGGAATTTAATTAGATCCCATTTGTCTATTTTGGCTTTTGTTGCCATTGCTTTAGGTATTTTGGTCATGAAGTCCTTGCCTATGCCTATGTCCTGAATGGTTTTGCCTAGGTTTTCTTCTAGGGTTTTTATGGTGTTAGGTCTTATGTTTAAGTCTTTAATCCATCTGGAGTTAATTTTAGTGTAAGGTGTCAGGAAGGGGTCTAGTTTCTGCTTTCTGCATATGGGTAGGCAGTTTTCCAATACCATTTATTAAACAGGAAATCCTTTCCCTGTTGCTTGTTTTTGTCAGGTTTGTCAAAGATCAGATGGTTGTAGATGTATGGTGTTGCCTCCGATGCCTCTGTTCTGTTCCATTGGTCTATATCTTTGTTTTGGTACCAGGACCATGCTGTTTTGATTACTGTAGAATTGTAGTATAGTTTGAAGTCAGGTAGCATCATGCCTCCTGCTTTGTTCATTTTGCTTAGAATTGTCTTGGCCATGTGGGCTCTCTTTTGGTTCCATATAAAGTTTAAGGTATTTGTCCAGTTCTGTGAAGAGGGTCATAGGTAGCTTGATGGGGATAGTGTTGAATCTATAAATTACTTTGGGCAGTATGGCCATTTTCACAATATTGATTCTTCCTAACCATAAGCATGGAATGTTTCTCCATCTGTTTGTGTCCTCTCTTATTTCCTTGAGCAATGGTTTGTAGTTCTCCTTGAAGAGGTCCTTTATATCCTTTGTTAGTTGTATTCCCAAGGTATTTTATTCTCTTAGTAGCAACTGTGAATGGCAGTTCATTCTTGATTTGGCTCTCTTTAAGTCTGTTATTGGTGTATACAAATGCTTGTGATTTCTGCACATTCATTTTGTATTCTGAAACTTTGCTGCAGTTGCTTATCAGTTTAAGTAGATTCTGGGCTGAGACAATGGGGTCTTCTAAATATACAATCATGTTGTCTGCAAACAGAGACAATCTGACTTCCTCCTTTCTGAATTGAATGCCCTTTATTTCTTTTCCTTGCCTGATTGCTCTGGCTGAAACCTCCAATACTATATTGAATTGGAGTGGTGAGAGAGGGCATCCTTGTCTAGTGCCAGATTTCAAAGGGAATGCTTCCAGTTTTTGCTCATTCAGTATGCTATTGGCTGTGGGACTGTCATAAATAGCTTTTATTATTTTGAGATACATTCCGTCGATACCTAGTTTATTGAGAGTTTTTAGCATAAAGGGCTTTTGAATTTTGTCGAAGGCCTTCTCTGCATCTATTGAGATAGTCACATGGTTTTTGTCTTTGGTTCTGTTTATGTGGTGGATTACATTTATAGACTTGCATATGTTGAACCAGCCTTGCATCCCCCAGATGAAGCCTACTTGATCGTGATGGATAAGATTTTTGATGTGCTGTGGCAATTGGTTTGCCAGTATTTTATTAAAGATTTTTGCATCTATGTTCATCATGGATATTGACCTGAAGTTTTCTTTTTTTGTTGAGTCTCTGCCGGGTATCAGGATAATGTTGGTCTCATAAAATGATTTGGGAAGGATTCCCTCTTTTTGTATTGTTTCGAATAATTTCACAAGGAGCGGTACCAGCTCCGCTTTGTATCTCTGCTAGAATTTGGCTGTGAACCCATCTGTACCTGGGCTTTTTTTGGTTGGTAGGCTATTAATTGCTGCCTCAACTTCAGCCCTTGTTATTGGTCTATTCTGGCCACCCAGATTTGTGTAGTTTTTGCGTGGACACCTGCTGTGCCAGCTGAAACAGCCATGTTGGAAACTCATGGCACTTTTCAGACCGGGAAACGCCTGGTCTGCAGGCAGGTAATAACTCATTTGGAAATGCAGTGATCACTCACCCTCTGTGTTGTTCTCACTGGGAACTGCACTCCAGAGCTGTTCCTATTTGGCCATCTTGGATCCACTCCCCCCTCCCCTTTTTTTTTTTTTGAGACAGAGTCTTGCTCTGTCATGCAGGCTGGAGTGCAGTGACGGGATCACAACTCACTACAACCTCCGCCTCCCAGGTTCAAGAGATACTCCTGCCTCAGCCTCCCAAGTAGCTAGGATTACAGGCACAAGCCAGAAAATAGTTATTTTCTGCAATTTTCTACCAACTACTTTTAAGAGTTTCTTGTCAATGATGACTAACAGGAATTTGAAAATATCATCATTAATCAATCTTGGAATAATGTGTTTCTGTCCAAAAATAAATAAACCTGATATTAGAAAGGTATTCTGGCTAAGTGTCTTTAGATGTTAAAAAAAAAAAATTCATTTAAAGTTTTTACAACTCAACATTTGTATCTTACATAATATCTTGCATTTTGTTTTGCTTAGGATTTTATAATTTAAAATGTGATCAGTTTTGCCAACTCTCATGAAGATGCCTCCAAATCTTTCCCACTTTATCCCAGCATGACATATGCCTCCATTATTGTTTTCTATGTGTGGAATGATGTGAAAAAGATTAGGAAGTACTAAGTTAAAGTAATTTAACTAGTCAAAATATACAGTGGAAAGGGAAAAGAAAAGTCTTAAAAATGGTATATAGAGGACAACTCATGAAGGTCCTAGTATGCCATGCTAAGAATATTGTACTTTTTCTAGCCTTTGTCAGCCAGAGGTCTGGAAGAGAGGTAAGCTCTAATCTTCTAAGTCACCCATTGTATGCAACATATTAATTTATTTCTTATGCCTCGAGAATGGTACTATTTATGTATCCATCCCTAGTAGAAGGAAAGAATTACTTATTATTTTACATTTTCCATGGTTCAGAGAAGGGACTCCAGTTAAAGGCTGCACGTAGCTGGCAATAGGGAAACACTGATATGTTAAACAAAAGAGTTATATAATCACATATTTTATGTGTAAAGCTCTTTCTGGAAAGAATAAAATTTAAATTGTTTTAAATCAAAATTCAAATAACTTGGGATCAATAAAGACCCAAATATTGATCTGTGTAAAATTCTACTGCAGCAAAATGTAAGTTTCAATTTTTCCTTTAAATATTATTTTAAATGGCTAGTGATAATGATCATATCAATGGCCATTATGATGACAATAATTAACATATTACAGCAATTTATAGCTCACAGCCACTTTCATTTAAATAGTATCACTTTAACCCTATGATAAAGATACCACACACTCATAATTCCTTAACCACAATTCACAAATCCAAAAAGCTCTGAAAACAAAAGTTCTTTCTCTAAGTCTGGGCCTAAACTCCTGGCCTGAATTGGTGTGAGACTATATATAGTCTTTATTTAATCCATTTGTAAATATTCATATGTTTCACTAGAGAAATATTAATGTTTGATTAGGGGGTACTGTCCTAAGCCTGCTAAGAGTCACATATATTTAGGTATGTATATGCTTTTACATTTCTAAAGTCTTAAATACTTGAATTCCAAAAACATCTGCCACCCCAAGTTTCAGTTACAGGACTGTGGACTTGTGTTTTCAATCTTCATTTTATAGAATTCAGGAAGTTAACTGATTTCTTCTTCAAGATAACACAGCTTATAAATGATGGAGCCAGGACTATCATCTGAATATCTAAATCTCATTTTCTATCCCCTATCCAAGACTAACCACAAATGGGAAAAAATAATCCTATAGAGGCATATAGAGGCATTCATATTACATGTACCTGTAATTCCCCAGCCCACTTCACCCAGAGCACTTGCCAACTGGAGGCAGCCTCTAAGCCCATACATTCTGGGTACATCCTATGAAATCCAGTCCAAGGACCACAGGCACGTCCAGGAATGACATGACCTGGACAGCAGACTCCAGCCCTGCCACTTTCTATTATAAGAATAAGTTAATGCAACATTTTCAAAATGCAAAATTTAAAAATAAAAGTCTATTTGTACCTAGCCTTCAAAAAAATGTCCTGCTGATTTAGTTTCTGAGCTTCACTATTTTACAAAAATGACTCAGCTCACTATCTAGTTTGAGTTCACTGACTCAGAAGTTAAAAGCATCACCAATTTTTATGTTGACGCTATTTTTCACTAAAATTTATTTTTTTAAATACAAAAGAAATAAGACAAAATTTTAAAGGGGAAACTATAATTATTCTAAGGATTGCCCAATTTTCTAATGCTAAGTCTATCAATCCTGTGATAGTTATATTTTTCAACAAATACTTCTGGTTCTTCCTCCATACATGACAGGATTGTACTTCTCTACCCGGAATTAGGTAAGCATGATCAGGAAGTTTGCTTTGGCCAACAAAATGCAAACAGAAGTTGTATGCATACTTCTGAGAGGAAATTTTAAGAGACAACTTAAGATTCACTGCTGCTCAGAATGTTCCAGAAAGCATTTTCTCCACTAACCTGTTTCCCAGGATGAAGATGACATGGAGTAGAGACCCAAAGGGACCCAGAGAAAACACATAACATCAAAAAAATTAATAAATAAACATTTGTTATTTTAAGGTATGAACATTGGGGATAGCATAGTTGTTATAAATTTATTGCCTCTCAGCTCCAAATCCACCCTTCTTTGACCTGCTTTGTGACAGTGAAGCTGGACTCTTGTCACAATTTCTCCTTTGCACTTGGCAAAATGTTAAACTTTGTCAGTAGAGGGAGCCATACTGACATTAAAGGAGGAAAGGACTTCTAGGTTCTGTGTATTTTGTTTTTGCTCCAGTGCATGGTTGCCAGGAGCTTACAGACATCCAGTGTCACTCAACCTCCTAGCAAGTTTCAGTGGCACCACAGCAGAGAGTTTCTCAAGAAGTCTCAATGGCACCCCAAGAGATGGCTTCCCAGTGAGTTTCCTAAGCACCCCAGCCAGCTTCTCAGCAAGTCCTACCAACATTCCCACAGATGATGTCCTGCTTGCCTGCCACAGCCTGAGACAACTCCATGGGCCACCATCACATCCTCCAATGAGAGCTGAAACTCACTCTCAGCCATGCAGAAAGGGCTTCTCTCAAATTTGTTTCTGTTGTAGGTACTCTACTTCACCCCTAGAAGAGGGCTGCTCCCTGCTACAGGTAATAATCCTTCATATTAAAATGTTCCTGTTCAAATTACTTTTATAGTTTCTATCTCCTGACTAGACTCTGATACCTAGTCTATCCTAAAATAAAACTGTCAACTGCAACATAAATTTATATCAGTAGTTTTACAGAACAATTTTTCTTTTTCTACTTCATTTCATAGCTACTTTTAATGTTTATATACCTAAGTGAAGCAAATGATTATATCCCTAAACCCTGTCATGAAGTTTAATTCATAACCTACACTACTGTACATCTTTTCATTAAACCAGACTCTTGGGTAAAAATTACAAAAAAAATAATATCTGAAGGCACACTTACATAGAGTATGCTGTTCAACCAAAAATGTCGAAAGAAACTACTTCTTGTGGAAAGATTAAATTCAAATATTTACTTACTCATATTGCAATATAAAGTTATGCTGAGTCTAAGATGACCATCAGATAATGTAAATACTATATATGGAAATATTTGAATGACTCTTCACTATGTTAGTCATATGGTAAAATTATTTATTCCCCTCCCTATGAAAATAAATACAATTATTAACTAACATGACTACTACTTAGGAATAGTACTTAATCTTTATGTACAGAGCACAGAACAATTCACACTTCTTGCCCCCAGTCCCTCCACTCCAAACCCAGTTAAACCAACATTGTAACTCTGGAGGAAACTGCTAAGTACATAAAAAGGTGGAATGCAGACTGGCAATAATTTGAGGGCAATATAGTATAAATGATAGCAAAACATACATAGTAACATATTATTTCAGAGATATTCTGAAATTTGTATCTCTGAATACAAAATACATTTTAAAAAATAAGAGTAGTTCAGTATCTACTTTATAAAGAATATATATCCAAATTTATATCTACTGGCACCCTTTAAGAGGAACATCATAAGGAGAATAAATGGCCCCCCGAAGATGTTCCGTCCTAATCACAGGAACACATAAATATGTTTCCTTACATTGCAAAAAGAACTCTATAGATATGATTAAAATAGGAAGATTATTCTGGAATATATGGGTGAATTCAGTCTAATCACATGAGTCTTAAAAGAGAAAAAACCTTTCCTAGTTGTGGGCAGAGAGAGATGCAATGACAGAAGAAAGGTCAGAGAGACGGCATCGTGAGAAAGATTCAAAATACCTCTAGGCATATTTTGACTTCCTAACAGACAAGGAAAAGACTCTCTCAATTTTTAGAAAATAAGAAAATTTCACCCAGCAATGCTATGATAATATTAAGGTTTAAAGAATGCAAGAGTATAACAAGCTATGTGCAAGTACCAGAAAGAGGCCTCTAGGAGGTAAGAACAGCCCTCAGCTGAATAGCCCACAAGGAAATGAGAATCTCAGTCCTATAACTTAAGGAACACAATTTTTTCAACAACTCAAATAAGCAAGGAAACAATCCTCCAATAGTTTCCAGAGAGAAATGCAGCCCTGCCTACACCTTGATTTTGGCCCAGTGAGAAAAATATATGTGTTAATAAAAGCATTAATTGATTCTTTCAGACTGAAGACAGCTTTCAGTTAAAAGGAATTGTGTGTGATAAAACAGATTTTCATCTACGTGCCTGGGAAGCAAACGATTATAAAAACGATAATAGATACCTCATATGCCAACAAAACAAGATGAATGTGAGCACCACTTCCATCTGTCAACTGAACAATACCAAAGCACCAAACGCCACTGTGGTTGTTCTACTATCTAGTTATATTGTTTAATGTATTCTTTTTCCCTAGTTTTAGCCACCAAGAAGCCTAATTACAGCATGCAAGAAACTGCCAGACTATTTTTCTCTTCGAGCTGAACATAAGCTTTGGAAGAATAAATGATAAAGGGCATTCCTCCTGTGCCTAAAGAAGCATTTATCCAATTCCTCTGTTTAGCAGAACCTATCAAATTATTTGTATTATATAAAAATACTAAATGTTTATAACATATAAACTATATGAAAGTTGTTAATTCCAAATGCCTTAAAAAACATTTAGCTAGCACTCTGTTGTACAAAAAGTAAAAGAGCTTTGACAGGTATATATAATATAGATAGATATATGTTCATAACATAGAAACTGTATTAAAGTTCTTAGTTCTTGGCCAATTAACTTATACTATCTAGTTGTCTTCAATTTTGTAGGTTACTGGTATTAGAAAGAAAATAGGTAAAATAATATATCACTCCTGTGTGTAAACCTTTTCTTAACTTTCCCCTTTCCATAACCCCAACCTAATTCCTACTTCTGGAACTTCCCATCTCAAAACCTAATAAAATTTATCTCCCTTTTATAATACAAGCACTTTCTGAAATTCTGCAATAATTCAGTAAGCTAATATAAAGAGGCACAGAATTTTCACCAACTTCAGCATGTCATTTTCATAACTAATCTCCTCTCTATATTTTCCTAAAATACACTCACATTTCCAACATTCCCTTCGAGGTGATACAGAAATATATACAGGGAAGGAATTTGTCCTTGGTAAGCCTAACATATAAAACAAAGATTGTATGACAGTTTAAAATACACAAAGAATGAAACAAAACAGGAGGGTGACAAATTCATTGAGACTAAGTTATCAATGGGAATAAGGAATATTCAACAAAAGGATGATAGTCCTGAAGTTCTGAAAAGATTACATGGTATGAATATATCCAGTAGAAAAAGTTTTATAAGTTAAGATATTAAGAAGGGTTCCTTCTAATTATGAATGGATTCCAAGAGCCTAATCTTTCTTTCTCCCCTTTGTTCTTTGTCCTTTCTTTTCTTCTTTCTCCCTTTTTGCCCTTTTTACTACCACTCTGTTATTTTCCACCCTATCCCACTATATTCCAAGTTGTAGTCACTTCTAGTACTGATATTTATGTTACAAACTCTCTAGAATAGCTAAAACAATAAAAGAAGACACTTCACAACTGCTCCCTAAAGACAGATGACTTCACAGAGCTAACCATCAGAGAGATAAGCAGATACAGGTAGATACACATTATGTATAGTAGTCAGTTAAGCAAGTCTGGAATCATAAGAGTTTAACTGACCCTTAAACCCACAGTTGTCAAATCCTGGCAATGTTGGCTCCCAAATTTTTCAAAAATCTGTCTTGACTCTCCATCTCCACCTCTACTGCCTTATTTCATATCTTCATCATTTATTACCTGGATTACTGTAAGATACTCCTAAACAGTGCCCTTATCTCTAGTTATTACACCTTCTAATCAATCTATTAAATGAGTGTGGTTTTTGTTCCAACAGAAGTCTAATTGTATTGTGTCACTGCTTAAAATGTCTCCATGACTCCCTACTGCCAAATCCAAATAACAGCATAGAAGGCTTTTTTTTTTTTTTTTTTTTTTTTGAGACGGAGTTTTGCTCTTGTTGTCCAGGTTAGAGTGTAGTGGCACGATCTTAGATCACCGCAACCTCCACCTCCTGGGTTCAAGCAATTCTCCTGCCTCAGCTTCCCAAGTAGCTGGGACTACAAGCATGAGCCACCACGCCCAGCCAATTTTGTACTTTTAGTAGAGACAGGGTTTCTCCATGTTGGTCAGGCTGGTCTCAAACTCCCAACCTCAGATGATCCACCTGTCCCTGCCTCCCAAAGTGCTGGGATTATAGGTGTGAGACACTGCACCCTGCCAGAAGGCTCTTTTTTTTTTTTTTTTTTTTTTTAACACATGAAGGGTTTTGGGCGAGAGGAGGAATTGGGAGTTTTAGGATTTTTGCTTAGAAAACAATCAGCGCAGCTAACATCTCCTCATTCTTTGAGATTCAGCCTAGATGCCATCTTCCCAGGACTGAATCAGATGCTCCTCTTGTTAAATATATACGTGATACACTGCAGTGCACAGTGGTCTCCTGGTACTTACCATGCAAAATTTTCATTGTGGTTTATCATGTTTCTTACATTGAGCTCCTTAAAAATTACTTGATAATGGTTAAAATTATTTCAACACCCAGAGATATCTGCATTTCATTAACTAGAGAATACAAAAGTTTTTAACATGCAGGAGTGAGACTTTCAGAGATTTTAACAGGGCAAACTATGTGACATCATGTAATATAATACAATATAATCAAACAATACCACGGAGGCAAGACATTACTAGTAAGATTAGTCTGACATATTTTTTACTATGGTTATAATGTACTAAAAACACCTTTACAGTATTTTTTTCATGGCACTTTACATTTTTATGTGTTCATATGATTATGGTTGGCCTTAGATTGTCTGTCCCTGGAGGGCATGAACTATTTCCATCCAAAGCATTCTGTGTACTCCTTATCACTCAGTTGTGCTAAACACAATGGAAATGTATTAATTCTCTTAATCACTTTTACACCCAAATTTTTCCTAATCCCTAACATTCCTTAAATTAAAAAATGATATCTATCACAATGTTCTTCTGGTTTCTGGTCAAAAAAGATATGCCCTTAGTCCAAAAGAAAGATGAGTTGCAATCATACACAAATGCTAAGTTTGCTTCCATGTAAAATAAGCAAAATTGGGCATATGTTTAAAAATTACATTTGATTTCAAAAATAAGGGCACTGTTACATAGGCAAATCTTTTTTTTAAGATTATTGGAGTTCACCCTGAAAGTTGGTACCACCTAGATGAACATAGTATTTCATTCCCAATGTTCGCTCGTTCACCAAACTAATTATTTTTGAGTACCACTATGTGTAGGGCATTGTATTAAATTAGAAGCTGAGGCTGCATTGGTGAACAAAACAGACATGGTGAGTGCTCTCTGTGAGTTCATAATCTAGCAGGGTAGACAAACCATAAACAAGTAAATGAACAAATCATTATAAATTTTGATAAGCATAATTAGGGAAATATAAAAGGTATTGTTATAAAGAATAATGGAAAGAACCTACTTAAGAAAGAGTAGTCAGAAAAGAGCTCTCTAAAGATTCAAATTTGAAGCTAAGCCAAAAGGATGAGAAACCAGCAATCATACAAAGCTTAAGTGTATTTGAGGGGCGGTGTGAAGATGAGTATGCTAAGCTCAATAATGATATTTCAGAATTAGCTTAATCTAATACAGCCCTCTGGGTTCTTAGATAAAATATGAATAAGACAAATCAGTAAATACAGATTTTAGTTAAATAATAGAGTAAAAAATTTAACCCAGGCAAATCTAAAGTCAATTACAAAGCAGTTTCCACAAGTAAGCCCCCTCAATTCATCTTTGACTATCAGTATCTTGCCAATTACCAATAACTTGATGTCAGTGTTATTTTCACTGTTATGTCTTAGTTATCAGACTCCTTAAGAATGATATTTGCTGAGGAAACTATTTTCAAGTTGTTACCAACCCTCTCCCCATCTCTAGTCTTCTAAACAAATAATGAAGTCACTTAAAAGCTCTCCAAGCACATCTTGGCTTCCTAATAGACAAGGAAAAGGCTCTCTCAATTTTTAGAAAATAAGAAAATTTCACCCAGCAATACTATGATAATATTAAGGTTTAAAGAGTGTGATCTATATTAGTTAACAATAATAATTATTTATAGCACAACTACTTATAGCAGGAGATTTAGTCTATAACAATCACAATCATTCAAAATAAGTGTTATTACTCAAATAGTATAGATGAGGAAACTCAGAGTTTAATAATATAAGCAAGACATTACCACTATTAATTAGTAAAGTAGGGCATCAAGTCAAAATTCATGTGGTACATCACACTTGCTTCCACTACCTCTTTCTTCAACGCACAATATAATTAGTTCTTTATCAGAATCTATTGTCAAGAGAAATATGTTATTTAATTTCCCTTACTTTAAAATATAGAATATATATAAATTTATTGGGTACTTTCTCATAAAATGTAAATCAATTTTTTGTTTGCTTGTTTTCTTACATTAATCAATTTTTTAGAATGCATTTTGAATCCTTAAAAACTACAGTTTTAAATTTTTTTTGCAATGACAAGAGTGGTTTACATACACAATTTTTATGTAAAAGTATTCATGATTCAATTGGTAGTTTTTAAAAGTATTAGAATAGGGAAGGTCATTCTAAGAAAATCACAAACGTAAACTCCATAAACCAAAAATACAATAAATTCAAATATATTTTTTAATCCTGACCAGTAAAATAGGCATAAACAAGGTCCTAAAACAAATAACATGTAAAAGAGCCTCTACAAATCACTAAAAATCACTAACAGAAAAGGGAATACAAATGGCTCTAACCAAAATTTTTTTTTTTTAAAAAAGGCTCTCAAACTCTGACAAGAAAATAAGCCTACAGTGACACCTTTTTCACTGAAATATTGGTAAAGATTACCACACACTGAGTTGGCAAAGTTGTGAGAAAGTCCCCTTAGTACATGTCACTTATACGTACATCCTCTACAAAAGTAAATTTTGCAATATTTATTAACTTTAAAATATACTAACCCTTTGACCCAACAACTTTGTTTCTAGGAATCTGTCTCAAATATACATTCATACAAGTAGGAAATGTATGTACAAAGACATTTTTCACAGATAATACTGTGATAAATACTAAAAATTTCTAATAACAAAATACTTAGAAAAAAAGCTTAAATACTCACAAATATGGTACTAAAGAAACTACAGAATATTCATTAAAAGGGATAGTATGTATCTTATATCCATTAAAATTAATGAGGCAGCTATACAGTCACAGATGTGGAACTGACCTCCCAAAAAGCAAACTGTGGGACACATTTGTGTTTTTATGTTTACATCCATCTGTACATACATGTATGTGCACACACATACACACATATACAGACACACACACACAATATTATATATACACATGTATTTATTCTTATGCATAGACTGTCACTGGAAGAGTATACAATATAAAATATACTGGTATAGTAGTTGGCTCTGGGTGGGGGAGAAAGGTAGCTAAGAAATTTAGGGGGTGGCTCACACCTGTAATCCAAACACTTTGAGAGGCCAACGCAAGAGGATCATTTGAACCCAAGAGTTCAAGACCAGGCTGGGTATAGGGAGACCTTATCTCTACAAAAATAAAAAATAAATTAGTCGAGTGTCATGACACCTGCCTGTGGTGCCAGTTACTCCAGAGGCTGGGGTGAGAGAACCGCTTGAGCCCCAGGAGGTCGTGGCTGCAGTGAGCTGTTATTGCGCCACTCCACTCCAGCCTGGGCCTCAGAGCAACAAAAATCCAGTCTCAAAAAAAAAAAAAAAGGAAAAAAGAAACAAAGAAAAAAAGAAATTTTATTTCAAAATTTTATAAATTAACTTTGGAAAGTACTTTTAAAATTGAAATATTTTTTAAAACGTAGAACTGCTCACTTATGTGTTAAATATATACTAATCATTACCCTAATCTAGCAGGAAAATTTTTACTTATTGCCTTCCTTTATTTCGGGAGCAAATTAACTATTTAACAGAAAATCTAAACTGCCAGTGAAAAGATAATATACACATTAAGAAACACATAATTTCTAATTTGTGTAATCTGAAAGACTATGATATGCACATATTAGAAACAATATTTATTGAATGAATACTTTTCTATTGATTTAATGGGTTTGCTTTCCTCATACATTTTTTCACAATTACACAAAAAATCCCACTGGATATTCAACTTTTAATAAGTTACATATTTATTTCAAACAATGGTTCTTCATTGTCCCACAAAATTGATAAGCTACCTCCTTAACATTACCACAAATCAAATAAACATAATTTATTAAGTGTCTATTATGTGAAGGTGTTAAGGATGTTGCAAAACACAAACTAAAAAAAAGGGTAAATTTTGATTCTTGCCCTCAAGAAGTTTACAGTCTTGAAAGACAAAAGTTAAGAACATTATTCAGGTGTCTTGGAAGATTGAAAAAAAAATTAATCAGTAAAAAGACATTATAAATTTTACTGATGGATTGAATTAGACAAATTAAAACTGCTACAGGAATACATGAAAGGATTTTTTTAAAGTAATTACTGATCAGGGATCTACTAAGATTTTTAAATGCTTGCAAAATTATAGTACCTCGCTCACATGTAAAATGGTATTATTTGATGATGATACATTTCCTATATGAATGTTCAGCTGGACTTTGATTAAATTACTAATAATTAGGTATAATTTTTAATTATGCAAGCTCCTAAGGTGAGAGATTACAGTAATAGTCTCAGTTTTAAATACTCAGTGTCTTATTAAAAATATCTCAAGCATGAACCTTTTAATACATGCAAATTTACTTATAAATTATATGCATCTAAGTATTGTCCATCTATATATTACATATTAACAAGGTTCAAATTCATTCTTTTCTCCACTTTGCCTGAATACTTAACACAAACATTGAAACTCATAGATCATGCAAAAATATTTTTATCTAACCATTGCAGTATCTTCACACATCAAATATATTTTTTAACATAATTGTTAAAAGGCAGCAGACACGCATTTAAATTTCAGGGTTTTTTTCTCTCTACTCTTAGAATACATGTTAACACCCAATGTAATGAGCAGCACTAAAAAGAAACAAAGGATAGTAATGACCAAGTAAGTGGACCCTAAAACTTTGTGGGAAATAGTAATCATTGAAGAAGGTTAGTATTATTCTTCTTATATATTTGTTATTTAATACCCAATATTGATAATATGTTATTTAACAAACTGTCAAATTCTTCAAAATGATTTGTCTCTCATTACAATAATTCTATTATAAAGTCTATTCATTTCCTCATTTGCCTTGCCTACTCTTTCATTAAAAAAAATTAAGAGCATTTAAAACTAAATGTCCAAATATATTATGCTTTAACCTCCAAATAACTTTCTGTTAAAATAAATATAACAAGAATTCTGAAACCATGAAAGCCATTTTGAGATAAGACACCTTTCTACGACTAAGTTAGGTAGCAACGCAAATAAATATTTAAAATAAATCTAAATATATATTTTTCATCAATGTAATTTTATAGATTGTATGAAAAATGTACTTAGAGAACATTTGTTTCTATCTAAACTATGGAAATATGAATATGTAAATATTATATGTATTTGAATAGTATGTAGGTTTACATACAGATATAATATATACATGTAGCTACCTGAAAAACCCTATTACATCTTCTTCTTAATATAATGTTCATTTTGAATAATCCTAATTCAATACTTAAAAGTCCATTTATATTTCTATATTAAACAATAAAGAGAACTACAGTGAACTAGCCAATAAACACTAAGGTTTAGCATACTATGAAGAAATAAAAACACATTTTATATTTAAATATGTAAGTCAAAGAAATAAAACTACATTTTATTGGAGCATCATTTTGGAGACATTTAGTTTTTTCAGTTATACTAAAAGGCATAAGTTCATATATTTAAATATCAAACTGCAAGTCATCAAAAGCTTGGAATTGTTAGTATACAAAATAAAGTTAAGCAAAGTAAGAAGCATGCCCAAAAACGCTTCTAAAAATAATGCTTTATTCTCCTATTAGTTGGAGTAAGCTACTTAAGTCTCTTAATTTCTTCACATCCCAAGGCTGTCAATAAATAACATTCCCAAATAATTAGCTTTCATGTAGAAACTATTAATTTCAGTTATTATGTCAGGAACATATTTGCTGTTTTAGTCCCTCAACATTTTGTGAGCAACAGTATATTTAGATTTGTGAATATTTGATGTTTGTTACCATAAATTATTTAAAGTAGTATTTTTCATTAAAATATGAAAATATATACCTATTGACAACGAAACTTGTTCCTTTGTAAGTACATGAAAGAATACTAAATTCAACAACATGTTTTTAAAATTTAGCTAAGTAGAGGTGAGTGTATTAGTTCCTTCATAGAGGAACTTCACACTTTCACTTGTATATTTCTGTGGAGAATATGAGAAACATATACTTGACAAAACGCAAAAGAACATCCCACCTTTGGTATATACACTGTGTAAATTAATCTCTCAGTGAGTAACTCATTTCAAGTAAAAAGAAAAAATCCAAGCTGGGAAAACATTAAAAAGGTTACACGTCTTCTAAACAACCTCTTTCACGAAGTAACTGAGAAATCAAATAACCACAAAACATTTAAAAGCAACTCTTGTAGAAACAAATCTCTTCGCTAGACTAACCAGAAAAGGAGTTTCAGAGCTAAAGATAACCCTATCTGGACAGTTCCCTAGTGCTGAAGTTCCAGAGCCAGTAAACGGATGCCTGGGTGCTGTTTTCACTCCTCCCACCCTCGGAAAAAACCGGGCTGCCAAGACTGTGAGCACAAATAGTAGAACTTCACAAGGTAGGGAACATCCCAAACTGTAGTGATGATAGGAACTGGAGTCTCTTCAGGATTAAACAGATTTACTAGTTGCAAACAGGAAGAGCAGCAGAGTGCAGGGTGTTAGCACTCGCCAAGGGGGAGGGGCTGGAAGATGGCGGCGACCGCACACCCACCCGAGACGCTACAGAGCTTAGGCGCCTCGCCCACGCCGCCGCCCGCTGCCCGCAACCACCGTGGGCAGCCCTGCTGTGTCCCGCGTTGCTAGCAGAGCGGCTCCGCGGAGACGGAACCACGGGTCCCCGGCGGCGTCCGCATCCCCGGCCGGAGCGCCTTCGCCCGGGTCCGGCCAGGGAGCACCTGTGCACGGCCATATTGGATTCCGTGCCCCAGTCACTGCCTCCGAGCTCAGGCGGCGGGAAAGGAGAGGGGACGCGCAGAGCCTGGGTTCAGCCCCAGTCCCGCTGGGGCCCCAGAGCCAAGCTGACCAGAGGGGAAACCCGGAAAGGCGCCGGGGAAAATCACACCGCCCTAAGACTCGCCACCCTCACCTCAGCCGGCCTCGGCGCCCTCCCTCCCCGACACACACCCCCTGCTCTTAGACACCCAGCAAACAGCCCGGGCGGCCGGCGTTGGCCGCAGCCCTCGTGGCCTGGGAGACGCCGGCGGGAGGCAGGGCGGCGATCCCGGGCGCGCAGGCGGCCGCAGGGCAGCGGCCGAGGGGGCGGAGGGCAGGGAGAGAGGCGGGAATATGGAGCCAGATCCTTACTTGAGTACGGACTGCTCCTTCTCCTCTTCTTTCTTCTGTCTATCCATGACGGCCAGGATGATTTTCCTCTCCTCCTCCGTGAGGTGGCTGAGGTCAGGCATCTCGGGTTGCAAAGGCGGCTGAGAGGCCGCTGGGGTGGGAGCCAGGCGGCCCCGGGGCCCGACAGGAGCCGACATGTTTGGTGGAGCCGAACCACCCTAGGGAAGCGGTGAGGCAACTCCGGTGGCAGTGGCGGCACCGGCGCGGCGACTGGGGCAGCCTCCAGCGCTGGGACAAATACATACAAATCAATGGCCTTCAATCCAAGGCGACAGCCCCCCTCCCCCAAGAAAGAGCAGGGGGAGGGGAGGGCGAGCGCGTGGGGAAGGAGGGCTGAGGAGTGCGCTTCGGAAAATGTTTCTTCTTCCCGGGGGCGGAAGGACTGTGAAGTGAGCGGTTCAAAGGAGAGGGGAGCGGGCGGCCGGGACGCGGAGTGAGCGAAGCGGTGGGGGAGGGTTGTGGAGTAAGGTGGCGGGGACAGCTAAGGGTGGGGTGACTGGAGGGAGCAGGCGGGAGGGCGACAGGCGGACCGGGGCGCGAGTGTGTCCGGCCGCGGCGGGGGTCGGGAGCGCGCGAGCCGCCTCGGAGGGGAAGGGTGCCTGCGAACCAGCCCCCCGGGAAGTCGCTTCTAGCCTCCAGAGTACCGCCGGCCCGAGAGGCACCCAGGCGGGAACGGAGAGGGTCGTGAGGAAAAGCGGACGGCTTCCCAGAGAAGCAGCTCAGCCGTCCCGCCGGCTGACGCGTCACAGGGCTCCCGCGCGCCACGGAGGGAGGACTCCTCCCGGCACGCCTGGAAGAGGGCCGTGGGGCCGGAGACCGCCCCGGAGACCCCAACCCACCCCGCCAGCTAAAGTAGAGAAGCAAAAGCGGAGAAGGAATGACAGGGGCTAGCAGCGGAGAGTCCCGGGGCCAGGGCCCATCGGGTGCCAACGCCCGGGTCCAGGCGAGCTCCGGCGTGCAGCAGGGTCGGGCGCCGGCCCCTCCTCATCACGCGCCTGCCTAGGGTCGCTCAGCCGCCGCCGCCGCCGCCCCTTGGGTCCATGGAGTCGGCGCGGAGGGCCCGTGCTCCCTGCGCCGCCGCCGCTCGGTGCCGCCGCGCGCACCTCCTCCGCCCCTCCGCCTCCCGGGCTCTTCCCGCGGGGCCGCGTCACCTCCTCACTGCCTAGGCCGGGGCACCCAGCAGGCGGCAGCCGCCCCTCCCCGAGCGCGACCTCAGGGCTGGGACCCGGGCCAGGCGGGGAGGGAGGGGAGACTGAGCTTGAAGGGAGGGGGCGCCGGAGTTTTCTGGGACGGAAGTGTGGAGAATGCGTGCGTGTGAGGGGGCGCCTGAGGTGTCGGGAGCGGAGAGAAGGGTGTGAGCCGTGGTGGGGTCAGGGGTGCCAGGTGTGGCTGGTGGGGAGGAGGTGAGGGCCTCCAAGGGACCGGGAGGGGCGGGGAGCGTGAGGGTGGAGTCAGGGCTGGAGCTGAAGGCGGGTGCCGGGGAGGGGTCGCCCAGGTGTCAGGCCCTGAGGAGAAAAATGGAGCGCCCGTGGTGGGAGGGCCCCCGAAGTGTCAGGGCGGGATCCTGGAAGGAGGGAGGACGTGAGTAGGGGAGAAGGGTCCCTAGGGTGTCAGGGGTGGGAGCCAGGAAAGGGGGAGAGAGCTGGAGGCCCGCAAGGAGGGACAGCGGTGGAGAGAGGTTGCAGCGAGTGGGAAACGCAGGTGGTGTCAAGGGCGGGGACAGGGCGAGGGGCGCAGGGCTTGAGGAAGTTGTGGAAAACCGAGCTTGACGCTGAGAATATGCAGAGGGATCCTGAGGGGAGGACGCGGGGGGAAGCGGGGAGAGTTACGGTTGGCTGGGAGGGTTCGAACCTGACACGACCAGTAAAGGCTAGGAGGGTGAAAGGAGTTAGAATAGTCCCGAGAAAGAGGCTGGGCGGTACTGAGGCCAAGGTTTCTGTCTGTCTGGCCCTTTTTGGCGCTCACCCTAGTCTAGAAAGAAGAGGCAGAGACGCGAAGAGATCGGGTTAGAGTCAGAGTTTGATTTTCGTAGCACGGAGATAGGTTCAATGAAAGAGGACAAAAAGGGAAGACAAGAAACCAGCGTCTGGAGAACGGAGGTGGCCACTACCATCCTTTGCGCTTCGCGGGGCTGGGCGCCGCCCTGAGAGCCCTCCCGGAGGGAGCGGGGCCGGGCGGGTGGCGCGGGGCTGGGTGGACAGAGCTAGGCAGGCTCGCTGGCTCTTCCGGGCGCCCTGGGCAAGCACTGCAGGTGACTGAGTTGGGATGTGTGTGCCAGTGTGTGTGTACCCAGGTGAATGTGTGTGCGCACCCCACCCAGCCTTCCACACGCGCGCTGCTTAGTACCAGGTCAGATTGTGTGCTGATGAGTAACGTAAAGCCTTTGAGGTTTATATTATATTTACCTTCTTGGTGTGTAGTAAGCGCTCTCCCTCCTCCCTCTGTTCCCCAGGTACCATCTGACTAGCTCCCCATTTAAGAGAGCTGGGGATAGGCAAAGCAGCCCTGGAAGTCTCCTGTGATTTCTAAGCTTAAATGTCTGTTTTTATTTTCTCCCATGCCTTGTAATTGGGAAGAGGGAAAAGTTTACTTAAGAGCTGTTTTTTAAATTATTACTCACTTGTTTCAAACAACACTCTCATACTCCAGATAATTCCATTTTCATCTCTTTGGAGCTGAGCAAATCAGATCAAATTATATGAATCCCAGTTTATTTAATTTTGTTTTAGAGTTCAACAATTTTTATGAATTTCTAATCCAACCTCATCATCCTATGGGAAACAGAAGACCACCAAGAACAGCCAGCTGGTAAGTAGCAGGGCTGGAACTAGAACCTAGATATTTTTAATCCACTTTGAAACCATTCCGGTTTTCAACCCTAGCTGCACACTAAAATTACCTGGATCACTTTTTTTTTTTTTTTTTTTTTTTTGCCAGTCATCTGAGTTGAAGGTTCACTGGGTCACTTTTTTAAAATACCACCTAGACCCACATAACAAATGAATCAGACTCTGGTGTTAGGGCCCTGGCTGTGGATATTGTTTGAAAGTTCCCCAAGTGACTAAGGTATAGCAAATGTTGAGAACTATACTATTTGCATTGCAAAATAGATAATGGAGAAGGAAAAAAAAAAGTGTCAAACTAAGAAAAAAAAAGTGACAACTAAAAACAACACTTAATGGATAACAGAATTTTTCCACCCGAAATTGAAATTGACTTTTACTATCCATATTTTCATACGCAGTAACAGGTACCAGTAAATACATGTATCTTTGACTTTCACCTAGGAAACCCTAAGTGCTGCTAAAATACACTAACTGCTCCTTTAAAAGAGAGGAGAGTGGAACTAAAAATAATCAAAAGGAATGGCTGGAACAGTCTACCTTATTCAACTATTTCTGTGCCAGATTTGAAAAAACAAACACCACTTCCCACCCCCAGGCAACTATCAACCCAAGCAGAACCAGAAGCCAGAATATACACACTTCTCAGAGGTTTAAACTTTTTGAAGTTAAAATAGCTTAGTTATTTTAAGTCTATAAAATGTGAACTTCAAAGCTGTGGTACAAATTAGACAATTTGGCTTCCTTTACAGTAGAGGGTCACCCCCTGGGCCCTGCACTGTTTTCTAGCAGTCATATGGTTAGCATGCTGAGTGCCTGAGGCTGTGTCTCCTTGCACCCCCACCCATGCCTCACCTGCCAGGAGACAGTACCAGCTCATGAAATACAATGGGCATGAGCCAGTATCACTGGAACATCTGACTTCTTACTGGAATGAAGCAGAAGTGAGTGAGGTTACTGTTAATGTGTTTCCTTTTTACAGTTTTTACCACAACTAGATGTGTTTTTCCTATTAAAGGGACTACTTAGGAGTGGAAGGAAGTCTTTTAAAATTATCCTTCACTGTTATTCACACACTTGCATGAAATAAAAATTTGTCAACAGTAGTTATATATCACTACATAGAATATACATTATATAGAATTTTAAAATTCGCTTTAGCATAATAAATGAACTACTTTTCAAAGTACTTGCCCCAGTTTGACATAAGATTGCTAGGATCAGAGCTAAAGAAAGTAAAATGTATTTACAAGATCTCTGTCTTTTGTTCTTTCTACAATATGGATCTTAGAGGTGTTTTGTTTGTTCTGGTACAGTGTTTTACTTAAAATCTTCATCACATATGACTTTGTCCTTTACAGCATTAACTTCTACTTTGGCATGTCCCTCAGTGTATGAACACATTTAAAGTTGAGTCAAAACTGCAATATTCTTGTGTAACTTTATAAGTAACAGCTGTCTTCATCATTGAATTTTCAAGGTCTTGACAGGCTATAAACTAATCCCAAAATGCATGTCCTGGCCAGGCCCTGTGGTTTACACCAGTAATCCCGGTACTCTGGAAGGCCAAGGCAAAAGGATCTCTTGAGCCTAGGAGTTCAAGGATACAGTGAGCTAAGATTGCTCCACTGCACTTCAGCCTGAGTGACAGGGTGAGACCCTGTCTTAAAAAACAGGCTGGCCAGCACAGTGGCTCACATCTGCAATCCCAGCACTTTGGGAGTCCAAGGCAGGTGAATCACCTGAGGTCAGCAGTTTGAGACTAGCCTGACCCACATGGTGAAATCCCATCTCTACTAAAATACAAAAATTAGCCAGGAAGGATGGCAGGCGTCTGTAATCTCAGCTACCTGGGAGGCTGAGGCAGGAGAATCGCTTGAACCTGGGAGGCAGAGGTTGCGGTAAGCCAAAATCGTGCCATTGCACTCCAGACTGAGCGACAGTGTGAGACTCCCTCTCAAAAAAATAAACAAATATAAATAAAAAACAAACAGGCTGGGCGTGGTGGCTCACACCTGGAATCCCAGTACTTTGGGAAGCCGAGAGGGTGGATCACATGAGGACAGGAGTTTGAGACCAGCCTAACTGATATGGTAAAACTACGTCTCTACTAAAAATACAAAAATTAGCCAGGCCTGGTGACAGATGCCTGTAATCCCAGCAACTTGGGAGGTTGAGGCAGAAGAATCACTTGAGCCTGGGAGGCAGAGGTTGCAGTGTGTGGAGATCAGGCCACTGCACTCCAGCCTAGGTGACAGAGCAAGACTCTGTCTCAAAAAATAAAATAAAAAGCAAACAAACTGCAAGTCCTTTCTGCAGTTCCTATAGGCCCTTGAAGCCTATGATTCTGTAGACTTTCATTTTTACACATGCATAAGGGCTACTTGTAATCTAGTAAATAAGTATTAGGAGGTATATCTAAAGTCACAAACTAAAATACTTACCTCACTAGAATTTACTGAAAGAACCTAGTACTCCACTACAAAAGCTGGGTGTTTCACAATGTTCAGAATCATTGCAGCACCCCTTAATGCATACAAATATATTTAGATGGTTGGCATTTCTATAGTTTCTCATAACAGGTCTCCCTGCTTTTATGCTTGCAGCTCTATAGTCTCAACACTGCACAAAGAGGAAACCTCCTAAAACATTAGATCAAAACACTCTGCCGATCAAAATCCCAAGGTGGCTCCCATTTTATTCACAAGAGTTCCTTAAATGGCTTACAAGTCCCACATGATCACTGACTTCATCTCCTAGTACTTTGTGTGTGTGTGTGTGTGTGTGTGTGTGTTTTCTCAAGACGGAGTTTTGTTCTGTCACCCAGGCTGGAGTGCAGTGGTGCAATCTCGGCTCACTGAAACCTCCGCCTCTCAGGTTCAAACAATTCTCTGCCTCAGCCTCCCGAGTAGCTGGGATACAGACGCCTGCCACCACGCCCAGCTAATTTTTGAATTTTTAGTAGAAATGGGGTTTCACTATGTTGCCCAGGCTGGTCTTGAACTCCTGACTTTGTGATCCACCTGCCTTGGCCTCCCAAAGTGCTGGGATCACAGGTGAGAGCCACTGCACCTGGCCCCATCTCCTAGTACTTTTTAGGCTTTCCTCAAGCTGTTCCCTGTTCCTAGAATACCCTTCACTAAGATACTCACTTGGCTAAATCCGTTGTCCTCAAATTTTTGCTCAATTGTTCATCCTATTTAATACTCCTACTTGCCCCACACCCTTCCTGGTCATTATGATGATCTTCTTTACCTTACCCTACTTTTTCTTTTTCCCACAGCACTTACCACTCTCTCTGACAACTGTATTTTTACCCAAAGTTAAATATATACCCGTTTATTATATTTATCATCTACTTCCTCATACTTGAATATAAGCACAAGGGCAGAGTATGAATTTTATTAATGTATCCCAAACAACAATACATGACACATAGTATGTATTCCAGCAAATATTTGTTCAATGAATTTCTGGGAAGAGGATTTGACATTATTATATTGGTCTGAGTTGGGAAACAAAAGGGAAAAAGCATTCTCAAAAGAGGGAAAAGCAGTGTGAATAAGATCTAAAGTCTTTGCCAAGGTGTACATATTCCTTTAGGATTCAGTTCCTGTCTACCTCTCTAGCCTTGCTTCCAACACAGCCTACAAACACATCTTCCTTTTCAGCCATGATAATCTACTTGCACTTTACTCAATGTGTGCATGTTCTCATCTCTGTGACTTTCTGTTCCCTCAGCTTAGATCACTTTTTCTGCTTCCTCTCTCATAACTTTCTTAATTAACTTCTTTATCCTAACCATATACTCATCCCTCCCTCTCCTCTTCTTCCACCTCCTTTCCCTAGACTGTTATACCAATGTACCTACTGTGCTCATAGATAGCACTTGTCACAGTGTGTTGTGCCCATTTATTTCCTTGTCTGTCTCCTTGACCAAACCATGAATTCTTTAAGATCAAGGAATGTGCCTTTAACTTCAGTTTCCCCAGGGTTTATCAGAGTGTCTCATACATTATAGAGACTCAATAAATATAAACTGAAAAAATATATGAGCAGTCGCATGATAATGAGAAAATTACAGTTGTTAGCACATGAAGAAAGGGAGGCAAGGAGTTGTAGCAAAAGATAAAGTTGGAGAAATTGGTCATAGTAAGATTATGCTACAATCTTATATGCTGTACTGAAGAATTTGAATTTATATTATTAGACAGTGGAGGTTTTTAATGAGAACTGACATGATCAGCTTTGATTTTCAGGAGGATATCCTGCCTTCAGTTGTTCATCCATGTCTAAAATGCCCACTAGTAGAATTGTTCAGTGGACTCAGATACATAGTAGTTTGGGCCTGGAGACACAAACAACAGAATGTTTTGCTTCCTGCTTTCAGAATTTATTTTTGTAGCTATTTTGCTCAGTAGATTAAAACAGCATGATAATGAGGCCAAGGTCATGGTTTAAATCCCTGAGTGAGTCAGTCAGTGCAGTGGCCACAGCTGACTATTAATCTTTGCCAGTTGTCAGGTGACAACATTTTATATTTCTTGATCAGGAATTGGGTGAGAGAATATGACTGGTTCATCCAAAGTTAATCACCATTATTGCAGAAGCAACTCAAAGTATATGGCTATTGGTGTCAGGACTATAATTTCATTTTAATGAAAATAATATTATATTAGTGATGACCAAAGAACACAACCTCAGAGAGAAACATACATTGTTTTTTCCTGGAAAAGAAGCTAGAGACTAGTAAAGTTTAATTATTGGGATTCAAGGCCAAAAAGAAATGAAAAACCTAATGGATGTTAGTGTAGGTAAGCATTGTTAATTACTTTTTGTGTATTTAGCAATGTAGAAGGTTATTTATCATTATGTGATAAAACCCATAGAACTACTTCTATTAAAAGTGCTTGGGAACATAATAATCATATTTTTTTCTTTGAGACGGAGTCCCGCTATGTCGCCCACCTCAGATTTCCAAGTAGCTGGGATTACAGGTGTCCACCACCATGCCCGGCTAATTTCTGTATTTTTAGTACAGACAGGGTTTCACCATTTTGACCAGGCTGGTCTCAAACTCCTGACCTTAAGCGATTCGCCCACCTCGGCATCAAAAAGTGCTGGAATTACAGGCATGAGCCACCACACCCAGCCTTCATCTTTCATTTATAGCATTATAAAGTTATTTCTATTTTTGCTTCCCTCCTAGCAATCAGTAAGCACATCTGTAAAGTGAAATAGGACTATATTAAAGGTAGAGACGTAGCATAACTGATGTTACTATTTTCTTAATTATATCTTCATCCTATTTTTTAATTTAAGTTCTGAGGTAGAAATGCAGGTTCGTTACATAGGTAAACTTGTGTGATGCGGGTTTGTTTTACAGATTGTTTCGTCACCCAGGTATTCAGTCTAGTATCCATTAGTTATTTTTCCTGATCCTCTCCCTCCTGCCACTCTACTGTTCAATAGGCTCCAGTGTATGTTGTTCCCCTGCATGTGTCCATGTGTTCTTATCATTTAGTTCCCTTATAAGTGAGAACATGCGGTATTTGGTTTTCTGTTCCAGTGTTAGTTCCCTAAGAATAATGGCCCCCAGCTCCATCTATGTTCCTGCAAAAGACATAATCTCTTTCTTTTTCTTGGCTACATAGTATTTCATGATGTATATGTACCACTTTTTTTTTTTTTTTATCCAGTCTACTATTGGTGAGCATTTGGGTTGATTCCATGTCATTATGACAAAGCAATTTCTATTCCTTTCAGTATATACCCAGTAATGGGATTGCTGGATCAAACAGTATTTCTGTTTTTAGGTCTTTGAGGAATTGTCATGCTGTCTTCCACAATGATGGAACTAATTTACACTCCACCAACAGTGTATAAACGTTTCTTTTTCTCAGCAACTTCAGCAGCATCTGCTATTTTTTGACTTTTTAATGACAGTCATCCTGACTGGTGTGTGATGGCATCTTATTGTGGTTTTGATTTGCATTTCTCTAATGATCAGTGACATTGAGCTTTTTTTCATGTGATTGTTAGCCACATGTATGTCTCTTTTTGAGAAATGTCTGTTCATGTCCTCTGCCCACTTTTTAATGGGGTACTTTGGGTTTTGTTTTTAATAAATTTGTTAAAGTTCCTTATAGATGTTGGATATTAGACTTTTGTAAGATGTATAGTCTGCAAAATTTTTCTCCTATTCTATAGGTTGTCTTTTCACTCTGTTGATAGTTTCTTTTGCTGTGAAGAAGCTCTTTAGTTTAATCAGATCCCATTTGTCGATTTTTGCTTTTGTTGCTATTGCTTTTGGCATCTTCGTCATGAAATCTTTGCCCATTCCTATGTGCACAATGGTATTCCCTAGGTTGTGTTCTAGGGTTTTTATAGTTTTGAGTTTTACATTTAAGTCTTTAATACATCTTGAATTAATTTTTGCATATGGCATAAGGAAGGGATCCAGTGTCAATCTTCTGCATATGGCTAGCCAGTTATCCCAGCACCATTTATTGAATAGAGAGTCCTTTCCCCATTGCATGTTTTTGTCAGGTTTTGTCAGGTACATGTGCGCCTTTATTTCTGGGTTCTCTATTCTGTTCCATAGGCCTATGTGTCTGTTCTTGTACCAGTACTATGCCGTTTTGGTTACTGTAGCCCCATAGTATAAAGGTGGGTGTAGTGTTTTGCCTCCAGCTTTGTTCTTTTTGCTTAGGATTGCCTTGGCTAGTTGGGCTCTTTTTTGGTTCCATATGGATTTTAAAATAGTTTGGATTTTTTGTTGTTGTTGTTGTTGTTGTTGTTTTTAGTTCTGTGAAGAATGTTATTGGTAGTTTAATAGGAATAGCATTGAATCTAAACTGCCTTGGGCAGTATGGCCATTTTAACAATACTGATTCTTCCTATCCATGAGCGTGGAATGTTTTCCCATTTGTTAGTATCATCTCTGATTTCTTTTAGCAGTGTTTTGTAGTTCACTTTGTAGAGATATTTCACCTCCCTGGTTAGCTGTATTCCTAGATATTTCATTCTTTCTGTGACAATTGTGAATGAGACTGTTGGTGGTGTATAGGAATGCTAGTAATTTTTGTACATTGGTTTCTGTATTCTGAGACTTTGCTGAAGTTACCAGTTTAAGGAGCTTTTGGGCCAAGAGTATGGGGTTTTCTTGATATAGGATCATGTCATCTGCAAAAAGGGATAGTCTGACTTTCTCTCTTCCACGCTTTATTTCTTTTTCTTGCCTGACTGCCCTGGCCAGGACTTCCAATAGTATGTTGAATAGGAGTGGTCTTGTCTTGTGCCAGTTTTCAAGGGGAATGTTTCCAGCTTTTGCCTGTTCAGTATGATGTTGGCAGTGGGTTTGTCATAGATGATTCTTACTACTTTGAGGTATGTTCCTTCAATACCTAGTTGATTGAGAGTTTTTAACACAAAAGTGTGTTGAATTTTACCAAAAGCCTTTTCTGCATCTATTGAAATAATCATGTGGTTTTTGTCTTTAGTTCTGTTTATGTGATTAATCACATTTATTGAATTGCACTGTGTTGAACCAACCTTGCATCTCAAGGATGAAGCCTACTTGATTGTGGTGGATAAGCCTTTCACACATCTTTATCTTAATTACAATGCTGCTTACAGAAGTAAATAAAAGTGAACTTTATGATATCAGAAATAAATTTAAAACTTCTAATGAACAAATAGATGTAGATATTAAATACTAATTAAACAACAACAGCTGTTAATATCAAAGAAAATAGTCAATGAGATATTGTATGCTTCCTGTGCTTCCTGATAGAGGAACACGCCACCACCTGTGAAGCTGTCTTGCTAAAAACCAAAACAAAATCATCTGAAATTTAACATCTTCTAGTTTCACCTATCAATTTACAGGAAATAATGGAGACAGAGGAACATAGTAAACTGCACCAAAAGATTGTAGTCTGTGGAACACTTGAGAACATTCTACATGACAAAACCCAGTTTTTTCAGTAAACATATTGCAAGGGGGATATATAGTTTAAACAAGACTAAAAGACATCAACCAAGTGTGAGTAATTCACGAAATTTCATTTGGAACCTGAATTCTTTTTCTTTTGCTTTCTTTCTTTTCTTTTTTTAGAAACAAGGTCTTCCTATGTCATCCAAGCTGGAGTGCAGTGGCACAGTCATAGCTCACTGCATCACTTGGTGTAGCTGCATCACTTGAGGACCTTGGCTCAAATGGTCCTCTTTGCCTTAGGCTCCTGAGTAGCTAGGACCACAAGCAATTATCACCACGCCTGGCTATATTTTTTAAAAATATTTTTTGCAGAGACAGGGTTTCACTGTGTTGCCCAGGCCAATCTTTAACGCCTGGTCTCAAGTGATTCCCCTGCCTCGGCCTCCCACTGTGCCTGGTCTAAGGACTCTGAATTTTTTTAAAAGACTAGAAAAAACTTTTATAAAAGAGTTGGAAATTTGGACAGTGGGTATTCGAGGATAGTGGGGAATTATTGTTAGTTTTAGGATAATAAAGGTATTGTGATGATATTAAAAATAAGAAATTCTTAGTGATAAACACTGAGATACTTCCAGTCGAAATGATGTGATGTCTGAGATTTGCTTCACAATAATATGACTTAACAGGATTGGCAATGGAGGATAAGAAAAAATATCTGCATTATAAAAGTTTTCACAAAGAGGGTGAGTCTTCTAGCTTCCTTTCTGGTTCCCTTTCATTAAACTAGAACATCAGCCAAATCAGATAACCCTTTATCAAGCATTCATTATTTGACACATACTGTGTTTAGTTCTTTCACTTGTTTTTTAAACTTCTCATCCTATGAAAAATTAGTATCATTCCATTTTACAGGCAAGAAAACTGAGCCTCAGAGAGGTTAAAAGATGTGACCAAAAGAAGTGACTGAAGTTCAAGGCTAGTTTTCAAATCTAGGTCTCCTGGTTCCCTGTCCAGTATTCACTCCACTATATGCATTTGCCTCATATGATTGTATACATATATTTTGTTTCCCTGACTAAAATCTGAGCACACTTTTATTGTAGTGACTGACATATAATAGACATCATAAAGTAGTTATATTTAGCCCAATATGCTTTCTAATAACTATCATACTTAAAATGTGAAAATACAAGTATAGCAGAAGCTGATTTTTAATTAAGGTGACCATATGTTCCACTTTGTCTGACACTATCTCAGTTTTCCCAAGACAGTCTTTATTTAACCTGTTGATCAGGTATGATTATTAATTACAACTTCTTTCACTCCACACAGTATCCCAGTTTGTACTTCACATTACAGTGTTGCTAAATTTAGCATGACGTGAATTAGACTCAGATGTGTAATATGTAATGGGTATAGAAAATCTTTAAAATCTAAAAAATATGTTCCTAAAGCAAAGGTGTATGTTATGACCATCCTGTAATTGTAATACTACATGTAGCCATTTAATAAATGTTGGTTGAAATTAAGTTACTGAATTCCCCACTATAAAAGAATAAAGCACTCTGATTAGGTTATATTCTCCCCAGAAAAAGATTTTGACTCAGCTGTAATTCAGAAATAACTATTAATAATAGGAATACCAATTCTAATAAAGATTCATAGCAAAACAAAGGGTCAAACTACCCAGGGATTTGTAAGACAAACATTATAACTGATATAGAAGAAATCAACATTGGCCTGATACCCAGTGCCAGAAGATAAAGTCATAGCAAGCTTCCCAACAGGAAGAAAAAGTAATCACTGTTTATTTAAATGCATATAGGAAGTGACTGTAGAAGTCTGGGGCAAAATCTGGCAAATTAGGAAAAAACTGCAATCCAAGATTTCCTATAAAATTGCAGCTTTCTGAAACAAAAGGTGGGTTTATTTTCCACAATGTTACTGGCAGCTGTACACTTCAAATGTCTTCCTGTGCCTACAAGGATTGATTTAATCTTATCTAGATAGTGCCTGATCCAACTGCTTTTCTCAGTGTCCTTTACTCTGCCAGACACTGTGAAATTCAAGAAACCTCATCCTAGATCTGATGAAAGGAGATGCACAGCTTACTATCAGCTGTATACTGTTGGTACTGCATCCCTAATTACTTCACTATCTCTCTGATTAGCGTCATATAACACTAAAGTGAAAGGGAGATAGAAAAAGGCTCTGTCATTTCCCAGAAGGGAAAGGTAAAAGAAAGGATTAGCAGGAGAAATCAAGAATAACCAAACTTTATTAGAGTCTTTATCTTACTAGTGGAGAGAAATTTAGTTCATCCCAATACAAAAGAAAGAAAAGTAAGTTTATCATGTTTATTAGCTGCATATTTTATGGGGTGCCTAGTATATATCAAGAAAATGTTACCATGCCAATAATTTTGGAAAAGTCATTCAAATTTGAAGGCTTCAGTTGTCCCTTGTAAAATAAAAATCCTCTATAAAGCGATCAGTAAGTTGTTTGTTTGTTTTTCAAGACGGAGTCTCACTCTGTCGCCAGTCTGGAGTGCAGTGGTGTGACCTTGGCTCACTGCAACCTCCGCCTCTTGGGTTCAAGTGCTTCTCATGCCTCAGCCTCCCGAGTAGCTGGGATTACAGGCACACACCGCCACTGCACCCAGCTAATTTTTGCATTTTTGGTAGAGACTGGATTTCACCACGTTGGCCAGGATGGTCTCAATCTCCTGACTTCCTGATCTGCCTGCCTTGGCCTCCCAAAGTGCTGAGATTATAAGCGTAAGCCACTGTGTCTGGCCCAATAAGATTTTTTATTCCTTTCAAATGTAATGATTCTATGAAATACTACAATTATTTAATGTGTACTTATGAAAGATATTATTCATCCAGCAAGCATGTACTGAGAACTAATGAGAACACAGCTATATAAGAAATAATGCCTGCCCTCAAAAAGAGACACACCAATACTTAAATCTATCATGGTATGTGCTGTAAGAGTAGTATCTGTAAAAGTCTGTGGAGTACAAAGAGGATATATCTAATTCTTATGAAGAAATATAGAAAGAAAATTTTCAGTTGGGTCTTGACCTGGAAAAAGGAGTTATTTTGACAGAGGAACAAAGATGGATATACATAATTGCTAATTATTTTGTATGACTTGAAGTGTAGGTTTTAAGAGGTTCAGAAGAAGTTACTAGAGATGAGGCTGGAAACTGAGCTTGACCAAATCATGTAGACCCTTGAAGATATGCTAAGGAGTCTGTACTTCATCCTGCAACAGTGCATCTTGGATCTGCATATTAATCACCTTTGTAGAACTTGTTAAAATGCAGATTCTGATCCAGTTAGTTGAGGTGGAGGCTGAGATTCTGCATTTCTCATCAGCTCCAACTGATGCCTGTCCTGCTGGTTGTGGGCCATATTTGAGTAGGGGAAGTGTATTCTACAGCAAGGAAGTGTTATGGTGAGATTGTTTTTTAAGTGAGTCATTCTATTAGGAGATAGGAAGTGAAATGGAAAGAAGCAAGAGGAATATTAGGAAGCAATAATAAAGGTCAAATAGTAAACAATGGTGATGAAGATGGAAAGGAGGGGATATCTTTAAGATGTATTTAAGATGTCAGATGAATAGGACTTGGTGACCAGACAGCTGTGATAGGTGAACAAGAGAGAGGAGCCCACACAGTAATCCAGTAGTCTCAATTTGATTTAAGTGAATAAAATCTTATAAAATAAGCTAAGAGTGCCTCTCAACTGTAGTCCCAGCTACTCAGGAGGTTGAGATGGGAGGATCACTTGAGCCCAGTAGTTCAACTCCAGCCTAGGCAACATAGTGAGACACTGTCTCTTTAAAAAAAAAAAAAAGCTTGTTAATTATACATTGAAAAACATTTCAAGAATAAGAAAAAACTGTAAAAGTGGCCAGGCGTGGTGGCTGGTGGCTCATACCTGTAATCCCAGCACTTTGGGAGGCTGAGGCTGGCGGATCACGAGGTCAAGAGATTGAGACCATCCTGGCCAACATGATGAAACTCCATCTCTACCAAAAAATACAAAAATTGGCTGGGCGTGGTGGTGGATGCCTATAATCCCAGCTACTTGGGAGGCTGAGGCAGAAGGATAGCTTGAACCCGGGAGGCAGAGGTTGCAGTGAGCCAAGATCATGCCACTGCACTTCAGCCTGGGAGACAAGAGTGAAACGCTGTCTCAAAAAAAAAAAAAAATGTAGAAGTACACCTGTTGAGCTAAAGCATTCATTTGACACTTCTCTTATTTAACCCTGCAATATTCTAGGGTTGATCTTCTGCTGTGTTGTCTAATATGGTAGCACTAGTCATAGCCATACTAACCACATGTGGCTATTGGAATTTAAACATATGTTAATTTATTATGTTAATTAAGATTAAGTAACATTAAAGATTCAGTTCCTCAGTTACACTAGTCACATTTTAAGTGCTCATAGCTATATGTGGCTAGTGACTTCAATTTTGCATAGTGTAGATATAAAATATTTCCACCTTGAAAGAAATTTCTATCGAACAGCACTGATAGAGGATCAGTCAGGCGTCTGTATTGCAAGGAGTTGACATGGAAAACATCCCATTGTGTTTAATTTTTGTTTACTTCTTTTAAAATGTATATTTTTCTTATTGTAAGACATATTAATTTTTTTAATGTGATGGTCAATGAATTAAGAAATGGAAATATTTGTAAACGATATTGAAGGTGAGAAAATCTTGGCAGGCTCAATAACATCATTTTCCCTTAAGAAAAAACACCATGCTTTGGAAATCCCAGAAGATCACAACACCCCTGAGGGAATGACCTCATTTGTAAGCAAGTCTGGAGAATGATAACAAACACACTCCTCGAATGTAATTAATGGATAAACAAGGCTCAATTTCAAAGCATTGTGCAACTGCCATGAGTAGTTTAGTCAAGAAGGAAGAACTGAGTATAGAGGTGTAAAGTTGGAATCTACAGGGCTTTCCCCTAAACAACAGCTAGCTTACCAATTGAAAAAGAAAGCTCTACCACTTAGGATACTTCCAGTAATATATAAAGGAAATTCAACACAAAACGACAAATAATAAGATAATTATTGGCTCATGTAACTAGAAAATCTGAATTTCAGCTAAAACTAGGTTCTTGGTAAATGAAAAAAAAAAATCAGAATTGATTAATCCATCAGCCTTTACACTTCACATTATATATATTTTTTACATATATGTGTATATTATATATATATATATATTATATATTATATGGGGGGAGAGAGAGATCCAGCCTCTGTGACAGATGGGTGACAGAGTGAAAGTCTCTCTCTCTCCACATATATATATATATAATACACACATATATGTAAAATATATATATAATGTGAAGTGTAAAAGTGAGCAAATGACGTTGATTTCAAATTCACAATGAAAATCACACAGAGATACCATAAGGGAAAAAAAGTAGCATAAAAGTGGTAAATTTTATATTTTCAGTGTAGTGACAAAAAATGGGGGGAAACAATTTTTTAAATGATGTTATAGATGATTGGGATATATCCAGATTTTGCCCTGAAACTATAGATGAGAATCTTTGAAAAAATAAATAGCAAAAGTGAAATAGAAGGACTTGGACCAACCCACTGTTGAAACAATGCATGCACAGCATAGGAATTAATTTACTTTATAGGGTTCCTATTATAATATATAAGCATGTATTGAATTGATGACCATAATAAGGTACAACCATAACCATGTTATTTCTTATCATTTCTTCACACATGAGAAAATACTGGAGAATTTTTACCCAAGTTCACTATAAGTATTACAAAAGTTTTTTTTGTTTTGTGTTTTTCTGTTTTGAGATTTTTGAGCTTCAGCCTCCCAAGTAACTGATAAAAGTTTTTGGACCCTAGATGGATGCAGGAAATTAAAAAATAATAATAATGATGATGCCCTCACTTGGTTTTACCTTCACTTTAAGATTAATGATAAAATTATGGTTTCAACTATTACTTCAATGAAACTAGTATCTAAAATTGTATCTCTAGTTCAGTTATTCATTCCCAATTGTCTATATAGCATCTATACTTGAAGGTTTCACTATCGCCTCAAACTGAAATATCTAAAATAGAGTTTATACACTATCTCCTCCAACAACAAATAACCAATTCTTTCTCTGACTTCCATTTTTCTGTCATGATGTACGTCATGATTTTCCACAAATCTCCCAAGGCAGGAATGTCAAAAACATTCTTGATTATTCCTTATGTTTTTCTTATTTCTAATCAGTCCCTACATACTATCAATTATCAGATATCAATACATCAATTATTTCTTTATATTTCAGATGTACTAAAATTTTATGCCACAACTATTTTCCCTTGCTTCAGTCTCTTCCACTCTTCTCCTCCAAATTACTCTGTATGCTGCTATCAAATTAATCTTTTAAAAACATCACTTTTACTATTACATGTAGGAGGCAGACTAAAGCATTAGTTAAGAGTGCCTGCGCTGAGGTCAGATGCAAGGGTTTTATGTCAGCTCTACTGCTTAGTAGCCACAGTACTAAGCATGTTCCTCATTTGCAAAAGAGGAAGAATGATAGGACTGTTAAATATTGCTGTAATTAAATGAGAAAATATAAGTATCATGCCCATCACATAATAATTAGGCAGTAAATGTTTGCTATTTTTACATTCCCCAGTCAAAACCCATGAACTGACCTTGCTACAAAAGGTCCAAAATCTGTAGCCCAAGTTTTACATTTTTCTACATCTGCCTCTGAACCAGTTTTTTTCTTACACTTTTTACACTTTATCATTACATTGTATACACCATCTTCAAAACATTGGTCTACTTTTTTTCTTATCTTCCAGGGGTTTCTAACTTACTTGCATTTCTTGAGTATTGTTTCTGGAACACTCTAACCTCTTTACTTACTTGAAATGTACCCATCTAAATCAGAAGGCTTTCAACTACATGAAACAAAACAAACAAAACTTAAACTGCGTTAAACAGTAAGAAAACATATTGGTCTAGCTGTAAGACAGGCTTCACATTGGCTTGATCCAGTGGCTCTACCTCTGTTGCTTTGCGGGTATCTTGGCAGTACCTTCCTCCATATAGTTCCTTGCCCCTCTGCTTACATCTAGCAAAATGACTGTAATGGTTCTAGGCTTCACATCCATGCAACATGGTGTTGGAGGAAAAAAGATGTTTTCTCTTCCTGGTGTTTTCCCAGGCATTTCTCAGCTGGCATTTCAAACAACAGTCCTGAAATTCACCCTGGTTGGGTCATGTTCTCCCCTTCTCATTACCCATCCCTACCCCTAACCGAAAAATGACGTAAACAGGGGAAATTGAATGTACCAATGTTTGTTTTTAAACAAGCCAGAGGCCCCCTCCTCCCCACCCACTGAAGCTTGAGTGGAATCAGCTTTCCCCAAAGTATCTGAGCTTACGGTAAAGAATCTATGTTATCCAAGTTAAAGTCTGGATGCTGTTAGTAATGGGAAAGCAGGTAATGAATGTTAGCTATGGAGCCAACAGACAATGTCCACTCCATTGTCTTTAAGGTCCAACTAAAGGCAATGAATGTCAGGTTGATTGGTTGTTTGTTATTGAGACAGAGTCTCGCTCTGTTGCCTAGGCTGAAGTGTAGTGGCACGACCTCAGCTCACCGCAACCTCTGCCTCCCTGGTTCAAGCAATTCTCCTGCCTCAGCCTCCTGGGTAGCTGGGATTACAGGAGCATACCACCATGCCTGGCTAATTTTCGTAGTTTTAGTAGAGACAGGGTTTCACCATGTTCACCAGGCTGGTCTTGAACTCCTGACCTCAAATGATCCACCTGCCTCAGCCTCCCAAAAGTGTAGACCACTGCACCTGGCCACAATGCCAGTTTCTATAAATACTGCCTTGATTTGCTTTATATAGTTTTGTTTTGTTTTTAGAGACAGGGTCTCAATCTGTTGCCCAGGCTTGAGTGCAGTGGTGCAATCATAGCTCACTGAAGCCTTGGACTACCAGGCTCAAGCAGTCCTCCCACCTCAGCCTCCCAAGTAGCTGGGACTACAGGCATGCACCACGATGTCTGCCTAATTTTTTATTTTTTTATTTTTAGTAGAGATGAGGTCTCACTATGTTCCCCAAGGTGGCCTCAAACTCCTGGCCTCAAGTACTCCGCTGGCCTCAGCCTCCCAAAGCTCTGGGATTGCAGGTATGAACCACCATGGCTGGCCTACTGTATATTTTATGCCTATAGATATAAGTCTTACCTCCCTAAGTATATTACAAGTCCCTTGAAGTTAAAGACATTAGATTCCTAGTCAGCACTGAGCTGCATACAGAGAGCACTCAATGAAGGATAAAATAGTTTTAGCATGTATTCAGCGACATATATTTTGAAAGTGGAACTACATGACTGAAAAAAGTATGATGGGTGGAAGAAAATATTACAGCTCTTAGAATTGCCCTAAGGAGAGAGTAACAAGTTAAGCAATGAATCCCTGGGTTCACTCAAGCAATTCACTCCCTAAAACAAGAGCCCACAGAATCCCATTTCTGCTTTCAGAATGAGTTTGAGGCCAATATGATTTTCTAATAGCTGTATTTGATGATTATATTTATGCCTCCATCAGTGGCTTTTTAGCCTTGACAATGTCAGTTTAAGTTTTTTATTTCCTTTGGATCTATCAAAGTGTTTTTCCCCAAGAGGCACATGGGAAAATATATTCTATACATTTTTTTTATAACTGTTCCCTTGACCTCTTTATTGCTTCCCTAACTACGATCACCCAAGATGCTCTTGCAAACCAGACTTAATATTGGCAGTCTTTATTCCTTGCAAATGGAAGTGATGACAGACCCAACACTTTGTGTAAAAATATTTTGCTATTTCTATATAAAATATTTTATTAATGGAAACCACACATTATGTATTTTACTGAAATGTTATGACTTGAAATTGGGGAATCTGATATGTCTCTAATAATAAAGGCTTCACAATACAACTGTTGTTTGTAGATTTGTAGCTGGCTGGCATTTTAATTTTTTAATTTAAATTTTTAATTCAAATAGGATTGACCTGAAATATTAACAAAAATTCTACTTGAATTGGTGCACTGCAAAATAAGAAAGCAAAATCAGCTATCTATGATGCAATGTTTTCTTTATAAATTAAGATCATTAGCACTCATCTATTGATTTTTCTATTAAATGTTCTCCTAATAATGAAGGGATGGAAGGATCTTTGTAAAGTTAAATTCACCATAGCAAAGAATAGAGGCGATAATTAATAATATGTTAAAACTACTTTCTAAAAGTAGATTCAATAAAATGTAAGTATTCAAATAACTACTCCCATTTCTCTTTCTCAAACCTTAAAAAATACATTCCAAGGTATTAGTTCTAATAGTTGTTCTGTCTTTTCCAGTGGATTATTATGAGCTCCTTAAAACATGTGAAATACCAGCCAGACACAGTGGCTCACAGCACTTCGAGAGACTAAGGCAGGCAGACCCCTTGAGTCCAAGAGTTCAAGACCATCCTGGGCATGGCAAAACCCTGTCTCTACAGAAAAATACAAAAATTAGCCAAGCATGGAGGTGCATGCCTGTAGTCCTAACTGCTTGGGATCCTGAGGTTGGAGTATAGTTTGAGCCCAGGCAGCAGAGGTTGCAGTGAGCCAAGATCGGCTGCACTCCAGCCTGGGCAACAAAGAGAGACCCTGTCTCAAATAAAAATTTAAAAAATTCAAAGAAAAAGAAAATATGTGAAATGTCTTATTTTTCTTTATATTCACCTATTCTCTTAGCATAGTATCTTTTATACCACCGAATATTTATTGAATTTAATTTAAAATCAATAAGCCCTGATAAGCCAACAATTGACAGGCAATATTTTGACTCTAAAATATTGACACTTGAAAGAAAAATATCTAGGCATAGGAATATTATTTTCATTTAAAATGTTGAGGAATTTTTTCTATTGCTTTTAGCTTTTATTGTTAACATAAATGTTGAAAAAATTTAAATATATTTGGTTAACAGAATCAATGTAACATTACTTCACATTCTAGCTCACCCGCAAATGAACTTTTTTTTTTTTTTCCCAGTAGAGACAAGGTTTCACCATGTTGCCCAGGCTGGTCTCGAACTGCTGGACTCAAGCAATCCACCCACCCTGACCTCCCAAAATGCTAGGATCATAGGCATGAGCCATCGTGCCTGGCCGAAATGAACATTTTAATTTAACTTTCTCTTTTTTTTAGAAAAAATGAAAAATGATTAAATACTTTCTAACTCAGAGGGTAGGAGGTCATAACTTTCTACCCCAGGATATTTTTTCCTTCCCTATGTGTTTCTGTGAAAGGACTACTCTGTTGTTCCTGTGTGTTATGGTGATAATAATGTATATTACTTTGTGATGATAATGATAGTCCTTTAAATCACTGTTCACAGAATACTCAAGAAGTTAACCTCAGTGAGAAATGCTCAGATCTGTTAACCTCAGTGAGAAAGTTTTGGATAAATAACTGTCAATTATAATTCCAGTAAAATACTATGGATAAGGTGTATAACTCAGGCTAAAACCTGAACTGGGTGGGAAGATCTTTTTTTTTTTTTTTTTTTTTTTTTTTTTTTTTGAGACACAGACTCACTCTCTCTCCAAACTGGAGTGCAGTGACACAATATGGGCTCACTGTGATCTCCACCTCCCGGGTTCAAGCAATTCCCCTACTTCAGCCTCCCGAGTAACGGGGACTACAGGCGCACACCACCAGGCCCAGCTAATTTTTTGTATTTTAGTAGAGATGGGGTTTCAGCATGTTGTCCAGGATGTTCTCAATCTCCTGACCTCGTGATCTGCCCACCTTGGCCTCCGAAAGTGCTGGGATTACAGGCCTGAGCCACCGCGCCCCCAGCCAGAAGATCTTAATTACTTTGAGAAGTTCAAACCAAACTCCTAGGTCTTGGCCCAAGAATGAGTCAGTAAGTCAACAAAACAGTTCTTTTGTGATGGTAAATGAGATTCCCAGTCATATGGAGGCAGGAACTTGAAAGAGAAAGAAGCCACGCTTTCAAAATTGAATTAATCCTTTAGGGTTGCTGTATGGTTATAATTATCATCAAAAACTTGTATATTTTATGCTTGATTTTCTTTGCTACTTCCTTTCATTTTTCTTCTATTTTAATATCTAGTAAAGTTTTCAAAATAACCACCTAAATATTGTTCACATTTGGACCAGAGTTTACTACCCAGCATAATTCAAATTATGACAGCACAAATCTTCCCAAGGGACGTTGAATAAAGGTGGAAAAATGAAGATCAGTTTAGTCAGCTTCTCCTCCTAGAATTTTTTCTTCTATAACTTTCACTGAATGAACCTCAGAAGATTTTGTGTTTTCACTTTTATAAGGAAAGGACATTGTATTGTGGCTCAGCACATAATATTTTTATGAAGTTTATAAGATCATTCTTAAGCCTGTCAACACGTGGTTTCCATAAGAGAAGGAGATGGCATAAATAAATCTCAGAAAAACAAGACAAAAGATGTGGGGACATCTTTGACTATTATCATCATCTTCAATTTAATTATAGATCCCTATGGTGTCTGATGATTAACTTCTACTCCACATGGTGCTGTGGTGGGTTAGTACAAAGATAACTCCCTAATGGCTTCAAGTAATAATTGGGAATATGAGATTTAACATAGTTGAAATATTAATGGGAGATAGAAAAAGAAGATATGAAAATTCAGTTAGAGAAAAGTTTTGAGAAGTTCAATATAAAGGAGAAATAGCATTGAGAACAGAGAGAATTTAGAATTGGTTATTTACAAATATAAGTGAGAAAAAAATAAATGGCTAGGGGAAAATCCTAATATATATAAACATATTTTGTTTCCCTAATATATAAAATCTTATATATATTAGGGAAGCAAAGATGATACCTAGGAGGTACATAAAGGGTAGAGAAATATGGGTCTCATTAGCTTCAACCAATTAGCAAAGTGACTTGTACAGCATTATCAATTTTATCAATTCTTCTAGGCTTGTAGGCTAGAAAAACTAAGATGCACCTTTGACTCTGTCCTCCACTTCATCCCCTATAATCACACTATTCCTAAGTCTTTCTGTTTTAACCATTTTCTCTACTTTCATTCTTTTTCTTTCCCCACCACTGTTATTACCTTAGCATAGGTAATCCTACTCTAATCTATTTTATATGTACTACCAGATTAATCATTCTAATAATTAAGAAAGACCTGATTTTCATCATGTCACTACTTATCCTGCTTGAGAATCTACATTGCCTAGAGTATCAAGTTCAGGCTTCTCTTTCTGAGAAGCTAGAACTCTCTGTAAGCCACCTCTACTCCGGCTGTATAAATTTTATTTCCCATCAATGCCTAAAACATACACTTGCTTCAGGCAGAGATAACTACCCAAGCACTTTCCCCACAATACCAAGCACATTCTTGCTTTAATGCCTGTACGAGTGTTGGCATATTGCTGAAATGACTTCACTGCTTCCCTCCCCTCTAAATTCTCTCATCTTCAAAGTTCAGTTCAAGTCCCACAGCCAGAATGAGACTTTTTCCAGTTATTCTTTTAAAACAATATAGATGCCTCATATTTCTGAAATCACTCTGGTCTTACAGTTAGTGCAGACAACTACTTGCTCTTTTATACTTGGCTAGAAAGATTGTAAACTACTTGATGACATGTGCCATGTTTTTAACTTCTTTTTTCTCCAATAGTATGTAAAATGTGCTGGGCCTTTATTTATTCTTCATACTTTGACTCATGATAAAACTGAAATTTAAATTTGAAGACTGTGATTTGGGAAAAATCTTTAGAGATTGTGTAAATTTAGAAATTGAGTACTTATACGGTGTAAGTTTTTACAACTTATGTTAAGTAGATTATTTTAAAATACACTATTTTTGCTGGGTGCTATGGCTCATGCCTATAATTTCAACACTTTGGGAGGCTAAGGCAAGAGGATAATTCTAGCCTAGCAGTTCAAGACTAGCCTGGGCAACATAGTGAGACTCTATCACTATGAAAAATACAAAAAAAAAAAAAAAAGAAAAAAGAAAACAATTAGCCGGGTATGGTGGTGAATGGCTGTGGTTCTAGCTTCTCCAGAGGCTGAGATGGGAAGATGCCTTGGGCCCAGGAGTCTGAGGTTGCAGTTAGTTAGGATAATGCCACTATATGCCAGCCTGTGCGACAGAGCCAGATTCTGTCTTTAAATAAATTAATTAAATTAAATAAGGAAATAAAATACACTATACTTATGACAAAAAGAAAGTCAAAATTTTCTTTCGTCCCCAGCTACTCTATTCCCACTCCCGCTCTTCAGAGGTGACCCATGTTAATAATTTCTTTTAAAATCATTCAGAAATTTGCTATGCATATACATATGATTTTTAAGGCAAATTAGTTTATAACATACACACTGTTTTACCAATTTGCACTTTTCTTTAAAATATATCTTGGAACCATTCCTATATTAGTACTGTAGAATTATATTCTTTTTTTTTTTTTTTTTTTTGAGATGGAGTTTCACTCGTCACCCAGGCTGGAGTGCAATGGCACAATTTCGACTCACTACAACCTCTGCCTCCCGGGTTCAAGGGATTCTCCTGCCTCAGCCTCCCGAGTAGCTGGGATTACAGGCATGCGCCACAATTTCTGGCTAATTTTTGTATTTTTAGTAGAGATGAGGTTTTGCCAAGTCGGCCAGGCTGATCTCAAATTCCTGACCTCTGGTGATCCGCCCACCTTGGCCTCCCAAAGTGCTGGGATTACAGGCATAAGCCAGCAGCCTTGGCCAATTATATTATTCTTAATGTTTTGCATACTGTGTACCACTGTTTATTTATCCAGATGCCTAGTGATAGTCATAAAAGTTGTTTCCAGTTTTCTTGCTATTACAAACAATACTACAATGCACATCCTATTTTTTTTTGGCTACAGTGCAATGTGGCAATATTGGCTCACTACAGCCTCTAACTGCTGAGCTCAGGCAATCTTCTGCCTCAGTCTCCTGAGTAGCTGGGACTACAGGTGCCTGCCACCAGGGCTGGCTTAATGTTTTTTATTTTTTGTAGAGACAGGGTCTTTCTGTGTTGACCAGGCTGATTACAAACTCCTGGCTTAAAGATTCTCCTGCCTCAGCCTCCCAAAGTGCTGGGATTATATACAGATATGAGCCACCATACCTGGTTAATGTCTTTTCTTTCTTTAAGAACTAATTCAAACATTTATTTGGAAACTGATGATTGAATTCAGTCACTAATTGATTACTTTAAGGTTAAGTAGTTTGAGAAACTTCAACTATATCATTCACCTTAGCATTGGTGTAGGACATCCTGGTAGTACATATTCTTATGCAGCTAAATTTTCATGACTATTTTAGGATACCCATTGATAAGAAAGGTCAGATTCCTCTCTTTCTTTCCCTTCCCTCATCAATCTATCCACAAGACCTGCCAACACTACCTTTAAAATACATTATGAATCCAATCACTTTTCACTATTACTACAACTTGCACAATAGGCCCAGGCTATTGTCAGCACTTGCCTGGACCACAGCAGTAACCTCCTGACTAGTCTACCTCCTTTCAGTCTTGTCTCCCATGGGATCTCTTCCCCATATAGATGCCAGAGTGATGTTTTCAAAATGTAGCCTGAATCATGTTGCTTTTCTGCTCCAAAGCCTCTAAAAGCTTTCCAAAATATGCAGAATACAATCTGAGCTACAAAATACTATGTGATTTGGGTCCTGACTACCACTCTCTCTGTCTCTTTCCCCACTTCAGGAAAACTGGCCTTTTCTCACTTTTCCTCATATATACCGTATGAAGCTAACTTGTGTCTCAGGGATATTATATGCACTCCATTCACTGCCTGGAAGCCTCTTGCCTTGTAGAGTCATATGTCTCAGGTCTCTGTTCAATGCTACCTCTTCAGAGAAACCATCCCTTACAGTGTGTTCTAATTAGGTCACCTGCCTTTTGTCATTCTCAATATCCTTGTCTGCTTTATTTTTCTTCATGGAATTCTTACTACCTGAATTTATATTACAGGTTGAGTATCCCTTATCTGAAATGCTTGGGACAAGAAATGTTTTAGATTTCACATTTTGTGTGGATTTTGGAATATTTACATATACATGATAAAATATCCTGGGGATGAAATTAGTCTAAACACAAAATTTATTTATGTTTCATATATACCTTATACACATACCCTAAAGGTAATTTTTTGTACCATTTTAAATAATTTTGAACATGAAACAAAGTTTTTAATGAAACCTGTCACATGAGGTCAGGTGTCAAGTTTTCTACTTGTGGTGATTTTGGAGCATTTTGGATTTTGGATTTTTGGATTAAGGATGCTCGGCCTGTACATATATTTCTGTTTATAGTTTTTATATCTCTCACCTACCAGAATGTAATCTTTGTGACAGAAAGAGTTTTGTCTTGTGCACTGATGTATTCCCAGCATCTAAATTGGCCAGGTATATAGTATTTGCTCAATAAATATGTTTCACTTGAAAAATGATGCAGAGCTAATACAGGACCTTGGCTCTCTAGATTTGCATCATTTCATCATATTACAAATTACGCATTATTATCATAGAAACATATGTACATATGTACATTCTTGGAGGCACAATTATCCGCAAATAATGTCTCCTGGACAACCTACCTAAAGAAGTCTAGGTAATATTAGAAGACAACTGAATTAGATCATCACCAGTTGATCTATTACCTGATTTGTTTGTTCACCTGTGATCATCATTTCTGCCAAGTAACCCAGACATAGGTCCTGTTGACTTGCAGAATCACTGGGGTTAGATGTCACACCCATTAAACATTACTTGCACACCTGGTCTGTGTTATTAGGGTTAGTTTTTTATCTTAGTTTCTCACAAATCATTGAATATTCTGTGTCATGGTAATTTCCTATTTTCTTTTTTATTTATATTATTTTTCATTGGCAAATCATAATTGTATACATTTATGGGATACAATGCAACGTTCTGTTTTGTTTTTGAGATAAGAGTCTTGATCTGTCACCCAGCTGGAGTGCAGTGGTGCAATCTTGGCTCACTGCAACCTCTGCCTCCCGGGTTCCAGCGATTCTCCTGCCTCAGCATCCCAAGTAGCTGGGATTTCAGGCACCCGCCACCATGACTGGCTAATTTTTGTATTTTTAGTAGAGACAAGGTTTCACCATGTTGGCCAGGCTGGTCTCGAAATCTGGACCTCAGGTGATCCACTCGTCTCAGCCTCCCAAAGTGCTGGGATTACAGGCTTAAGCCATTGCACATGACCCAGTGTTTTGATATATCCAGACAAATTAGATTTTATTGTAGCTAAAGCTAATTAGATTAAGCAAATTAACATATTCATCATCTTCTTACCTATCATTAAGCTCATTAACATATTCATCAACTTTCCATACTTTGATTTAAAAATACCATTTTTATGGTGAGACATTCAAACTTTACTCTTAGTTATTTTGGAATATATAATACATTAATATATCTAAAAATGTATTCCTCCTTTCTGTCTCAAATTTTGTATCCTTGACTGAAAAAACAAAGCTGGAGGTATCACACTCCTTGATTTTGAAACATATTATAAAGCAATGATAACCAAAACAGCATAATGATGGCATAAAAACATTCAAATCAACCAACTGAACAAGACAGAAAGCCCAGAAATAAACCCACACACTTGCAGTCAATTGATTTTCAACAAAAGTGCCAAGAACACATATAGTAAAAAGAAAGTTCTCTCAATAAATGATGTTGGGAAATCTACATGCAGAAGAATGAAATTGGATCCTTACCTCAGACCATACACAAAAGTCAACTCAAAATGGATTAAATACTTAAATATAAAACCTGAAACTGTAAAACTACTAAAAGAAAACATAGAGGAAACACTCTATGATATTAATCTGGGCAATGACGTTTTCGTTATAACACCAAAAATCACAGACAACAAAAGCAAAAATAGACAAATGGGATGGCGTCAAACTAAAAAGCTTCTGCACAGCAAAAGAAGCAATTAACAAAGTGAAGAGACAGTGCACAGAATGGGAGAAAATATTTGCAAACCATACATATGATAAGAGATTAATATTCAAATTATAGAAAGAACTCGAATAATTCAATAGCAAGAAAAAACACCCAATTAAAATATGGACAAAGGTCCTGAATAGGTATTTCTGAAAAGAAGACATACAAATGGCCAAGAAGTACATGAAAAAATACTCAGCATCACAAATCATTAGGGAAATGCAAATTAAAAACCATGATATATCACCTCACACCTGTTAAAACAGCTTTTACCAAATATATGAAAGATAACTGTTGGCAAAGATATGGAAATAGAGGGAACTCTGTGCATTGTTGGCAGGAAGGTAAATTAGTATGGCCATTATGGAAAACAGTATAGAAGTTTCTCAAAAGTCCAAAAAAGAAAATACCATTGATCCAGTAATCCCATTTCTCAGTGTGCATCCAAATAAATTAAAAGCAATACATCAAAGGGATATCTGCACTCTCTATTTATTGCAGCATTACTCACACTAGCCAAGATAGGGAATCAACCTAAATGTTCATGAATAGATGAATGGACAAAGAAAATATGGTACATATACACAATTAATTACTACTCAGCCTTTAAAAAAAAGGAAATCCTGTCATTTGTGACAACATAGATAAGCCTAGAGAACATTATGCTAAGTTAAATGAGTCAGTCATAGAAAGACAAATGCCTCATGAGCTCACTTATATGTTGAATCTAAAAAAGTTGAACTCATATAAGTAGAGATAGAATGTTGATTACCAGAGGCTGGGAGCTAGGGGAGGAAGTGAACAGGGAGTTTTTGATCAAATGAACATTTTTTTCCATATCTTCATGTATTCATGCAAGTATATCCTAGAAGAGAAATTACTAGATCAACTGATAGGTTACATTATACAATTTTAAATAAGTGCCAAATACTGTCTTCCAACAAAGTTTCCACAAACTTATACTCCCACCAGCCAGGCAAGAGTGCTATTTTCCACACCCTCACTGGCATGGATATTACAATTATATTTAATCTTTCTAATCTAGTAGATGAAAAACATTGCTATTTTAATGTTCCATTCATTAACTAAGAATAACAAAGGTGTATTGGCCATTTGTGGGAAAAAATAAAATTAGCCAAGTGTGGTGGCACGTGACTGTAGTCCTAGGTACTCAGGAGGCTGAGGTAGGAGGATTGCTTGAGCCCAGAATTTCAAGGCTATGGTGAGCTATGATTGTACCACTGCACTCCAGCCTGGGTCACAAAGTAAGACTTTGTCCATAAAAAAGTTTTTTAATAAAAATAAAAATGGGGCAGAGATGCAGATTTTTTTTAAGTATCTAGCCAGTTTTCTTCAATTGATTTATTGAATAATTTACTTTTTTTTTTTTTACTTGTTTAGGACGTATATATAAATTAACTGCCTTTTTTGTTATTACTGTGAAGCACAAAGTAAGGTCTAATGACCAGATTTTGTCAATAAGAGGAATAAGTCAGTTTTAGATTCAGACAGTTTATTAATTACATAGACAAAGGGAAGAGTATCATAAGGTGCTAGGTCCCTGCAGAACTTGGGCATGGCAACACCAAAACATAAGGAGCCAGATGACTACCATATAAATGAAGGGACATCCTGTTGCTGAGCAGCCAATGCCAACACTGCAGCTAAGTAATAATATATATATAAGTTTCAGCTGTGCCCTAAATTGGAGCCAAGAACAAGGCGGAAACCCTCATGCCTTATCAAAACCCAGAAGGTGATGAGAAACTGTTTCAGTACACCAACCTTGGTAGATAGGTGGAAGGCAAGTAGGAAATGGCCTTGTAGTAACTCACAAGCCTCCCATTGTTTTGTGTTCTGGAAAAATCGCAAGCACCCTGTCAAGTCAGCTGCAGTTGAACTTGCCTACTTGGCCTATGTGGATACATAGGTCATTAAGTGCCAGCATGGAGCTGTTCCTCTACAACTGTTGGTGTAGAACCAAAATCTATCATAATGGAAAGTGTCCTTCAAAAATTTGTACCCACCAAGAACTTTAGAATATGGTCTGAATCTTTGCAGATGTAATTAAGACATCATATTGATAGATATTAGAAAAGATCAATAAAACTAAGTGTTGGTTTTTGAAAAGATAAAATTGACAAACCTTTGGCTAGACTAAGAAAATTGGGAGAAGATTCAAATAAAATTAGATTTTGGAAAGGAAACATTGTAATGATACCAAAGAAATACAAAGGATCATAAGAGACTGCTATGAACAATGATATGCCAACAAACTGGATGTCCTTCTCAAACTCTGCCAAATTCGTCCACAAAATTGAAGAAGAGGGAATATTCCCAAATTCATTTTACAAGGCCAGCATTATCCTGATACCAAACCCAGTCAAGGACACTACTGGAAAAGAAAATGGCTGGCTAACCATTTTCATCCCTGATGAACACAGATGCAGATATCCTCAACATAGTACTGGAAGTCTCCTATATAAGAGACTGAAATCTCTTCTCTCAGTAAGAACAATACTGCCAGTTTTTGTCCTTCAGTGTTTCTTTGGATGAGTACCAAATGAAACAGTTGGTTTGGATAAGGATCACCTTGTACAAAAATACGTCTCTTCAAGCTCCATATATAGATGCACACCCTACTGGAGGCATACAGAAACTAAGATGGCTTTCAGAGATAGCAGATTCACGTCTTCTATCACATGAAATGGTGGATAGAATCATCAGTTCTTTATGTTTACTTTTTTTCCTTTCACTCTTGTTTGCTCTTTTGTTTTTTGCTAATGTTTTGTTAATATATGTAAAATAAATATGCAAATAATGACATGCTTTCAGTGATAATTCATATCAAAATAATTTAATTTTTATTACTAATATCTCACTATATTCACGATTCTATTTATTACATAGCCCAAATACAATTAAAAGTATTTCAGTTTTTGCTGAAACCATTTTAATGGTGTTATTTAGTTTCTTTATGATTTAAAATTTGTTGGAACTTACAAAGTGATGGTACTAAATTTACTTATTTAATCATTAATACATTCAACAAATATTAATGAAGCATCTGTTACATTCAAGTTACTATGTTAGGTTCACTGTGAGTTAAAAAATAAATGCCTTGCATTCAAAGAATTCACTATTCGCATCATGGTAGTATCAATAAATTCACACTGGTAACAACAAATATCCCAAGAGAAAACTTTCACATTATAATATCTGTCTCTTACTTTTTAAATCCTTGACTAATATCTCTAAAAATATTATAAAATATTAAAAATTATCTTATAGACTATAAAATATCTATAAAAATATTTCAAGCTGGTCATGTGTTTGGAAAATGCATTAATTAGTGTATTATATATCATCATACATTATTTGATCAAGTGCCACAAAGTAGTAAATAAGCAAAACACTTGGTCATGTGAAAAACCTCAGGAAAATCTCTTAAAAGAGGCCAAAAACCTCCCTGACTACACCTTTGTAGATATTTTTTCTTCTCATGAGAAGCAGATGGGATCAGCAGACCGTAACTATTGCCTACTGCTATTTAACAAGGTACATAAATTTTTCTGTGTCCCTTCCCAAAAAAGAATAAGCTATATATCTGAGGAAGAAGAACATGTAAGACCTACAAATTCCTGAAATCTTCTTTGTTTACAAATCATGCTTACTTGATTTTTTTATAAGATATATTTCTTCATAAATAAATTGAGGAGAAATTAATTGTTTAGGATCCCAAATAAAGTAAAACAAAGTTGGGCACTGGTGCCAGTATATGCCAACAATTTCTGCCCTAGGAAAAGTAACAAAAGGCAGAGGGGAGCCAGGGGCAGTGGCTCACACCTGTTATCACGGTGACTTGGGAAGCTAAGGAGGATCCCTTCAGGCCAGGAGTTCAGGACCAATCTGGGCAATACAGCATGACCCACTTCTCTATAAAAACTACAAAAAAAATTAGCTGGGCATGGTGGCATGCACCAGTCATCCCACCTACTTGGAGGCTGAGGTGAGAGGATCGCTTGAGCCCAGAAGTTTGAAGCTGCAGTGAACTATCATCGTGCCACTATACTCTGGCCTGGGTGACAGAACAAGACCCTATCTCCTCAAAAAAAAAAACAAGGCAGAGGGGACACCCTCCACCACCACCACCTTCTACTATCTGACTATCCCCACAAGGTATAGCTGTGGACAAGAACAAGATACCTCTATCCACTTTGTTGACAAGTAAGTCCTGTCAAATGGATTCAAATTATCAAAAATCTCACCTTTGGTGAAGGGTTGGAAGGATTGCAGGCAAAAGAATCAAAGTACAATGGGCCAGGTTTGGTGGCTCACACCTGTAATCCCAGTTCTTTGGAAGGCAGAGGCAGACAGATTGTGTGAGCCCAGAAGGTTGAGACAAGCCTGGGCAACATAGTAAAACCTGTCTCTACAAAAAAACACAAAAATTAGCCAGGTATGGTGGTGCACACCTGTAGTCCCAGCCACTCTGGAGGCAGAAGTGATGCTTGAGCCCAGGAGGTAGAGGTTGCAGTGAGGTGAGATGTACCACTGCATTCCATCCTGGGTGACAGAACAAGATCCTGTCTCAAAAACAAAACAAAACAAAAAACCAAAAAACAGAAAAGAAAATGACAAAAAAAAAAAAGCAGAGTACAATATAATGGTGAGGGATAGGGAGCATCTTTAATTTAAGAGCACAACTTCATGAAAATTACCTAACTTGTACTTTACAATTACATATTTAATCTTTAGTTTCACTCATGAGATAGAGGGGTAATCAGTAATGTGGGAAGAGTATTAAAACTAGTATTGGAAGCCGGGTGCAGTAGTGACTCACACCTTTAATCCAAGCACTTTGGGAGGCTGAGGTGGATAGATCACCTGAGGTTGAGAGTTCAAGACCAGTCTGGCCAACACAGTGAAACTAAAAAATACAAAAATTGGCCAGGCATTGAGGCACACATCTGTAATCCCAGCTACTTGGGAGGCTGAGGCAGGAGAATTACTTGAACTTGGGAGGTGAAGGTTGCAGTGAGCGGAGATCATGCCACTGCACTCCAGCCTGGGTGACAGAGTGAGACTCCATCAGAAAAAAATTAAAAAAACTAGTATTGAAGTGGGAGGAACATCAGATCTTGGATTCCGGGGCAAAACTGTTGAAATTCCAATTCTATCACTTACTGACTGTGGCCTTGAACACTGGACCTCAGTTTCCTCATCTATAAAGTGGGCAGAGTAATATTACACATCTCCTAGGGCTTTTCTTAGGAACACGTAAATTAACATGTGCACTTAGAAAAGTAGTTGGCATAAAGTAAAGCTTATAACATGGCTGCGCACAGTGGCTTACACCTGTAATCACAGTACCCCATCTCTACTAAGAATATAAAAATTAGCTGGGCATGGTGGCATGTGCCTGTAGTCGCAGCTACTCAGGAGGTTGAGGCATGAGAATTGTTTGAACCCAGGAGGCGGAGGTTGCAGTGAGCTGAGACCATGCCACTACACTCCAGCCTTGGTGACAGGGTGAGACTCTGTCTCAAAAACAACAACAACAACAAAAAAAATCCCTACTATTATAAATGTCTTAGCATTATTGGGAAGTGTAATGTGGTATTCTGTGCTAGCTTGCCCTCAGTCAAGACAAATTAGAATTCTATCAAACTTTAAAACTCCCAGCAAAGGATTAAAGGCCCTTCCTCTTTCGCTACAATTTTTCTGGTATCCAGTCACCTTGTATACTGCATTTAGGCAATGGGGGTAAATGAACTGAAATGCATGGAATCTCTAGGAAGCATCCTCATTTTAGGAACTCTAATAGAGTTTCCTCATCTTAGGAACCTGCTCAGAGCAGGGTGTCATATTTCAGGCAGCTTTCTATACATTCCTGCTACTCTCACTTCACTGCGATTGCAACTTAAGCTCTTAGGGAACTATACTCATCAGAGGACAGTCAGTAATAGTAATAGTAAATGATAATATCTGAATTTATGCCAGGACTGGACTAAGTGCTTTAAATACTTTTCCCATTGAATTGTCAAAGAACTCTATGATGAAGGTACTGTTACTGACAGAGGATATAGCACAAAAATTATGATTGTGGGCTTTAGAGACAGACTTGCCTGTATTGTAAGACTTTCCAGGCATTGTATCCCAGCTCTATCATTACCTAATTAAATAATACTGGCCAAATCACCTAACCTCTCTCACCTATAGAATGGGGATAATGATACTACTTATAGGACTTATTGGTGAGCATTTAATGAGTTGACATATGTACAGTCCTCAGAATAAGGCTGGTTTAAAATGTGGACACAGCTCAGACTGCTTGGGTTTATATCCCAGCTCTAACACTTACTAGCTATGTGGCCCTGGGCAAGTTACCTAACTTAGTGCCTTGGTGTCCTGTGTGGCAAGAATAGTACCTACCTCAGAGAGTTTTTGTGAGGATTAAATAAGATACATCTGTAAAGTACTTAAAGCAGTAGCTGGCAAATAAACTTCTCTGTATTCTTTCTCATCTCCTTCTGGGACTCCAGCTACACATGTGTTAAACCTATTTGCTATATCAATTTATCTTTTACTATCTTTTCTGTGATTTCCATACCTTTTGTGCTTAAGTCTGAGTACTTTCTTCTGATCCATGTTCCAATTTGTTAAATTAGAAATAAATAAGTGAATGGACTCTCTGGGCATGACATATACTCAATGAATGTTAGCTGTCATTATTAACCCCAATGTAACATTGGAGGAAACTGAAACTTGGGAGATCAAATATATTTTCAAGATTATACAGATACTGGGTGGTACAGCCAGCATTTAAACACAGAGTCCATAGACTTAGTTACCTTAATTATACTCTACTTCAATGACTGGAAAACTGGTAGGACACTACAGATGTTTGATTTACCTTGTTCTTGAGGGTGAATATGGCTTTGTTTTGTTTTTTTGTTTGTTTGCATGCGTGCGTGAGGGTGTGTGTATTTTAAGGGCTTTGTCAGAATGGGGATCATTTCAACCTAATCCATCTTACCTACACCATGTTTAATTTTGCTCAAAATATCTCCCAAATAGAAAGCTTAATCCTCATTTGTTATTCTGTAAATGCAATCAGTGGTGGCTCCCTACCCGCAAGGAGATGAGAAGTGAAGCTAACAGTTCTCAAGCAAGCAGCCTGTGAGTCCAGAATTAACCTCATGCTGCTGCCATCCTTGAGCCCTTAGGCTGAGATGTGGCTCTGGTGGAAGAAATGAATTAATCATCTTTTTTAAAAAATTAGTCTTCAGCTATTTGAAACAGCACCACTTTAAATAATTAAAGGAATTAAAAGGAAAAAAATTAAAGAAATACTGATTTCTTTGTTGATAAAGCCCAAATGTATCAATATTAACTTGCTGAGAGAGAAGAGAGGAAAAACCTTCAGATGATTCTCTAGGAACAGTTCTGCCTAACTAAAAGGCATAGATAGCAGGAAATCAGATATAAAACTGGAATGAGAGCAGAATATAAGAAAAGTATAATCATTATTTTGTCAAACCATCTGCTTCCCATCAAACACACAATACATACAAATACTATCCTTTTGCAGTAAGTCTAGTGATTTAATTCTGAGTCTCCAATCATCAGGGGGTTTTTTTCATTTTTTTTCCCTAAAATATTATCTATTCTATCAGCTTTATCACTTCTACATATTGAGGACTAAGCTCTCTTTTTTTTTTTTTTTTTTTTTTTTTTTTTTTTTGGAGGTGGAGTTTCGCTCTTGTTACCCAGGGTGGGGCGCACAGGCGCGATCTCGGCTCACCGCAACCTCCGCCTCCTGGGTTCAGGCAATTCTCCTGCCTCAGCCTCCTGAGTAGCTGAGATTACAGGCACACGCCACCATGCCCAGCTGATATTTTGTATTTTTAGTAGAGACGGGGTTTCACCATGTTGACCAGGATGGTCTCGATCTCTTGACCTCGTGATTCACCCGCCTCGGCCTCCCAAAGTGCTGGGATTACAGGCGTGAGCCACCACGCCCAGCCCAGCTCTCATTTTTTATCTTGCCCAAATTCCTATCTAAAGGGTAGTCATGCCCTACAAACCATAAATTCTCATCAGATGGGTTTTATTTGAACCTATACATTGTAACTTACTTTTTTTTTTTTTGGCAGTTATCTATCTATCTATCTATCTATCATCATCTATCTATAAGTTCTAGGATACATGTGCAGATCGTGCAGGTTTGTTACACAGGTATACACGTGCCATGGTTGCGGTCTGCTGCATCCATCACCCCGTCATCTACATTAGGTATTTCTCCTAATGCTATCCTTCCCCAATTGCCCCATCCCCTGCTATTCTTTCCCCAACCCCCCCCCCCCCCAGGCCCCAGTGTGTGATGTTCCCCTCCCTGTGCCCATGTGTTCTCATTGTTCAACAGCCACTTATGAGTGAGAACATGCAGTGTTTCGTTTTGCTCTTGTGTCAGTTTGTTGAGAATGATGGTTTCCAGCTTTAGCCATGTGCCTGCAAAGGACATGAACTCGTCTTTTTTTATGGCTGCATTGTATTCCATGGTGTATATGTGCCACATTTTCTTTATCCAGTCTATCATTGATGGGCATTTGGGCTGGTTCCAAGTCTTTGCTATTGTGAACAGTGCTGCAATAAACATATGTGTGCATGTGTCTTTATAATACAATGATTTATAATCCTTTGGGGTGACTTACTTTTCAGTCTGACTCGGCATAATATTACAAGACAAGGAAAAAATGTTTTACCTGAAAATATATTTCCTTGCCATACCTTGAAATTGCCCTGCAAAGTCGCCTGTGGGAAAAATCTCCTTTGTCCTTTGTTTTCCTTTCTTTTTTTTGAGACAGAGTCTCACTCTGTTGCCAGGCTGGAGTGCAGTGGCATGATCTCGGCTCACTGCAACCTTTGCCTCCTGGGTTCAAGTGATTCTCCTGCCTCAGCCTCCTGAGTAGCTGAGACTACGGGCATGCGCCACCACACCCAGCTAATTTTTGTATTTTTAGTAAAGACAGGGGTTCACCATGTTGGCCATGATGGTCTCAATCTCTTGACCTCGTGATCTGCCCACCTCGTCCTTCCAAAGTGCTGGCATGAGCCACCACACCAGGCCTGCCTGCCTTTCTCTTTTTCTCTTTTCTTTCTTTCTTTTTTTCTTTCTTTTTCTTTCTTTCTCTTTCGTTTCTATTTCTTCCTCCTTTACTTTTTCTTCCTTCTTTCTCTCTTTCCTTCTTTCCTTTTTTCCTTTGTTTCCCACCTCGGCCTCCCAAAGTGCTGGGATTACAGGCATGAGCCACCACACCTAGCCTTCCTTCCTTTCCTTCCTTCCTTTTCTGCCTTCCCTTCCTTGTCTCTGTCTCTCTCTCTCTTTCTTTCCAAATCCAGGAGATAATAAACTAAGAGCCAAACACTCTTTTAAGCCTGATAAGGAACATTTTAGAACCTGCTCTCTCTGAAGTCTGCTATCTGAGTGTTTCCTCTGCACAATAAAACTTGGTCTCCACAATCCTTTATCTTAACCTGAATATTCCTTTCCATTAATCACAGGTCTTCAAATAAGCTCAACCAATTGTCAACCAGAAAATGTTTAAATTTACCTAGAGCCAGGAAGCCCCCCTCCCCACCACTCCACCTTGAGTTGTCCAGCCTTCTAAACCAAACTAATGTATTTTTCAAATATATTTGATTGATGTCTCATGCCTCTCTAAAAATATATAAAACCAAGCTGTGCCCTGACCACCTTGGGCACATGTTCTCAGGACCTCCTAAGGACTGTGTCATAGGCCATGGTCATTCATACTTGGCTTGAAATAAATTTCTTCAAATATTTTACAGAGTTTGACCCTTGTTGATGAACAAGAACACTTCTGCATTTGTATATCTTGTGTCATATTTGCAACTGCTTTTTGGAAGTATCTCCTTCCTTTTCCTGCCATCAGCCCAAATCAAATATACTTAAAAGTGAACATACTTCCATTCCCATCTAGACTGTAGAAAGCTGGGAAGAATGTTGCTTTCTTGCCCTCAGTCAAGACAAAAAGAAAAAGCAGATAATCAACATAATCATAATTTTGCTTAAACCCACCAAGGATCTGCTACCACAGGGCAACAAATTATATTGAAATCCAGGGAGAGGCAGAAACTTCCAAGGAGTGATAAGCGGGAATACTGACTCACTTGTGGCACAGCCTAGGAAAAAGAAACCCCAGGTGCCATACAAGCAGATAAGAAGAATACAAGTATTTTTTAAGGATATTGCTAAAAGCTGATTGTGAGCTAGTGAGAGAGTTTAGAATCCCTGGAAGCTACAGACACAAGGGGAAATCATACCTACTTGCAGGCTCTTCTCTATGAATATCCATTTGGGGTATATAATAAATAGGTGCTCAAAATATGTGTCGTGGAGAGGACACGGCATCTAAGTAGAGCCATTTCACAGGGACAGGAAACATTTACAGATGAACACCAGGGACACCTTAGTGGGGAAAAAATGTCACACACGACGATATATAATTTGAACATCAGGTACATATGCGTTTGTGTTTGGGAAGGAACATGAAAAAGCTGGTGAGGAACAGGAATGCTCACTTAATTTACCTTGAAGATGAAGGGTTTTAGGGGTCAACCATAGTGTGACTCTTCTTCAACAATATCTAACATGAGATATAGCGATTGTTAATACCATAATGGGAGGATACAGAGGAAGCAGAGTGAAATTGAGACTGAGAAATGGTAGAGCAGGAAGACAAGCTGTGGCAGCTTTTTAATGTGGTTGTTCCCTTCTCAAGAAAAAAAAAAAGAAAGTTTTATCTATCATGGCCATCTATCCTAGCTGCTTCCACAGTGTTGCATGTGCGAAGGTCAAATCCTTGATAGATCATCTTTCTCCCATTGACTGATTGGCCCCCACTAAGTTTTCACCCCACTGCAGTGCATGGGAACAGAGCACAAAATAGCCCAGGAGAGTATCCCCAGGTTTGGTTGATGGCTATCTCTGTGCCAGATGCAAGCTATGCCTAACACCTGACATGGGTCTTCCATTTCTGAGGAAGCACAGTGTCATATGCCATGTTTTTCTTTGTTGGTACAGCTTTGATTCTACCACCCAAGCCACTTCATTTTAATAAACTTTCCACATTCCAAAATCAGTATTTTTTTGTTGCCTATGTCATTCACTGGGGTCAATCAGCAGCTTTGTTTTAAAAACTAGAAAAACAAACTCTATTTCATCACAGAACTGGTCTTTTGAGGAATAAGGCTGTGAGAAAAATTGTGAGGTTTTATCAAATCTAAAATAAAACAAGTTAAAAGAAACTTAGATCTTAAGCAAGCAAAAACACAGTATTGGTCCTCAAATCCAAATAACATGAAATTTAACTGCAGGGAAGAATGGAGGAATTGTGTCAGAAAAATGAAGACTAGAGAATTTAGCCATGTGGTTTTATTTACCTTTTAATGTTGGGTAAATTTGATTTGAAAGAAAACATATATAAAAGTATTTCATTTATACTTCAGTTATACATGGGATTTCTATGTGCATTTTTTTAAAAAGTGCACTCTGACCTGCCTCAGTTCATCCTCAGTACTAGACACGGGCATGATTTGAAGGGTACTAGAAATAACCCACACTCCGAAATAATTATCTTTATACTTTGGTAAAAAAACATATCAGAGCAACCCCTACAGAGAATCTTCCTAGAATTCCATGACTGGTAAGTTTCCCTGTCACCACCTTATGGACTGAGGCTTCTTCTTTTTATTATCCTTGTATGTCTCTAGCTTCCTCTGCTTTCTGGCTCCTGTTATTTCAGCCCAGTCAGTCACTTGGGTTTTAACATGACATTGTTCTGCAGTGAGGAAATTTCAGAATATTCACAGTCATAGCAATACAGTCTGGCTACCTTGATGCTTCTTGACTCACTAAACCCAATTTTAACAGATCGTTCCTCAAAATTCACTACCAGATCAGCTGGTAATTTAGCTTAGTCCTAGCCACTAGGTAGTTTTCACTCTCAACTGAAGATAAAATGTTCTCTACAACCTTGATATGGCTTGGGCAGTTGTGTTTAATATTTGGATTCCGTCCTAAAGCTCTTTATCACATTTCTCATCTCAAGGCCCCTTCAGTCTGTTTAGACGAAGTGACTGAAGCTGCTGCTTCTTTTCAAGGCTTTTCTAGACAACTGATCTGTATAAAGCTTATGCCCTTCTTTCACTAGACTTTCCAAGTATCCTTACAACCTCTGGTCTCTGCTCCAGTTTCCCTTGCTTCCTGAGGTTTTCCCAAGTGTTTCTCTAAGTAACATGCAGATTTAATTCTATCCATCCTTTTCTGTCATAGTTATACCTCTAGTCTTCTCTTGTCAGTATTTTCAGAACCTTCATCCTATCCCACTTGGTACCACATAAAGCCCATTTATATCTCAACTATTACTGCCTCCATGCAGACAGGAGTACTATATCCTTAAGTCCACACTCTCATTGGGGGAATAGTTGTCTTTCTGAATCACAAGTTTTAATCAAACAAAACCTGGTTAACAACAACAATTGCCTTACAATTGAGCACTTGAGATAAGCAGCTCTTATTATAGGGCATGGACTACGGCCAGGGAGTAAAGATGCTGAGGAATTGCATAGAAGAATGCAGTAATTCATTAAAGGTCCAAATAGGATATAACTATCCTATATATAATTATATAACATATATAATTATATATCCTATACATAATTTGGGGGTAAAGTCAAGGAAAAGTTAATTTCTGACATTAAAAATAAAAATTAGATGCACCTACAGAAATAACTCCATTAAGTGGCTTATAAATAAGCTTAAATAGAGCCACTGTCTCTTAGTCCAATTAAGAAAGACACTGGATTTTTCAAAAAGCTGTAGCATACTCAGTGATATTCTCAAATGCCTCAGATTACTATTGTGCTGCCACACAGGAGGATTGGAAGCTGGCCTCAGTCCTAAGAAAAGAAATGCAGGGAAACATATTGATACTAGTTTTATCCAGCCTTTCCAGATGGAAGGGCACTTTCACTTTAGAAGACCATTGTCAATATCTATGTAAGAACACACCTAAAATAGACCAGGGGCAAGCTACATCTAATTTTATAAAAATAGCCACTAATTACATCTAACTATTTTTGTTGTAATTATTTTCATCAAGTGTTGGAGTAGGCAGAAAGAACTAGGAAGAGGAGTGCATAGGAATGTCACAGAGAGGAAAATAATGTACATATATGTAGTTCAAGATGGATAAATAAATTGCCAAATGTAAGTTTTCAGGAGAGATGCAGCTCAGGAGTGGGCGAACAGAAAGAAAGGCTGGAGAAAGGCAAGGGTGACCTACTGATAAGAGAATGTTAGGATGAGGCATAATCACAGGGAGTGCATTTGTAGATAAATGCTGAATCAAAATGCTTGAGCAAAGAGGAAAATTGAGAGAAGATATTCCATGGAGAGGTTGCCATAGTAAGCATTTTTCCAAATGAAGTTGATACTTAGTTGAGTCAAGTGATTGAGCATGTGTTAGTATAATCAGTCAAATAAAGTAGGAGATAGGATGTAGAATGGATTCACTGAATGGGTCAATTCTATCAGCTATCAAAACATACCGTGTAAATGCTGCTAAAACTTTGTGACTAATATAAGGTGAGAAATAAATTCCCAAATTTTAGTCTTTGAGTTCTACCTTCATCATCTTTGCCATATTCTCATACCATTCTTATCTGCCTAATATAATTCTTTAAAACAAATTTTAAAAAATATTTACACTTCAGCTTTATTCTAAGCCATAATATCTAGGACATCAGGAGTTTGATAAATCAAGTCTTTTGCTAACACACATTAACATAAATGCATAACCTTAAAAATAAAAGCTCTTCACCTAGGTAAAAGCTAAAATCAACCTATATACTACTGGTGATACAGAGATCCCATTCTGAGAAACCCTGATATATATATTGTTTGTACACAGTAATGTTGTAGTTTGGAATGCTGGAAGGGAAGTATTAAATGCACTTAGAACCCACTTTTGCTTCAGACTTGATCTTGGGTTTTTGTTGGTTTTTTTTTTTTTTTTAGACGGATTTTCACTCATCATCCAGGCTGGAGTGCAAAGGCACGATCTTGTTTCACTGCAACCTCCACCTACAGGGTTCAAGTGATTCTCCTGCCTCAGCCTCCCAAGTAGTTGGGATTACAAGCATGTGCTACCACGCCCAGCTAATTTTTGTGTTTTTAGTAGAGATGGGGTTTCACTATGTTGGTCAGGCTGGTCTTAAACTCCTTACCTCGGGTGATCCACCTGCCTTGGCCTCCCAAAGTGCTGGGATTACAGGCATGAGCCACAGCACCCGACCTCTCAATCTTGCTCTTTTGAGAGAAAAAAGAAAGACAAAATAAAGTATCACTAACTTCCTCCTACATGGATGGCTCTGGGGCTTATTTTAAGTTACTGAAACTGCTGGAGTACTAGAAGTATAAGCCAGAGGAGCACCAATTTGGTAACAGGGCTTTAGATTAAGAGAAAAGCATGATCTTCTCTGATATGGGTAGAAATGTAGGTCTCCTGATAGATGCTCCTAGGTAGATACTCTGAATATACTTCCATCAGGCCTACAAAAGAGAAAAGCTACATGGGAATGAACATGTACCTATTGAAAGACAGACTTCTTTGAAGACAATAAACTAATATTTACCTAAGTACACTCATACCATGAGTTAAGAGAGGCAGTTGAATACCCCTCCTACCTGGACCCATCACACACCCTTCTACTGTTTCACCATAGTGCAACACCAACAATTTGTTCTCTCAAGTGGATTACCACTAACAGAAAAAAGTTGTAGAAAATAACCAATGCTGGTATCTGAGCAGATGTAAATTCTGCACCCTGTAAGTTCTGAAATTGGTCTCCTGACTTATAAAGCAGTCTTTTGTGAGTTAAGTTAGAATGGATGTATGTTCCCCCTAAACTTGTACACTTTGTAGGAAGTAATATAAATCTAGTTTTTCCACCCACAAAGCCAAAGGTCAAATAGTTCCTCCACCAAGAAAACTTATATCACTTATATTCGGGGACCAATCTAGTCAGATGGCTGTGCTTTCTTTGAAACTTCAGTAAGTACAATAGGTACTAAAGACAAACTTAATCTCTAGTCTAATTTTCCAAAGGCTGGCCTTATTTATTGGACATCATTATAAGGGCATCCTACCATATTTCAAAGCTGTGACTTGTATCTTATTGGTGGAGGCTCTGGCATGATATTCAATGAGAGCTATTTACTAATGGAGCTGTGTAAGAAATAAAATGAGCTTATGTAGTCAGTAGAGTATTTTCAACATAGCAAAGACTGGTTTCTGTTGCAAGTCTTTGGTAAGAAGCTTGGCACCTTATACCTGAACCATCTGTCTGTCTTCCAAGTCCAAGGGATGCTGACCTTCTTATTAAATTGTCTTTTTCTCACTTAGCTCATCAGTTAACAATCTCTGTTAATTAGATGCTAAGAGTACAATGTGACGTCTAGGTAGCAGAATTCAGGACCAACATCTAATTATATAGTACTGAAAACAAAAAGTCTCTGGCATTAGGTAAGTGCTCTCTGGAGCAGATTAGTGCATAAACTATATTGCTCTTCAACATTGCATTTCAGTTAGTCATGTTGAAAACTTCACATAAGTATTTAATGTCATAAAACTCTTAGAAAAAAACATAATGGTAAATCTTCAGGACTTTGGATTTGGCAATAAATTCTTAGATATGACACCAAAAGCATGAACAAAAGAAAACTAAATTGTACTTTTTCAAAATCTAAAACTCTTGTGCATTAAGGGACCTTATCAAGAAATTGAAAAGACAGCTCACATAATAGGAGAGAATATTTGCAAACCATATATCTGACATAGGAATTAGTTCCAGAATATATACAGAACTCAACAATAGAAAGATACACAACCCAATTTAAAAATGGGCAAAGAACTTGTGTAGACATTTCTCTAAAGAATACATGCAAATGGCCAACAAGCACATGAAAAGATGCTCAACAGTGTTAGTCATTAGGAAAATGCAGGTCAAAACAACAATGAGATACAGCTTTATACTTATTTGGATGGCTATCATTTTCTTTAAAAAGCAAAATAAGCATTGGTAAGGATGTGAACAAATTGGAACACTTGTACATTGCTGGTGGGTATGTAAAATGGTGTAGCTGCTGTAGAAAACAGTGTGGTTGTTCTCAGAAGGCTAAACATAAAATCACCCTATGACCTAGCAATTCTATTCCTGGGTATACAGACAAAAACATTTAAAATAAGTACTCAAACAAAATCTTGTACATGAATGTCTATAGCAGCACTATTCACAATAGTCCACAGGTGAAAACCACATAGATGTCCATGAATGAAATAATGGATAAACAAAATGTGGTATATGAATACACTGGAATATTATTCAGCCATAAAAAGAAATGAAGTACTGATACATGCATGACATGGATGAACCTTGAAAACAGTATGCTAAGTAAAAGAAGCCAAACACAAATGTCACATATTCACATATATGATTCCATTTAGTTGAGGTATCCAGGATAAGTAAATCCATAGAGACAGAAAGCAGATTAGTGGTTGCCTCAGGCTGAAAGGAGAGAATAATTTTGAGTGACTGCTTAATAAATACAGGGTTTCCTTTTGGGGTGATGAGAATGTTTTGGAACTTGATAAGTTAGAGGTTGTGGAACACTGTGAATATATAAAATGTCACTGAATCGTATAAACAGGACAGTTTTATGTTATGTGAATTTAACCTCAATTTAAGACAAAAAGTTGATGGTTGTTATTGAATGATCTGATGTGCAAATTTGAAGCCAGAATGAGCAAACTATTGATGGAGAATTGGTTCAGAACAGGTGGCATTAACGAACTAGACTAGCTATCTAAGTGACTGCAAGATCATGGGAAACTTAAGTGTCAGATGACGAAGCTGACAGATACAGAGCATTGCAGCTGACAGCTTAGAAACTATAGAAGTACATCTACTATTCTGTGGAGTACTTACTAGGGCCAGGCAGAGTTCATAGAAAAGGTGCTTTGGAAGAGTTGTACCTCATTCTACTAAACGAAGAGGAGCCTGTCAAGAGAGCAAGTTCTATTTTGTATCTATTCAATACAAAATTCAAGTAGAAGAATTAAGAATCCTTACAGAGAGGATGTGCTTTCTGCTTTACAGAAGTTAGTTTCATTACCTTCCAAAGAAAATGCCTTGATAAGTCACCTGGACCCTGCCCCTTCTTGGTCTGTAATTGGACTCATTTCCAAACTGGTTAAAAGTTGTTATTACCCGGAGGATGATTGTTGAACTGTGTTACATGCACATCTTGATAATGAACTACTGTTTGCATAATATCAAATGATCACTTCTTTTTCATCCTTTCAAAAGGTACAGCTTACTTACTGAATCAAAGAAAGGTAATGATTATTACAGATAGAACAATCTCACCTAAAATAGGTAAGCAGTGAAAGGGAAAGTATTCATTTACCCCTTGGAGTGGGGAGTGGTTTTTAGACTGAAACTTAAAACAAGTCTTGTCATTAGGATGTTTTCTAGGTTGTTAAAATCAAACTAACAGTGGCTTAAGCTGAAAGTAATTTGTCTCTTATAATTAGAAGACAGGAGACAGCAAGTTGAATCTCCTAGTGAATGATGTCATAAAAGACCCTAGCCTTTTCTATTTTTTCATTCCATCATACTTTACCTTATTCTTTTGGACTCATGGTCACAATATGGTCACCATAGTAACAGGTATCAGGTTCACATTTAAGGCATAAAGAAGAGGTGGGGGAAGAGGTAGTACCAACCACATCTGTTCCTTTATTAAGAAAGAAATGCTTTCCTAGAAAAAGAAACCTTACAGTAGACTTCTGCCTATGCCACACTGGCCAGAACAGGCTCACATGGCCACCACTAGGTGCAAGGGAGGTAGAAAGCAAATATTCAGCATTTTCAGCCTCTCCAGTGGAAGACTACGGATAGACCAGAGGGCTGGGAATGGGTTTTAGGCTAGCCAGCTTTCACTATTTGCCACTTTTCCTTGTACAAATGTAAAAGATTCTTAGATGAAGAAATAACTGATTTTATGCCTAATAAACGAGAACATGAACAATGTTGTGATTTTTATTTCAGCTGTCAACCTATGAAGTGTTCAGTGGCTTAAGTTTCACTACATCACAGGAAAAATGAAAACTGACATTCTACCCTTAATGATTTGTAGTCTTACTTTTCAGGTCCTAAAATATCTTGATGTATACTGACTCCTATTTTACTACATTTAAGAGAAAGACACTGAGGGTTGGGGTTGGGGGAAATGGGAAACAAGCTATGTGATCATTTACTCACTTAAATTTAAAACTTTAAGGGGTCATGATTTGGAATCCAGAATATTTGGTAAGACACTTTACTGTTCTCCCTACTTTTAAATGCCCATTTAAATACACACACACACACACACACACACACACACACACACACACAGGCAAAATGATAATAAACAGAGTCACCACCAGTATAGGGGAAGAAAGCAATTTTCTAAACATTGGCCTGGGCAAACGAAGGTCATGACTGAATCCCCAATGCCAGGAAAATTATTTCCCTGGGGAATACAAATCTCTTTTAAGTTATCACACCTAAAAAATGGATTTATGCAGCAATATTTCGGGGAACAGTGGTCAGATTTATGACATAAAATCACTCAATTTACAAAATAATCCAGCTTCCTCTTTGTTATCCACAGAACCTATCTTACCCAACCAGACAAAATAAGCTTAACCTTGATGAATTTTCTCCCTGCAGCAAATGCTTGCATCAACTGGCAGATTTTCCCAGCTGTGTATTTGTAATTACTTTCTGAATATTGAGGAACAGATTAAATGACTACATAAGGATCTGAATATTACCATCCACAAATCTTTGTGCTAACTGATTACTATGAGTTATTATTAAATGGATTTTCCATGTTTCATAAGCATTTCCTGTGCTAGTGCAGCTTTTGTAATACTACATATTGCCTCTGACAAATGATTCAAAAAATAAAATATGAGCTTTAAAAAAATGAAGCCAACTATGTGGTAAAATAGATTTCAAGGAAGATTTTTATAGTATCCTAGGGGGAAGAACTTCAAAAACACATTTTCCAAGGCAAAAAGCATAAAAATGTTAAAATAAATTTTAGCAAAGGAACAAAAGCCTTTACAGAGTTCAGCATTTATAGGTTTAACATTTCAGCTTTAAAAACTTGCATTACAACGGTGATAGAAATTATCTGTAAATATCACTTACAGGCAAAATATATTCTCTAATACTAGGTTGAAATGGTTTCTAATCAGCTAGCCACAGGGCACACTTTATCTCTATGGTAACCATCTTTTTCATTTATTGCAGCCTCTGAAGAAAGAACACACTGTGTACAGCTGGGTAATGCAGTTGTCCTAGACTTTAATAAATTTCCTTTTCCATGTTATTTACAGATTTCTATCATATCTACAATCTTAGTCATTAAGGTTGAGAGATACACAGGGTCTTCATAAAGTTCTTCTACAGATATGTGGTAATATTAGTTCCCTTTGACAAACTCCTAGAATACAATGTTTTATGTTGGCAAAGTACATTCTAATCACTTCTACTTATCTTCTCAATATCCGTTAAGAATGGAATAACTTCTGGACAGGGAAGTGCTGGTTAATATGGAAGGCAGAGGAGGCTGCTGGCCTTTCAGAGTGATTTTATAACAATGATCGGAGGTTGAAAAGACAGATCACCTTGTCACAAATGCCATAATAAAGGGGACAGGCAAGGATGCCAAACTGAGAACCTAATATTGGAACCCAGGGAAAGAGTTAGACCTACTAACTTTTGAGTCCAGAGAGAAATAAAAGCCCATGATTGTTGAGCTTAGTGTGCTGAGCACTGGGATAGTAGTTTACATACTTTATTGTCACTGAAATCTCACAACAGTCCTGTAGAGAAGATATTATTATCTCCATTTTTCAGATAAAGACAGGAGGTTTATGGAAATTTCTTAATAAGGGTTAGGTATCTTTTCTGCTATTATCCATTATAATGATGTTTAATGAATGTGACCATTCATTCACTCATTCTTGTATTCCTGCTACAAATATTTAATGTACAACTACTTAATGCAAGGCACCATACTAGTCATTGAGCAAACCAAAGTAAGTAAGGCCACCATAAGCCCTACCCTCATAGAATTAACTTTGCTAGTCTATGTGGCAGAGTCTGTGTTCAAAATGATAATAGCAAATACTTGCATAGCATGCATTATATACAGGTGCTGGTTCTGTTTGACATATATTAATTCACTTAGTTCTCCTAACAACCCTTTAAGGTAAACATTTCTGCTTTCCTACAACTGACGAAACTCTGTCGTTACTAGAGGTTGAGCAATCTATCTGAAGCTATTCTCCTTGTCATTGGCAAATTCAGGATTTGAACTCAAGGTCTAACTTGAGGGACCACTATATCATTCCACCTCTCCAAAATGGATTATTGAAACATATTGATTAGATACTTCTCTCATGACTCTCAGGGCTGTAGGATGTTAAATATGGGATATTTTTTTCTAAGGGAATTTGCAATGAGAAAAATAATAACATAATATCTCCTCAGGGTATAGGAAAAAGGGGGATTTTTGGTGGATGTGACAAAGTAGAGAGGTCAGAAATTGGAGAACACAAATGAGGATAAGACAGGCATAGTCCATGTCCTCTTAGGGCTCGAAGTTAGCAAAGAAGTGTCATGGGATTATGTGACAAAGATGTACCTGGCCTGTGGGGTCAGGAGAGTTTCCTCTGAGAAAATGATGTATGAGCAGACCTCAAGAATGTGAGACAAGCCCTGAGGGCAAAGGAGACAATTTGTGGAAGGTCTCAAGGCAAGAGAATATACAATGTGATGAAGAATTAAGGGAAGTCCACCACAGACCTAGAGGAGGAGTGTATGTAGCATGAGATGGAACCCAAGATGTTGATGGAGAGGGTAGAGCCTTGAAAATGCATGTTAATAACTTTGTACTTTATTATAATGGCACTAGCAAGACACTGAAATATTTTTTTTAAACAGGAGAGTTGTGAGAGAAATTTGCTTTTTAAAATATCACTTTGGTTAAAGAGTGGAGAACAAATTAAAAGGGGACAAAATGTACATAAAAAGATGGATTGGGGGCCATTGCCATAGTGTGAATGAGAGATAATGTGAGCTAGATTGGGGTATTGACAGTGGCAATGAAGAGAAGAGGGAAGATTGAAAGATGATTAGAAGATGTTTAGGACCTTGTAACTTGATGAAGGGACAGCCAAGAACATCCAAAACTATGTCTACTGTCTGGGTAATAACTAAGAGAATTGGTAGAGCAATGCTATTGTGTTGCAGGGCAGGTAAAATGTATGGTTGCTGAATGAGAAGGCAGGAATCGATGGCATGATGACAGAGGGAAGAATGTTGATGGTTGTGGGCAGAGTCTGCATGCTGGTGGAGGTGAGGGGGGCACCTAAAGCTTCTTTGGCACTTTCAAATATACTTCTTAAACATTTTACTAAAATTCCTTTCAGCTATCTGGTGCAGATTTACTGCTCAAGACAGAATTTAAAAGATCAGACAATTTGACGAATGGAGAACAGTTATTAGTACATTGATGTATTAATTATAAATACAAAGATATTAGTAAATTGATATTAATAAATTATAAATATAATACAAATATAAAGAAAAATATTTTCTTCATCAACTCAAATCAACTTTAAACTGAAGTCTCCTTTACTTAGTAAGTCATCACTGCTGACATTAGCACTCTTCTACTTGACTTCCTCTGGAAAAGCAGTTCACAACCTACCTATAATCGCCTTATATTACTTGTAAAGCCACTGTTTGACCCCTGGCATATATATATATATATATATATATATATTAATTTTTTTTTTTTTTCTCAGAGAAAGGATCTCGCTCTACAGCCCAGGCTGGAGTGCAGTGGTATGTTCAGAGCTCACTGCAGCCTCAAATTCCTGGGCTCAAGCAATCCTCCCACCTGAGCCTCCTGAGTAGCAGCTAGGACTACTGGCATACGACCATCCCTAGGAATTTTTTATTTATTTATTTATTTTGTAGAGACAAGGTCTCACTATTGGGAACACTATTACCCAGTGTGTTCTCAAACCCCTGGCCTCAAGTGATCCTCTGGCCTCAGCCTCCAAAAGCTCTGGGATTACAGGCATGAGCCACTGCACCAGGCCCCTATATTTTCCAATGAACAAACAAGATATACGTTGTGGATAAATTTCCAAACCAGCTCACAATAACTCATTTTAAGCCTTAATGTAGTTAGAATAGGATTTTTTTTTTCTTTTAAAACTAACAAAGACAATAGAATAGGAATTTCTACACATTGCAGGGCAGGTGGGAGAAGCTAAATGCTATTGCGTTGCAGGGCAGGTAGGCTGTATGACAGCTGGAGAAGGCAGGGATTGCCTGGGATAACAGTGGCAAGAATGTTGGTGGATCTCTTCATGCTGAAGAGATCCATCACAATTATTGAATAAACTCATTTGAGCACATGATGTGGTAGACAGTTTATGTGCTGAGAATTTAACAATAAGCAATGCAGTCCCCTATAGTCTAGGTGAAAATAAGGGACTGAGGGTAGGAAGCTGTGACAAGGTTTCCACTCTTCTTCTATCTTTCCTTATTTCTCTAGCCTAAGAAGTGGAAAGCAGAAACTGGACACAGAATGTAGAATAATGAAATTTACTAAAATAGAAATGTGACAGGCTTTCCTTCCTGCCCCTTCTCCACTTCCCATATGCTGACTGAAGTTTTCCCTTCCTTTGTGCTCCTTCTCTCTGCAGAATCCCCCTTCCTTTGCCAACTGGGGCTAACTAGTTCATCAGTGGTAGGAATGTGGGAAAGGGCAGGAGATGAGAAAAAAAAATGGTCTTGGGAAGAAGTTACCGAAAGTGGGGGGGAGGGAGACGGGAGAGGAGAGAAGAGTAAAGAAGAGATACAACCCCAATAGGAGAAAAAAAATTCCTCTCCAAACCAGAAGCAGTTCAATGCAAGATACTCAGATCAAGACAGTACAGAGCTTACCTTCTTTGTAGCATTTCCCACCAATTAATTTTTGTTTAAGAAAAATAATTCTCAGGAAGGCATGATTTACTTAAGGAAAGCTAAAAAAATTAGAACCCTCTAACGTAACTTCCAAAAGGTAGGTTTCTAGTTAATTCATTGGCCAAGGACTATGCATATCTAGGTTACAGCATCAGAAACTGACTTTTGCTAACTTTAGTAGAAAAGGAATTTGCTGCAAAGGTATAGGATGGCTCACAGATTGGACAGGAAGGCTGGATTTGAAGGCTAGAAATTTGATAGGAGCCAGGGAAGATTAGGGAGCAGGAACCAGGCCAAGGTCCTACTGCAGGAATAGTCTGTTTGGGATGCCTCAATAGACATGACTGCCACTGCTGTAACTAAATGCACCTCCCTGTCACTTCAAAGTTGTCCTTGCACACTGGCTTCACTAACCCCAGATGCAAAATCCTGAGCAGGAACATCCAATTGGCTTTGCCCCTAAGGGAGTGGGGAGAGGAAGTCTCTGGCTCCATCATTTCCAAGAATCACATAGTATGGATTGCATCAAAATAGATGCTGTGCAGCCAGGGAAGGACAAAATGTTCACACACACTGCTTATGATAATTTATAAAAGTATTATTGTAATTAAGGGGTAGAATTTCAGCCAAGGATTTCAGAAATGTTTTTAAGGGCAGCAAAGGAGCTCTGCCCATGAGTTATCTCCACTGATCAACTCAAATAACAAACACCACTAAGGCCTACACTTGACTTTGATTCTTAGATCTCGAAGCAGATATCTTTGTCAAGATTGCTACTTGCCTAGGGCACAGTACTGTGTCATTCGAAATCCTCAGCTCCAAAGGTATAGGTGTGCCCACCTTCATATACCCATTTGACGTAGATATGACTGAATCTCAGAGGTGTTTTGCCTTACAATCATGTACTAGAGGTATAATTGATTATTATAGAGTACCAACAGATGTGGAGCAATTAATTTCTTCTACCTTATTTGCTTTAAGCAAAACATAATTAGTAAAAGTATTTTAATATATGTATTTCCTCTAGAAAATATTTCATATTTTTTCCCTCATAAAATGAATAATAGTGATTTGAAAGTCCCAGAAGGATGAATAGGAAACTTGTTGCAGCTGAAATTGAATTCATTCATTATAACTCAGATTGATAATGCTATTCAAAGCTTCACATTTCACCTGGAAAGAAATCTAATTAACAAGATTGCTTTTTACAAATTAATTTCCTGACCTATTTTCTTACAGAATTGAAACTAAACTAAAATATATTTGTTCCAATTACTTAGTACTTATATTTGAGCTTGAAACTCTTATATTTGGGATTCTATATACTGTGATAACACATGTAAATCCAACTGAATTTTAAAATTAAAATTAGAAATATTGACAATAGTTTTGACGAATGTGTATTGTCATGCCAAACGCCATATTTGGGCTTATATTCCTCCCAATTCTAACTGTTTAAGGGAACTTTTGTGTGATGTTTTGATTAACAAGTCCTTGAGGCAAACAAGTTTCTTCATGAGGAAGTTTAAGGTGTTAAAGCCAACAAAAACCTTCATAAATGATGCAAAGCAAGGCTTCCTGAATGTGTTAGCTGGACAGCAACACCTCTATATAAAGCTCCTATTTCATCCCTACTAAACCGAAGATAAAATTCCCTTTGAGATAATTATGAAGTCTGCAAAATTTGTGTTCCTCTCGGGTGCAAAGCATGCTACGACCTCAGCTCTTGCATGGCCAATTAGGGGCTGCATTTACTGTGAATGCCTGCAGGTAGTCCCAGTAGTGCTATAGCTTTGCTAGTTTGGGCAGAATTTAGGGGTTCATCAGTGGTTGGCCAGAGCACAGAGGGAGGGTTTCTGTGTGGGGGTTCAATTTAGGAGCCAGAAAAGACATGTACCAAAGTGTCCATTATGCCAGTAAGCCAAGTATGGCTAGCAGCCATGAGAAAGCAGATTTAGTAGGAGCTTGTCAGGGGGTTTGATGGCACTCCTCAACCAGGGGCTCAGGGTGGAGCCACTTGGAGAAAAGATGGCAATTGGGGTCTACACCCAGATCTGGTAGACACTGAGGGTCTAGGGAGCTTAACTAGATTCCAGGCCCTCATTATAGTTCTCATTTCATTCAGGAGCAACAGAGTCAAAACTGAGACTATGAGCTGTTTTAGGGGGTGTATGTCCTGGATCTAGGAAAACAGGCAATAGAAATAAAGTTAACATTTTCCGCCTCTTCCAGTGCCCTTTATTGACCCAAAAGCCACCTGTACTATGTTCTTCTTAGTTTCACCTCCTCCCGATGTGAAAATACTGATATGGTATTACTGTTTATTTTGACAATTAACTGATATGTACTAAGCATTATATAGGTTTGCCTACCCACAGCTCATTCTAAAGACCCCCTACTTCTAGCCCAGGCTAAGACGGCTGTCAAGGGCAAATATCTGAAAGCTGTGAACCAGGGCCTCTAATGGAACACGGCTACAAAAGACTCTGTCCTTAAATACATGTTTCTAGCTAAGTTTTCTTCTCTCAGGAACTGAAACTGAAAGACAGAGAGGTAAGTGGTAACTGATGGGACACTGGGACTGCAAAGTCATAATCAGGTCAGGCTGGGGCAGCCATTTTGGGACATAAAGAGCTGAAGCTATCGAAGAGTAGAAATTGTGAGCAAGGACAAGATAATTAGTAGAGAATGTACAGAATAGAGGCACAAAAATCTTATTTTTGTGGCTATCTAGTTTCTAGCTCCAGAGTCCTGGATGTCTGGCCCAGCTGTATTGAGGTTCCTATACTTGGGTCTCTGTGTGAGATTCCTGTTAACAAACTGCTTGAGATGCCTTGAGGAAAATATCATTTCCTGCAACAAATCATCCCCGGCTACAAGAAGACTATTTTCTCAACTAACCACTGTATTTTTAATCTTTGTGTTCAGTTGCAGTAAGGATGTTTTATTCACTGAATGCAGAAGAGGGAATTATAAAATCATCCGGGGGTGTGTGTGTGTGTGTGTGTGTGTGTGTGTATTTTGCTGCTGGTTTGTTCTCTGTTCCTTTTGGTATGCACAGGCATGTGTATGCACCTGCTGTAAGCTTATTTCCTGTCCCTGCTGGCTGATCTTGTCATGGACCCATCAATCCACAGGATTTGCAGCACTCTCAGCTCGGGCTCCGTGCCTCCACTTCTCACACCCACTTTCATTTTTACCTAACACTTGCCCTTTTGGTCCTCTGCCCTAAGACCCCTAGATCTTTATTTTGTGCTTTCTGATCCATTAATCTTAAGTTCCCTACTGAACTTTCTATCCCATAAGTCACTTATCTCTCTGGAGAATATTAGCCCAAATCTTACAGTTGAGCCCTGAATGTCATGGGTTTGAACTGCACAGGTTCTATTTATGCAGAATTTTTTTTCAAACGCATAAAAAACACAGTATTCATGGAATGCAAAACATGCATATACAAAGGCCCAACTTTCTCATACACAGGGATTCCACAGAAATGACTTTGGGGTCTTACGAATGTGTGGATATTGGTATGTGCGGGACAGGGTTGGGGGGGTACTGGAACCCATCCCCCACGTATACAAGAGACAACTGTGTATTATTTGACCTAAGATAATGACTTTCTAATACAGATTGCTGGAAGTTTCTTTCATTAATAGTGCCATATCTGAATGATGGATCACAGATTTTGAAAACAGCCCTACTGTATTTCTACTCACCCATGCAATAAGCCAGAACCAACTGGTGTGATAAATGCAGTTCACCTCTGAAGGGCTTCTTTCCCCAGCAGGAAGTTAGGCTTTCCTCTTGGGTGCTACTATAGTATCCTGCCAAGACATCATAATGTACTGCTGTTACTTGTTTTCATGTTTATTTCCTTTCAGACTGAGTTCTTATCTTTTACAGATTCAGTGCACAGTACTAAGACTAAATATGGATTATAATAGGACCTTCCTTTTGGGGTTCTTAGGAAAATTAAATTAAGTGCATGTAAAACATTCGCAGTGTTGTAGATGTCCAATAAACATTAGCTACTATTGTTACTAGTATTAATAAAACTTGTGCCCTTACACCCAGGTTTCTGTCTTGGCTATCTCTGTGGATGGTGTGTCATGCAGAGACAGGGAATATAGGAGATGAAATTTAGAGATTGGATCAAAATATTGAGTTCATTTCTGGATGCTGGCTTCGGTGCTTGTGAAGACATCTGGCCACGAAGCTGGTATTGCCTTTGACTTCAAAAAAACATACACACCTAGCAGGGACTGAATACATGTTGACTAAATGAAAAAATGCTCATTCAATAAATCATTAATTCATCCAAGTTCTTGGCCCTGACTTAATCTGTTTAAATAATTTTAAAGGAAGGGAATAAAAGCAAACAATGTTTACTTTAAAATGTATGCACCATTAGCACTATTAGGAAAGTCACAACATCCCAAAACTGGAAAACACTGATCCACGCTTCAAAATCCCTGTCATTCCAATTAAGTACTGATTTGGCATTTTCTAATATGGGACTTTCAGACTGTATGAATTACCGATGTTCACTGAGTAGCAATCAATTTTGAATGCATTGCTCAAATATTCAAGCTGACCATTAACGTTCCCTAAGAAGAAGATGTCTTGATTTCCTAACTCTTCTTGCCCATGATAATCCTTCAGTCTTTTCCCTTCATTTTCTCTAAAAATACGATGATGAATGGGGATTATAAAAGAACAGATTGCACAGTAACCTGCTTTCTCTGGGTCCATCAAAGAGAAGGGTCATAACAGTGACCGAGTGGCTAGACTTAACAAGGCATTTGATCTAACTTTTCTTACCCGAAGGGCCACTATACATCATTTGTATTTACTTGTGTTTATCTCCTTAAGTAACCCTTTCATGTTGCCACCATCCTTATTTTCTTCCCCAGGATTCTACCCTAACAACTTTAGTCCTTAAAACATATCTGTGCATTTTATTCCATAAGATTTTTTCTAGTAAAGTTGCAATTCCAAATGATCAATATCATGCTCCCATTTCTAGATGAGCAAAAAACTTGAATTATATAGAAAACAACTCAATTCTTTAACCAGTCAGGTTCTGTTTTGTCAAAGTCACTGAGACATCACTATGGAAACCACAGGTCGTAGCAGTAGGTAGTGCCAGTGACTCAGCAGGTGGAACAACTTCAAGGCACTACCACCAAATGCCCTGACAAGATGCCAAGCAAACACCATGCTACAGTCCATTCATTATTTTTTAGGTGACATATAAACTGCACTAAGGTACACTCCGATTTTAGATGAGCCAAAACATGAGCAGGAAAAGCAGAAAAAGAGAAAGATCAGAGTGAAGTGGTCAAAGGGAAAGGTTAAAAAAAAAAGTAAGGTGAACTTCTATCCAACTTTGTATATCACTTGAAAACTGGCCTGAGTAACCAGAATTGCTTATTCAAGGGAAGGCTGTAAGAGGAGGATGCTCTTTCCTGTTAGGCTACTTCTCAGTGCCTATAAAGGTAACATATTGCTGCTTAATGAAACTGCTTTCCTACCTGGAATTATTTCCCCTTAATTAATTATAAGCTGCTCAAAATTGCAGTGGAAGACAGAGGATAAGTATTTGTTGTGGTCCTTCAGGGAAAAGGGCTACTGATCACATGACCAACTTCCACCTTGCAAGAGATGTGCATGGAACCATGGAGGAGTTCCTCCCAAAACCTGTAAGAAGAGACAAATCTGTAAGGTGCAAAAAGGCCGACCTTGGCAGCTCTAGAAATGTGCTGCTCAGAATTTCTTCACTATAGGAAGCCCAGTTGACTGGCAGTCCTAGCTGCCACCCCCTGAATGCACTACTGCATTCACTACAAGACCCCAGGGCTCCCTGTCACTGATGGCACAGTGACAATATGAGTGCTGGCCCACTCCTGCACAACATGAACTCCTTTGGCTGGCAACTTTGGCTCGAGGACTCCCCATCAGCTCGGCCCAACCTTTTGAAGGACTGCACCAACAGTCTGAGATTCTTCCTACCCAATCCTCCTTCCTTCCCTCTCTTACCACTGGTGTTAGGTTTACGGAAGTCTGAAGACTCTTCCTGCCTATCCTACTCCCTCCTCGTTATCCTACACAACTGAGTCCCTCCAATAAATCTCTTGCATGTCTAATCCCATCTAGTCATCTGCTTCCTGAAGGACTCAAACTGACAGCTCACACTTATGGATCAGTATTTGCAGATTTTCTTTGAAACTACACCCAATACAGCAATACAGGTGCACAAGAGAACTTGGTTCACCCTACAAATCAAGTAATTTGAGTCCTACAATAGATCATCAGGCTGAGTGGTGGCTCACACCTATAATCCCAGCATTTTGGGGAGGCCGAGGTGGGTGGATCACCTGAGGTCAGGAGTGTGAGACCAGCCTAGCCAACATGGTGAAACCCAGTCTCTACTAAAAATACAAATATTAGCTGGGCATGGTGGCAGGTGCCTGTAATCCCAGCTACTTGAGAGGCTGAGGCAGGAGAATTGCTTGAACCTGGGAGGAGGAGGTTGCAGTGAGTCGAGATTGTGCCAGTGTGCTCTAGCCTGGGCAACAAGCGCAAAATTTAGTTTCAAAAAAAACCCAAAAACAGATCATCAGAATTAAAAGCTATGGCTGATCCCTTACCAGCCTTAAGAAAAAATATATTTCAGATATCTAAGAAAGCATTATAAAAATAGAAAAAAGATACAGCTTAAGAAATAAAATGTTACCAAAAGAGTTGAAATCTCCTGTGTACTGAACCCTGATTGCATCCTCCTCCCACTCTTCAGATTTTGATCTTTATCATTCCCGTGCACACTTTACATTTTTCCTATGACAGATACAGTCAGCACTACGTATCTGTGGGTTCCTCACCCAGACTCAACCAACTGTGGCTCAAAAGCATTTGGAAAAAAGAAATTGCATCTGTACTGAACATGTACATTTTTTTCCTCATCATTATTCCCTAAACAATATAGTATAACTACTTTATTTAGCATTTACATTGTATTAGGTATTATAAGTAATCTAGAGATAATTTTAAGTATTTGGGAGGATATGCAGAGGTTACATGCATATACTATGCCATTTAATACCAAGGAGTTGGGTATTCTTGTGATTTTGGCATCCATGGTAGGTCTTAAAATCATTCTCCCACAGATACAGAGTGATGACCATATTCTTAAACAACACATTTTTTTCTTTGGATTTTAAAATATCTTCTTAAAATTTCCTAAAATTTGGGTTTATATATATTTATAATAAAGTTAACTCAGTTGATGATTTAAAAAAAAAAAAAACCCTATGTCACATAAAGCTATTTAGGATTTAGTGAGATTGAAAATTATTTATCAAAAATGGGCCAAAGTTTCAATGCTGAAAGGAAGTTTTATTATTTTAACTTGACCCAAATTATAATATTATTTATAAACGTTATATAAATGCAGGTTGATCATTCTGAAAGAGTCAAAAAGCCAAATGTAAGTAAAGTACTAGACATAAATGCAGTTATAAAAAGTTGACATCATTCTTCTAAATGTCATGTAGAATCATAGGAAACAATATCATTGCAATCATTATTCAAAGTAACATTAAAGATAACAGAGTTTTTTTTGTTTTAGATGGAGTCTCACTTTGTCACCAAGGCTGGAGTACAGTAGCGTGATCTTGGCTCACCGTGACTTCTGCCTCCTGAGTTTAAGCGATTCTCCTGCCTCAGCCTCCTGAGTAGCTGGGATTATAGGCACAGGCCACCACATCCAGCTAATTTTTGTATTTTTGGTAGAGATGGGGTTTTACCATGTTGATCAGGCTGTCTCAAACTCCTGACTTGGTGACTCGCACACCTCAGCTTCCCAAAGTACTGGGATTACAGGTGTGAGCCACTGCACCCAGCCAAGATGTTTGATTTTAAATGTCAATTTGAATGTACAGTGTCTACGATAATAGATCAGAGAGAAAGTAAGAATATCTGTAATTAAAACAGGAAAAAATGAGTTAGTTACAAATACTGTATTCTTCAATGAAAGAAGGACGCAGATTAAGGATAAAACAGGAGTCTTATCAATGAGGCCACCTTTAAGGATCATTTTTCAGGGTAGCTAAAAGAAGCAATAATAAAGCTTTACACATATAACTAAAATGTTCACAATTAATCTAGTCCCAATACTTTTATTTGCAGAGTTCTCAAATCAAAAGTAAAAAATAATTATACATCAGGATTGTTAGGAATACCAATTATTTTACAACTGCCACTATGTGTTTCTTCTTCTCTGACACAACTGGCACAGATCCAGGCTTGCTGTGTTTAATACGATTCACTTCCCTAGAAATAAACAAAATATACAAAATATAAGCAAGTTTATGAGAACTCATTTTAAAGAAAACTTTCTCAGAAAAATCAAAGCATTTTCCTTCACTGGAAAAACACCTATTAAAAAAAATATTTTTTCACAATGAGAATAGGTAAAAGGGAGCAAGTACCAATAAATCAACTTTACTTATTTAATTGCTTCTTATCCTATTTACCTAACAGGATCCTTTACTAAGTTTAAAAAAAAAAAAAAAAAAAAAAACCTGCCACAGTTACTAAAATTTTCTAAAAGTGATTCTACTGAAACATCTACTCAAAGATAGAAAAATGACAGCCATTTGCATAGTCTAATTGAAAAAAAAACTCTTAGAATTTCAATGCATGACTTCAAGTATTTCAAAGAGAAGAATATTTCACAGGGGAAATGGTGAAATAGCTCTGCTATTGGTGGCAGTAGTTCTGCTCTATACCCAAAATGACAGATGTCACGTTATTAATAAAGCACATTAGAAAACTTTTTACTTAAGAAAAGAGCCCTATAGATTAATTCTTTGCATTCTTTAACTTGGAAAATACCCAAACTCTCTTAATTCCAACTACATCAGAAATTATTTTTTAAAACATTATTTACAATAGTTTTCTAATATAAGCAAAAGTGTTCTCTTATTTCGGTAATTCATCTTCATTGTTTGTCCTTTAAACATATTCTTAAAAACAGGTAATGGAAATTCTCCATTCTCAGATAGTCACTGCTTCCCCCTTTATTGGGAAAAGAAAAAAAAAAAGGCCTTCTGTAGAAGTCTTCAAATACATCACTCATGTACAATAATAGCATGTAGACTACTCCCTTGAATGGTAGTTGTTTGTTGGTGGTGAGATAAGAGAAGAAGTCAGAAAAGGGTAATGAGATAGAGGCAAATGCCTCAAAACATACTTCCGTCGACGAGCTTCTTTCATGATGCGCTGTTCCTGAATTTGGCTGTAGATAGATTTTGGTAGATGTCGATGACGAGCTATACGTTTTATATGAGGATGATGCTGAAATTTTTCCTTCAATTTCTGGTTATAATCCTTGGCTGCTTTTTCTCGCGATGTAAGCTGAAAATACACATTTGGGTATCTTGATGAATAGTGTGTTCTTTGTTTTGCTTCCGTATAACAAAGCTAGAAAGCACCCTTTTCCCCCGAACCTAAACTTTTATGATATGCAACCAAAACTTCCAATGTATTTCTGCACTTTAAGGCAACACACCTGCCATGTAGATAGATGCCACCTAGTAGAAAGCAGCAGTGCTAAAGGAGTAGGGCTCTAAGGACCACTGAGTTGCATCTTCCCTAAATCACTCGCTCAAATTTTGGGGGTAGGTAGGGAGGTGTGTTAAACATAGTGAAACATAAAAGAAAAACTAAGTATCTAATTTCATAAAAACTAGCCTTTGTTTAACAAATGTTAAGGATGATACAATTTAGAGGAACATTTAACGATGGACCTAGGCACAATGCAATATTTACCAATGATTAAACCTAAAACAAAATTGTCTTTGATTTTCCTACCAGGGCTAAGTAGAAAATAATTCACACTCATGCTTTCCTTCTTACACTTAATATTTATTTCTGATATAAACACTCTGTATGTTTCTTACAGAAAATACGGGACATTTAGAAAAACATCAAGAACAAAACAAAATCAACCATAATCCCATATCCTAGAGGTAACCAGCCAATAACAACTGCTTTTTTTTTCATGAAATCTTTTTTAAAGTCTAGGCTTTCTGTACTTATTAAATATGTTCCATTTTGTCTGTGATATTAAAAGATCTCACAGGAACTTGCAGCCTTTGAGTTGCTGGATGACTATTTCTCTAACAAAAGAGATACAAGCTCTAAGTTCCAGGCTTCTAGTTCCTGCATCTTCTGTCCCTACCTCAAAGAAAACACAAAGAACCAAAAAGACTCAACATTCTCAAACATCTGAATTAACAAAGGTATTCTGAAGGTCTTAAATGTCAATTTGAATGTACAGTGTCTACAATAATAGACTAGATTGAAACAAACAATTATCAATACAACTTTGTCAGTTTATTGCTAACTTATTTTTTTATCACAGCTATGGCAATTTGATCAAAATATCTAAAAGTACTTCAAATAAAGTTTCGCAATGTAAAAGTTTCTAACAAAATTAGAAATCAGCTTTATGACAATAAAAGAAAATGAGTCATCTTACCACACCCAATTTTTCAGAAGCATTAGCTTTCCATAGGCGAATGTTCATTTCATCAGATCCACACATAATATACTTGCTATCAGAAGTCCATTTTACACAGATAACATGTTGCATTCGCTTTGTGTGATACACCTCCCTATAGAAAAGGAATTAAGTTAAAACCCTTTGGATTTTTGTACAGATATTCTTTGAGTAATCACTGCCTATTAAGTATCAGGATATCATTTCCAAGTCCTATAGGAGTATAAAATAAAAATTCCAATTCTTGTCAATGTATTTTTATTGAACTCAACAAACAAGGTTCTGTGTTAAGTGCTGGGGTATTAAACAAGTTTCTGCTCTCAGAGAACTTATTATCTAGTAAGAGAAATAAATATGAACAAACTAAGCAAAACCAGATGTACAGAAAAGTTCACAGAATAACTGAAAGTATAAAATGCAAATAAAATATGATGTTCAACTGAGGTAATTTTGTAACAATAAGAAAGGACTTCTCTTAAAAGGCCCCTTCTCCCTACCAAATCAATTCAGGTCAAAACACTTTTTTCCCCCTCATTTTGCTGAAAAGAAAGAAATGCAGTGATCTTCAAAGAGTATCTCCTGATAAGTTGATTCTAATGTCAGATTTTTGTTTTGGTTAAATTGTTTAAAAACTTACTTAATTACAGCAGCCTGGCCAACATGGTGAAACCTCATCTCTACTAAAAATACAAAAATTCGCTGGGCATGGTAGTGCACGCCTATAATCCCAGCTACTCTGGAGGCTGAGGCAGGAGATTCACCTGAACCTGGGAGGCAGAAGTTGTAGTGAGCCGTGATCGCGCTACTGCACTCCAGCCTGCAGCCTGCACGACAGAGTGAGACTCAGTCTCAAATAAAAAAAAAAAAAAAGCTTAAAGTGAGTTGATGATTTACATGTGTGAAAAGAAAGGGAGGGCTACAGAAGTGTCTGATAAGTTGAGGCAAGAATCATTTAATAAATGGAGATGTAAAATATCATACCTATTTGGAAAGGCTGTGAAGCATGCTAGGTGAATTCACAGGTGATACTATATTGGTAAGTGTTAAGGAGGGCATTAAAAAGCAAGTAAAATACAAGGTCAGAAAAAATAAGATGAAACTTCTGAAGAAATAAATTTTCTGAATCTGGATTATATTATTCAAAATGCAGACCACAGAAAGAGAAAGGAAACAGGCTCAGTAAACTGTGCACAGTAAAAGAAAACTCAAACAGAATAACTAAACCAACTATAATTCATATCTGTAAACAATCTCTCAAGTAGGCAAGGTGCAGTAGCTCACACCTGTAATCCCAGCTCTTTGGTGGGAGGATTACTTGAGCCCAGGAGTTTGAGACCAGCCTGAGTAACACAGGGAGACCCCATTGCTACTAATGACAAATTTTAAAAATTAGCTAGGTGTGGCGCTGCTCAGGAGGCTGAGGTAGGAGGATCACTTGAATCCAGGAGATAGGGGCTGCAGTGAGCCATTGCGGCATCACTGCACTCTAGCCTTGGTAACAGAGCGAGACTCCATCTCAAAAAAAAAACAACAGAACTCTCAAGTAAACTCACAAAACTAGTCTTTTACACTGTTTCTGATAGGTATGTTTTAAGCACTTTGATTAACCATAAGAAATTTATTTTTAAAAGTGGGGGATAGTTAAAAAGAAAGTCCTATTAAAATGAAAACTAGACGAGACAGACTGCTTTTTCTTCTCCCCCACAATGCTCTGCTTTTGAAGACTCATTTCTTCTAATTTCTACATACTTAAAAGGCCCTTTTTTTCCAGCAGTAAAATGTGTTTAAAGTAGGGAAATTCAATCAGGGTTCTGTAACCATTAAACATAATCTGTTCATGCAGTAGGCTAGTCAAATCCAATGGTTAGTCACTTAAGTAACTGAGAATCCTCCTTAATGGTAAACTATGCTGAGATCTTAACTGCTAAATATGTTTATGTCTGTATATATGCTAGGTTTATTGCGCTCACTCAAAGTTCTACTATTAAGAGATAAATACATTTTTAAAGGCTTAAACTCTTTATATACATAGTCACACTGATTTTTCCATGTGAACACTATTAATTTGTTTGCTTAGTAAATATTGAATGAAATTCCAACAGAAGCCTACTTTCAAACACTGACTTAACTGTAGTTTTAAAAACTTTACTCAAAATTTACTTTAAAAATACTATGCGTTAGCCATTTTAAGGCCTTTAAAGAAAAACATTTTTGAAATACAGGTTATTCACCCAAGCATGAGTTATTCGATGTTTATAATGATAGAGAACAAAACACAGAAACAAATTAGAACTAGCTTTCAAACAGATAAAGGCAAATATCAGACGGAACAGAAACACAATAGGATGTAATACATATTAAGACTGTGATTACAAAATCTTCAAATGACATCAGGATACAATTCCTTGGAAATGAAATATAAGAACGCTTTTACAGAATTTTTGAATAACATGAGCTTTCTAGCTAGACCTACATTTAGCTGTCCACACTAGCTTTGGAATAATACAGCCTGAACTCAGCTGGTGGGCCCTTGGGATCATAGGTACCTACACAGTCCCATTTTTTTCTTTGTTCTCTTCTCATTCTTTGTGTCTGCTATATACCATGTTAGAAAAATATTACGCTACTACCTTTGGAAGTTGTGGTGCCAAGAAATGATGGAGGACCACATTCTCTTGATTCTCAACATTTTCCAGAGGTGTGAGAAAAATGGAAGCTAACAGTCTTGCTTTGGGCCTAACTGAATAATCCCAGAAAACCATTTATGACAATTTGGAGAACATCAAGGCAGAAAAGAAGCAACAGTCACATAGGAACACATAGGAGGAGCTCTACAACAGAAATGATGAAATAAAGATCAAAGTCATCAGAACACTCCTGTCAACATGCTTCTAACTTAAGCACCTACATAATCAGATAAACAGTGATGATTACAATTATCTGCTGACAATCAATGATGATACATGGTTTAGAAATCAATATGGCTTCCCCAAATTACAATGGAAAAAGACAAATATCACAAGTAAAACAGTAAAGAGTTAGATAAGTAGATTGGCTATGACCATAATCCTCCAATTTTCATAATTTTTTGAGAAAAAATATTTCCATTTATTTGGATTTATTTTATGCATGCTTCCAGGAACACATCTAAAGCATTACTAAGAAACAATGGCAATATGTATAACAGGTCTTTGTAAACCATAATTCACTACACAGGGGGCTGTATCTTATACAGGACTTAAGTTTTAAAGTCAGTCTGTAAAGCAAAAAAATCGAGAACAAAATTCCCCTTGCAAACTCCTTAAAAATGCCATCATTTTCTGTAAACTACCTCTATACAAAAATATGTATTTAATAGATGCATAAATACTGTATTTAATAACATAATATGTAGTAAAGAGCCAAACTGTACAAAACAACACAATACAAATCTTAAACATTAGAATCATACTCAACGTGCTTACAGAATTAGACACACACACGAGACTATGGGACAGCTGCGTATTCAAATCTCCTACCTCTCGATCAACCAAGGCATACAACTACTAAAGTAAAACAGAAGGAGAACAGTCTTGACAATTTAAACTTACTTTTCTTTTTTAATTTTTGTTTTGTTACATAGAGTTGGATTTAAAGAAGTAAAAAATAACAAATGTAAGGTACTATTATTAATTTTTCTTAAACTGTATTGGGGCAAAAAACTTTATCTATTAAACTTCAGGTACCCTCTCAGAAAAGATAAATAATAATCAGGACAAAGAAAAATCAAACAAAAATAGTCATATGACATTTTGGTCAATGATAGACTTCATATACAACATTGGTCCATTAAGATTACAATAATGGATTTTTATTGTACTTTTCCTATGTTTAGATATGTTTACATAAACAAATAACACTGTGTTACAATTGCTCACAGTATTCAGCACAATAACATGCTGAACAGATTTGTAGTCCAGGAGCAACAGGCTACAACATATGACCACATACGCTAAGTGCGCAGCAAGTTATACCATCTAGTTTTAAGTGTACTCTATGATGTTCACACAATGATGCAATAGCCTAACAACTCATTTCTCAGAATGTATCCCCATTGTTAAGTGACATATAAATATAAATGGCTTACTGGTAGGCACATACCTGCTTCGACTTTTGTCTACAGGAAAGATTCGAATAGATTTATCAAAACTAGCAGACACAAACTCTTTCCCAGTGGGAGAGTAATCCACATCAAGGACTGCTGATACATGATCCATATGGACCATTACAGGAGTGTCCAGTGCACGCATATCAAAAGTATATAAACTGTAAAAGAATTTTAAATATTTGACACACATTTCTAGAAAGATGCCACATACAGTGCTAAAAGATACCAGTCAAAATAAGACCCATTAGCAAAACAATGCAATCTAAACAAAAAGCTCAATGCCGTACACAAGCAGGTGACGGATAAGGAAAAATTTCAACAGTTTTTTATGATTCCTTAAGACTCCACTTACATATACACCAACACATTTTCCTCCTTATAAATCTCATTGTAGAAAATGTGAAAATTTCAAAAAAGTACAGAGTACAAAAATTAGCCTTAATTCTACTACCCAGAGGCCAATTATTTAGTGCAGCATAATTTTTAAAAAACCTTTTCATCATACTATTTAAATACATATTTTTAATAAAACTGAAATAATACTATATAAAGCTTTATATTCTGATACTTCATTTAGCATATTAATGAGCATTACCCATGTTATTAAACAATCTTTGAAAAGATTTTAATGGCTACATATATAAATTCAAATAATTTATTTCCCTATATTTTAATAGTTTCCAATATTTTTTTATAAATAATGCTTAATAAAATCCCAATGTTTGGATTTTTGGCATTCAATCTTTAACTGAATGAGGCAGATTCAATTAAATCTGGACAGATTCCTACAAGTAAGACTGTTAAGTCTAAAGGCATGAGCATTTTTAAGGCTTGATTTGAGTTGCCAAACCACTGCCAACACAGCTGCTCTAATTTATACTCCTATTGGTGATATGTAAGAGTAAACACGGCCTTTCAAAGGGTCTATCAAAATGAGAAGACTATATTTTATGCACAATTGGTAAAAACAGTGACTTTATGAGTTTCAAGATTCAACAATTCTTAATCTAACAGCTAAAAGAATAGTGCTTAAAATGAGCCCACATGAACAATGGACAAGAGTAAATATAGCATTATTGTGACCAAGTTCGTAATGTAAAAACCTTGAAGATGCTAAGATTAGTGAGTGGAAGTTTGAGAAGAGGGTATCTACATAGTTTCAAAGTATCTCAGCAAAGATATATAACAATTACAAAAGGAAAAAGTAGTAATCTTTAGTGGAAAAACCTGGCAGACACCACCCCAACCAAATGATCAAGGTTAACGTTACCAGTAGTAAGATGTATTGACCACTGCTTTACAGCTCCTGCCTAAAAGCAATGGTTTTCAACCACCATTGTTTTGTTCCAGCAAAGTGTTTTTTAGTAAGTTGCTTTATTTCTCCATGGGAAAAATGATAAGAATTCCAATTCTAAGCATGTAAATTTGTTTAGATGGAAAATATTTAAATAAACAAAGTTCCACATTATAGGATTAATTAGGGATCATGTATTCTAACCCTCCTACAGATGTTGAAACTATGGTACAGAGTTATTTTAAATGATAAGTTTATACAGTAATTACTGGTCGGCCTAGAGTTGAACTTAGGTTTCTAATTCAGAATGATTAGAATAGCTAAAAGGCAATAAAAGAAAAACATACAAATATAGAAAAGGGATACAAAAGCAAGATCATTTTCAAGAAAGAGCAACTGCTCTACTCTAACAGTCACTTATAAGGGATATGCTCTTTATTTCAGGTGGCACATGTAATTCTTTACAAGGCAAGAAATGACAAATTCCAAGATACTCTGAAAAAAGATATCTTGCTAAAATAGCTTATTAGAACATTCTTTTAAAACCCTAATAAGGTTGGTCACAATAATGCTGTATTACTCTTGTCTTTTATTGCCTTTAACTGGAACAATGTCGCTTAATTTCAAAACATCAATAAAGGTTAAAAAAAAAGTTTCAATTACTGTGGTTTGGTACTGCTAGTTGATGAGAGTCTAAGTGAGCTTCTATTTATTTATTTATGGACCAGGGTCTTGTTCTGTGGGCCAGGCTGGAGTGCAGTGGCCCAATCACAGCTCACTGAACCTCAAACTCCTGGACTGAACTTCTTTTTAGTAGAAAGTCATAAAAAATGTTTTTAGCTGGAACTACTAAAACATCCTAAAAGGAATCCTTTTATGAGCTAATACTGCTACATTTTTGCTTTCAAATCTATATAGCGGAACATAAAATACAGATCTGAAGTTCAATCCACCAACAAACTTCCACCTTCTTAAAAAAACATATATTAAGAACCTATCAAAGGCACAGCACTATAACAAATGCTTTGGATAAAAAAAGATAAGACACCCTTTCCTCATGGAGAGATTAATCTCCCTGCTTTAATATCTTGAAAAGGGGATAACAAATATGTCCTACCCACCTTATATCAATACTGAAAAGGTAACTATAATTTTTCTTTCGTCTTACTGAAAAGTGATAGCTGATAACATGACTACATGAGTATCAGCTACCTGATACTCACTGCAAACACAAACACTGCAGGCAGATATTTTCACTTCCATTAAAACATGTACGGTTCAGTCATTACCTATAGGATCTACAACAAAGATCAGCCAACTTCTTCTGTAAAGGGCCAAATAGTAAACATTTTCAGCCAAGTGGGCCATAAGGTCTCTGCCGCAACTCTTCAACTCAGGCATTACAGCACAAACGCAGTCATATCCAATATATAAGAATAAATGGGTATGGCCAGTTCAACGGAACTTTATAAAAACAGGTAACAGAAAGCATTTGGTCTACTAGTTGTTTACTGTCCCTGGTTTACATCATTCTAAATACTGAGAAAATAAATATTTTTCTAAGAAGTTCTTCTCCAATTTGGAACATTTTTTAAAGCTAAACAAATGATAGTTTTCAAACTTATATTTAAAGGTATAGCTACCTAGTGGTACATATTTTATTAGTACGACTTATTTGATTAAGCCATTTCTGATAGAAATACACAAGTTTTTAAAAGAGGGAAACTTACTTATAATCTTCATTTGCCGCTGTAAAAATGAAAGCTTCCATAGGGTTCCAACAAATTGTATTTGTTCTCATGTCTAATATAACCTGAGAAAGGAAGCATATGCTATCACATTACCATGAAATGAATTACCCCTAAAATGGATAAATTTCCCACTTCCTTTCCTTTTTTGTCCCCACTAATTTAAGAAAATATTTCATAAACACCTATTATGTGTATAGTACTCAGCTCAGTGCAATGGGAAGAGAAATCAATCAGTAATTGCTTCCTGAATACACAGGCAGAGTAGTAAATATAAAAACAGAAATGCTTAACTGCTGATCCCCTAATCTCAAACAACTTATAGTTTAGTCAGAAAAATGAGACAGATAATAAAAGTTAAAATATAAACAATAAAGTAACAAATGACTAAGTACCAAGATAGGGGCAAAATTAATGGTGAGCTTAGGGTTAATGTAGAGAAGAACTGTTTCAAAAGACAAGTATGATTTGAACTGATCTGTGAAGGATCAGTAATTTAGTGTTTCTTAATGGGAACACTATTGGCATTTTGAGGAAGATTATCTTTTGTTGTGGATATCTACTGCAGGATGTTTTGCCTCTCAGGGACCTCCCACCAAATGTCCCTCTTGCATTCCCAAAACTGTTCCTGCAACCCCCTACAAACCCTGATTGAGAACTACTACATCTATGAGAGAAAGGATAAAAGAAACGTTGATAGACTAGTAGACGGAGCAAAGAAACAACTAAAAGTAGCAGCGTCTAACAATCTTTACATGTGACAAACCCCAATTCAATGTTACCTTACTGACTACAAGAAATAAAAGAATTGCTAACTAGAACCAGATTTCAGAGCACCTTGAAAGTCAGGCTACAGTTTTTTTTAACCTAAAATTAATAGAGCACCATTAAAAACTGAGAATGTGCAAAGCTGGAGGCAATAATAATGAAAAATAAACTAAATTAAAAAAAAAAAAAACAGAATGAGAGGTAGGTGGGAGGGGGCATAAATGATCATTTATTAAAATACCTCATGTTAGCACTGCTAAATGCTTAAAGTATCCATGTTTTATTCTCACCAAAGGGCTGCGAGATAGTTATCAATACCACCATTTTACAGAAGAAACACAGATTAGGTTACCTGCTTAAAGTCTAAGACCGAAGTTCATATAGGATCTTCCTATTAAATCACAAGAATGAGTGAAATGACAAAAGTGGTACTTTGGAAAGATTAAAAGCATTTCTTTTGTATGTGGATTATGACAACAGATTTGTGGCATATGAATGATGTCCAACCCTTTCTGTCACTCAAAATTCTAGTACCTGAAATGAACTTTTTAACCTTGTACTTAGGATGGTACTCTTTTCCTTACTTACAGACAATATTTCTCTCCCTCTTGAGTTAGGTTAAGGTTGTATTATTAGCTTTGGTATCTAAGTCCTGAAATTACTACTTCAGAATTGTTAGGAAATCTGTTACTTTGATCAGGATAGTGCTTGCCTAAATGTCGAACTAGTATTGATCGGCATGTAACTGAACAAATAAGCTGATATGTGAATCAGTTCTAAAACGTCCTAGAATAAAATACTGTACATTTTATAGGATAATCATGGGGCTTGAAGTATTATTACACTGTTAAGTAATAAGATGTAATACCTTTAAGAACTTTCAATTCAGTAAGTATTAATTAGATGCCTAAAATACACTGGCATCATGGAAGACACAAGGATGATGACTAGGATACAATACCTAGTAGAAATTTAAGAGTCTCTAAAAAGCTACGGGGAGCTAAAAGAACATGACTATACTATCATCATGGAGGGTTCTAAGAACATCTGTACGAAAAAAAGGTTTTTAATTCTGAGAAAATATTTGCTCCATATTTTCAGTCACTCTATTTACAGAGGAATATAATGCCAACTGTATAAACCAAAAGTCAAAACTGAAACTCACCTTTTTCAAAGGAGTAGCTTGCCTCATATCATATAGTACTATATTCCTGTCAGACGCACAACTTCCCAAGAGAAATGTCTAAAAACAAGTATAACAATCACCAGTTAAGAGCCAGGCTTGGCAGCAAACCACATCCATTCAATGAACAAATGATTTAATTGCCCTTAATATATATGTTAAAAAATAAAGTCAATTTTAAGATGGTACAATAAATCATCCATAATCTCAGCAACTTAAACCAAGTATTTTCATTGTAAAATCTCCATGCATTTTATTTATTTATTTATTTATTTATTTAGAGGCATAGTCTTGCTCTGTTGCCCAGGCTGGAGTACAGTGGCACGATCTTGGCTCACTGCAACCTCCACCTCCCAGTTCACGTAATTCTCGTGCCTCAGCCTCTGGAGTAGCTGGGATTATAGGGGTGCACCACCATGCCCGGCTAACATTTTGTATTTTTAGTAAAGACATGTTTTCGCCATATTGCCCAGGCTAGTCTTGAATTCCTAACCTCGGGTGATCCACTCACCTCAGCCTCCCAAAATGCTAGGATTACAGGTATGAGCCACCTCGCCCAGTCCCCATGCATGTATTTTAGATGCCAGTGATAATGCACAGATAATACTGTGTTCTAATTTGCAATAAAATATATTTTACTTATCCATTCTTCAACTTAAGACTTGTTTCCTGTTTTTTTTACTATTATAAGTAATACTTCAATAAACATTTCCTAACATTTAGCTCTTCTTCTGAATTATTTCCTTAGGATAAAATTTCAAGAGTGACATTACTGAATCAAAAGGTATGAACAATTTTATGGCTTTTGATATTTAGGGCTAATTATTTTCCAAAAAGTTGTATCAGTATACACTACTATGTGGGAATACATCTATTTTAATGCAACTGGGCAGCACGGGGTAGTGTCATTTACAAGTTAATACCTGAATGACAGTATTTCCTAGCTATATAAATTTATTGTTTTATTAGTAGTTAAATATTTGTTAACTCTCTGTATAAATTAGGCCTGTCTTTTGCCCAACTGTTTAACAATTTTTCTAATTATTTTACTTGTAAATCAGTTATAAACGTGCAAGATATTTACATAACCCCTTGGCATTAAGTAAAAATAAGCCCTCTATCATCCAGTAGATCTCTGAACTCTTCTCTTTGTATCATCATTCCTCCTCACTCATGGTCCTGACACTCAAAATTCTTAGCATCTGCCTACAATTATTTCCTATGGCAAGTATGGGGGCAGCAAGAAGAGCTATTTACTAAATAGTTACATGGCCAGCTAACTCCTCCTACTGTGTGTACACAGTTCAAATAACACATCATAAAGCTAATGTTACAATCATAATTTCCTCAGTCCTTTCTGAAAGCCTGCTGTCTTAATGGCTGCATTTCTGAGACTTCCCCTAGTGAGGTCCCTCAGCTTTTCTTGGATTCTCATTATGTCACCTTAGGGTCTGACCAGGTTCCATTTCTCAAAAGAAAGACTTTGATGTGAACAAAGCAAAACAATCTATCTTGACTGAATGTCAACTTTCACACTGTAAAATGTGCCAATGATCAGCATAAACTTTTGGCTTTACCAGAATTCTAGGCTTTAATATTTTAAGAGAAAATTAATTATTAATGATTAGAGGAGACAAAAACAAATACACTCCATTTGTTCACAGCAACATGCCCTTTCCATTAAGTATAACATAAGATAAGAGACATGTACACCATTTACTTTTACCACTAAGTTCATAAGGTTAATAATAATTTTTTTAAAACACAGCTGAACAAATACAGCTGTTACACAGGCAAGTTTGAAAAACAGGGTCACTAGATCATCCCTAATAATTATGATTTTAGAATTGGCAATTAACTCTTCTGACACAGATGTTGACCAAAGTAGAAAAGCAAAAGATTTTTTTGTTCCTCCTCTAAATAGTAAGAACCAAGTTTAATAAGTAATACCATCACCATCTTAAATTCAATAACACTTTTAAAAAATGTTCACTTGTTATCAACTTTTACACTCAAAACAAACCTATGAAGTACACTGGGAGATATAATCAATCTCACTTTATAAAGAAATAAAGAAAATATCCACTTGTAAAACAATGAAAAGCCACGTTTGCAGGAAACAGTTTGGCTTCACTTCACACCAGTTAGGACATAAAATATTCCTACAACTTGCTTATGTTTGTAGCTTGCTTCTGTTCAGTGTCACCTTGGCCCTGCTCTGCAAAGGCAGCTGCCTTTCCATGCCATCTCTCTTCTACAACCAAGGAGAACATAAGGAAGAAAATCGAGGATAGAGTGAGAAAGATAACAGAGACAGATACCAGACCTGGGATCAGAAAAGTTTCTGTAAAGGGCCACAGAGTAAGTATTTTAGGCTTTGTGGGCCACATAGTTTCTGTGGCAATTACTCAATTCTGCCATCATAGCACAAACGCAGCAACAGACAATATGTAAGCAAGAGAAGACAGCTCTCTTCTAGTAGAGCTTTATTTAAAAAAACAGGCAGTGGGCCACATGTGGCTCACAAATTGTAGTTTGCCAATCTGTTCTAGACCTGTGGCCTCTCTAGAAGGTGTGTGTGTAGGCATGTGGTAGCTGCAGTAAGAGAGTCCTCTGACTTCTCAGCAATACCTCAAGGCCAAGCTCACATGGCACTGCAGCATCTCATTTTCCAATACATCATACAAACAATTTTATACCTTGCTATTTTGACTTAACCTTACTTCGTACCTTTTGTCAGGTTAAGTCTTCAAGAGCATAACACTTGCATATTAGGATTTTTCTCTTATACCACCTAAAATGGTAGCCTCCCAATGACTATTAAAATTGGCTTATATATGTAGTGATTGCTTTGTCTTTCAGCAGGAAAAGGTATCCCTACTGAGTCTTTTGGACAATCAGTTCATCTATTATGTATTAAGAAAAAGTTCAGGGAAAGATCTGGAGTCCAAGGGCTACCTTGGCCTTCAGGGCAGCCTCCATTCCTAAACTCAGACCTGAATAGACAATATGTAGTGGCCAATCCCCAACTCTTCCCTTAGGCCTGGAGGAACTCGGAATCACAATTCAGACTTTTGAACAAAGAAAATATAACTATAACTAATTACCATGCAGTTCAATTATAATCACAAATGTTTTTATGAAGCATTGGTACCTTACCAATTACAAACAGACAAAATGATGCCCAATGCTCCTTCTTCTGACCTTCAAGGGGATTAGAAAAATCAACATTTTCCTAAATGTACAATGACATAATCTATGGAACATGAGGTTGAAAGCATGAATAAAACTAAAGTTAAACAGGACTATATTTGCTTGAATTTTACCCCAATGTGCAAATGCACATACCACTCCTCTAACAATGCTTAATTCTAGTAGCAGGGACTAAATTGCTGGGAAACACGTTGAGATTTGAGCAAAAGTATCAGAACTCAGACACAATCAGAAAAACTGACAAAATGCCAAAACACCATAAAAATTCAGATGTTTCCATCACACATTCAAAAGTTTCCTTAACAGAAACTGAAATTATTAAGCAATAATAAGGAAACAAAATGCAGAACATACTTAAAAAGAAAAAAATTACCTCAATTGGGTTAAATTTAACGCTACTTATACTGTCAAATCCCCAGGTCATTGAACATATAGGATTAGTTCTTTGTTCATCCCAAATGTCTACTTGCTGTCCACATGTGGCAAAAACAGCTTCTTTCCAGTGATGATCAATGCCAGTATACACTGTCTTTAAAGCAAAAAGGTTGTTATGAAGAGGTTTTTTTCATTACGAATTCAAATCTGCAGAAAAGTATTTCAAATATATTTATCCACACTATCATTTTTTTGAGAAAAACCCTGTTCACAAAGAAACTTCTTTGAAATCTTTACTTACAGGGGGAAACAACACCATAAAGAGACAAGACATTTTAAGAATGAAACCAATTTGTTTTAGAAATTACCAACATGTTTCCAACTACAAATTATCTCTACCTCATACTAATACCCCATTCCCCATCCCTTTAAGAACATGTAGAACTTCTTGAAACCTAAAGAACCTAAATATTATATACTAACCATAATATTGAAATGACAAAGTGATTTTTAAAATGCATATTTAATTTAAAGATTAAATCTAATTTTGGAATTGTCTGCTTAATATAAAAATGTAAACATTATAAAACATGGATAGGCCAAATGTTCTAAATTATACTTAAGCTAAAACTAAACTACATCATCTGATTTGCAGAATAATTTGGTAGAAATGTTAATAAGATTTATACATGATGCATTATACTATTACATTTCTTCATTTCCTAAAGGATTTTTTAAACTAATAAATTCTGAGTTTTGTGTTAGTTCTATGATGACATAAACCAGACAAGCTGAAGCATTTTCTGAACTTCTATCTTTTCCGCTATGGTCTTGCTATAGGAAATATTTCATTGTATTCTCTAGCTAAAAACAGAAATCAAGCTCTACTACAATGAATACCAAAAAAACTGTTAAAATTCTTTAGCACTGAAGGACCTTAACTGCATTAAATATTGCTTAAATGGGTCAATGGAGTCAACGATTACAGCCTAAAGTCTTTCTTACTTGCGTCTTCTTCCTCCTTTGAAAATTTTAACTATAAAATAATTTTAAATAAAAGAGAAGAATTTTAATAGGCAAGGTATTAGTCAGTTTACTTTTGTACCTTTCCTAATATTGTATGTAATGGCTCTTCCTCCTCTCCATAGCCTGGCCCATCCATTTTCCACTGCTTCACAGTTTTGTCATCACCAACCTAGAAATATTTGTTTTATTATGATGACAATAATGAACAGTTATAAATTAAAACTTGCCAAGACATATATCAAATTATCAGTATCTTGCTTAAAAAAGGTAACATACCGTATCATTCCAGTATTATACTTACTGATGCATTTATATCCCACTTTGTTTTAGTAAAGATTTGTGATAAATATATAAAGTATATAAAATTAAAAACAGTATAAGTAGAGCAAAAGAACCAAACAGGAACAAGAGTCAAGAACAAGTTAGGTCATGCATATTGTGATAAACATGGCATTTCAACTTAGAGAAAATATGGATTATAAAAAATGGTACTGTCATATCGGGTTGGTCATTTAAAAAGTTTAAGCCAATTTGATGCCTTACATGAAAATTCCAGATAGTTTTAAATGTAAAAAACAAAATGAAAAACACGAAAATACTAGAGAGAAGGCATTGTTACAATATTGAAATAGATAAAGCCCTTTTCTGCATGAACTGCAGAAACTACTAAGTCACTGGTTTTCAAACTGTGAACTTTGGGCCTCTGGAGGACCCTTAGAACTTTTCAGGGTCCACGTGGTCAAAACTATTTTCATTAATGTTAGTAAAGACATAGTTAGTCTTTTCACTGTGCTAACAGCTGCACAAATAGTAAAAAGCAACAGTGAGCAGAACTGTTGGCATGTTAGCCCAAATCAAGGCAAAGCAACAAACTAGGGTAATTTAGACATGGGTATTTGGGAGACATGTTTAAGCTATCAGATGAAAAAGACAACAAAACAACATATAATGTGGTCCGAGGTTGAAAACAAAGTCACCTATCTGGTACTGTACAACTACATATATGCCAAACTGCTAGTTTTAACTGAAAAGTTAACATTTATATATTAGATGTAATCTAGATCCACTTTTTGATAAAAAAACATTAACAAAGGTATATTTATCTATGGGAAGAGTATGAATATAGTTCTTTTCTTACAGCAAATTAAAAAAGGAAAACACTTCCTGCAAAACACTTTACAGTGCCCATGAGATGAGAACAGATAAGCGATCAGGAAAGGTTTTGCTATAAGATTAGATGGGGATGTCTTTTGTTGAGGATGCCAATGAACAAAATCCTTAACAACATCCTTATAATAGACAAAAAGTATTTAATAGGGCTACATCTTATTAACAATTCTGAATTTGAGCCACTGGCACTATATCAAAACTCAGTTCCAGAAACCTGATTATATTGGGAGAATGTAAGATATAATCTAGGTACCCAGATTTTGACTGATCTGGCTTGACCCAAAGAGATATTTTAGCAAGTATATAATACAGGATAAAACTGTGTCTCTGCGCATCCGATTCCTGAAGACAGCATCCCTCCATCAAGTTTCTGACAGTGTCTGCAAGCTCAAGACTGAACTTCCTTGTAAATGACCAAGCTGCTCTACAGTCTATTGAGAACCAACCTCAACAGACCACCGATTCTGAGAAAGGTGTTCTCATTTTATAGAAATGAGTAGCCAAACAAGAATAAATGACTGGCTAGAACATCTCATCTCCAGGCTGGTTAAGCTGAAGAAGGCACTGTTGGTATTACAAACTGTGATATCTTAGTGACGTTTACATAATAAAAGTTTATCTTTTACAACACAATGTACTAAATTTTTTAAAAACATTAAGTGTTAAAGTTGAACAAGTAGTTTTCAAATGTGTCTTACCTCTGACAAAGCACACATTACCCAAACATATTTTTTCATAAAAAGGGAGAAACAATGAGCTGGGCATGGTGACTCATGCCTGTAATCCCAACACTTTGGGAGGCTGAGACAGGCTTGAGCCCAGGAGTTCGACACCAGCCTGGGCAACATAGCAAGACTATGCCTCTTTAAAAAAATACTATAAAGTGGGGAAAACAAGTGGTGAACATGAAACATTTCCAGTCTTTACCATTTCTTAAAATGTTAATGTTTTAAATTTACAAATAAAAGTTATATATATTTGTGATGTACAACATTGTGTTGTGACATATGTAGACACTGTGGAATGACTAAATCAAACTAACATCTCTATTACCTCACATACTTATTATTTTGAACATTTAATCTACTCTCTTAGCAACTGTCAAGAAGACAGCATATTGTTATTAACTATAATCACCGTGTTGTACAATAATCATCCCATCTATTGAAATTTTGTCTCTTGTGACCAACATCTCCCCAATCTCTCTCCCTCAAAGCAACTAGTAATGACCGTTTTACTCCATTTCTATGAGTTTGGCTTTTTTAGATTCCACACAAGTGAGATCATGTGGTATTTATCTTTGTGTGCCTAGCTTATTTAGCATCATGTCCTCCAGGTTCATTCACGGATGCTGCAAGTGACAGGATTTCCTTCTTTCTGTAGGCTGAATAGTATTCATGTGTGTGCGTGTGTGTGTGTGCTTTTTAAAAAATTCATTCATCCATCGCTGAACACTTTAGGTTGATACCATATCTTGGATATTGTGAATAATGCTGCAATGAGCCTTTATTAATTTTGAGCATTTAAAAAAAAGCACTAAATTCTCTGGCTAAAATATTAATCAATATATCCAAAAGAATAACCAAGTAGAAGAAGCCTTAGCTGCCATCCACTACCACTTGCCACCTAATTCCTTGCACAACACTGGGCTTGCAAGGTCAGGTACCTTATCTGCACCCCTGTGGTGAAAAGTAAATGAATGTTTTGCAAGGTAGCCTAGTCTGGTTTTTGACAGCAAACAAGTTTTTCTCATACCAAAACCAAATCTTTTAACATTAACACCTATTTCCAGTGCTTCTCTGTGGAGCAACAAATTAGTCTATTTTCTTTTTCACATGACAATCTTTCAAACTGTAGCTATCAGGTTTCCCAGAAATCTTCTTTTCCCTTATTATTCTCTTGCAATCTGGCTTTTGCACCCAGCTAACCTGTATTGAAACCTACACTTTATAACTCGGCTCAACCTGTTTTTTAAAATGTCAGCAGTGAACAAAGAATAAGGAAGATCTATTTGACTGATTAGTACATACATACAAAAACTGTTGTATAGCTAGGTCAAAACACTTGAAAAGACCTACACCAAACTAACAGTGTTAGAAGTGAAAGACTAGAATTACATATCTTTAACTTCCTAGTTTTCACATCTCTACATTACTAAAATGTTTTTCTCAGTCTTCATGTTTCATTATTCTTTGTAGTAGTTCACACAACTGACTATTCCTTCCTCCTGGAACACTATGCTTATTCACAGACTCTTTGAGCTCTCTGGCTACTCCCAGAGTTTTCCCACTTCCCAGAGGTAGGCAATTCCCAAGGTTACTTCCCTGACATCTTTGTATTTCTATATTTTCCTCTTCATTTTCTCCCAACGATGCCTTACTATGGCTTCAACCATTACTTCTATAATGATGATGCCAAGTTTAGCTCTGACCTCCCTCCTAAGCTCCAGACCTGCATCTGTAAAGGTATGATAGACAACTGCATTTGAACAGCCCAGCAGCAGTCAGTTTGTCACATCATATCCTTCCCATTCCCACCCTCTTCCAAACCTGCTGATACTCCTGACTTTCCCATTTCTGTAACAGCAACTACTATCTTCCCAGGTACCTCTCAGTTGTCAAATCTGTCAATCCTCCAAAGTGTTTCTAAATCCAACCACTGTTTTCTAGTTTCAGTCTCCATAATAAGGTAAGCTCTTATTATTGCCTACCAAACTATTAAAACGGCCTTCAAACTGATCACTCACTGCTGTCAAATTGAATCAACCCAAAGCACAGCTCATATTTTGTTGTTCCCTTGTTAAAAAAAAAAAAAAAAAACGTTGAATGACCTTAAATTATTATCTGTACACCAATGGTCATGACAACACTATTCACAATAGCTAAAAGGTGGAAACAAATCAAATGCCCATTGATGAATGAACAGATAAACAAAATGTGACATATACAATAGAATGCTATTTAGCCATAAAAAGGAAATTCTGACACGTACTACAACATGGATAAACTCTGAAGACAATTATGTTAAGTAAAATAAGCCAGACATGAAAGGTTTTTTTCCAAAAAAAATTTTTAAAGGCTTATTTCACATACACAAAGTATCATTCTTTATAATAGGATTGTATTTACATAAGGTATCCAGAATAGTCACAATCACAGAAGCAAAAAGTAAAATCATGGTTACCAGGGGCTGGGGACTGAGGGGAATGAGGAGTTACTGTTTAATGACTACAGTTGCAGCTGCAGAAGATGAAAAAGTTCTGAAGATGAATGGTGGTGATGGTTGCACAATGATATGAATGTACTAGATGCCACCAAACTGTATATTTAAAAACAGATAGTAAATTTTATGTTCTGTATACGTTGCCACACGTAGGCACAAAACTTCAATGATTCCTTACTATGTGACTAATGGAAGCACAAATTACTCATCTTAGCACCAAAAATCCTCCAGAGTAAGTCAAAATCTTTCTAGACTCACCTCCCATTAATTCCACTTCTGTGGTCAATGGAATATTAGTTTATAATGTTAAGCAATTATTTATAAAAAGTATGGGGATGGCTGAATTATGTAAAGAAAAATAGTAATTTTCAAGGTTTTCGTAAGATATTTTGCATTGTGAAACTCCAAAAGGGCCGAGGAACAAATAAACTTGAAAAATGTATTCAATTAGATGATTCTCATATACGTTGATCAAATTTAATCACCTAATGGTATTATACTTACAGTGAAAAAAGAAGTCCCACAAAAGCGAGTACATATTCCTCGTACAAAGCCTTCATGTGCTTGTATTGTACGGATACATTTCCGTTGAGTCAGGTTCCAAATTCTAACCTATGATAAAGCATATCAGGAAATTTCAGTAAACTATAAACGTAAAATGTTCAGGATAAATTCAACATTGAAAAGGCTACAAATCTTTCTACTGGGCAGCTTAAACCAAAATCCTTTGGATTAAAACAATGCAATGCATATGGATAAGGGTATCAACAAGCAGAAAATACAACCCTGGCAAATACTGTTGATTCTAGTTTAAAGTGTTGCAAAGCTTTTTCGCTTGTCATAGTAAGAAATTAGGTGTTGACAACATCTTCTGTGAAAAAACTAATAAATACTTTAATTATAAACATGATTATTTAATTTACTGTCAAACTGATCCTTAAACTACTGCATTTATAATTTCTTAGATTTAAAGAAGAAAATACTAAACTTAGTATTTCTAGCAAAATTTAGTCTTGAGAAGTAAATTGAAATCCAATAAAGTAAAACCTACTGTAACTAAAAAGTAAAGGAAAAACATCTGAAATGTAAGTACTTTTGGTTGAAAATATCAACATTTAGAGTGAGACTTGCCTCTCCATCACATGCCCCAGAAAGGACAGTAGCCAGGTTCTTTGGATGCTTTGCCAAGCAATTGACTCCATCTCGGTGACCATCCAGCGAAGCAAGGAATGGTTTTGCAAATACCCGTTCCAGTTTGGTAGCATTTAAAGCTCTTACATATTCTCGCGGGACCTCAAAAGGATGTAAGGCAGGATCATAGTTTCTTGGAACTGAAATAAGAGCGATTCCTCATAAAATAATTCAAACTTAATATTTCCTGCAGTCTTCCTCAGCTAATCACTCTATTTGTTATTCAATAAGCATGAAGTTAGTGACATTGTTCTATGCCTAGCACTATGAATACAAAAGTAGAAGACCTGTTTTCCAGAAATCTTTCTGAAATTACTGGAAAATCAAGGGATGCATACATCTTGCAAAACAATTAGACCACATATATATGCACATGCAGCCTTTCCCTCTCATATGTCCTAGTATGCTCTTCAACTGGGTTCTAAGTGTTCACTGTCAGGGTTTCCAATATATTTTTGTTTTCTATTTCCTTATGCCTAGCACAGGTCCTGGCACAAAACATGTGCATGATGTTTGCTCCACAGAACTCGAAGCTTCCTGTGGGGCAGGGAACATTATTAATCTCTGGTGCTAAATTCTGTACTGATAGGCACAGGAGGTTGTGATTATCATACTATTATATAGCTATATCATACTATTATATACTATTATTTACTGAACACTTTTTCTGTTTGTTTACTTAAAAAAGACTCACATAAGAGTTCACCAGGTGTCAGGCACGGTTCCAAAAACCTTAATCGTTTGATCTCCACAGCATTCTATGTGTTAAGTTATATTACTATCTCATACTTTATTGATGGGAAAACTGAGGTATAAAGAGGTTAAGTAACTTGGATATGACATTACAGAGCCAGGATTCAAACCAAGGCAGTATGGCTCCAGAATCTATGTTTTAACTGTCCTGATACGCTGCTAAACACATTGTCTCAGTTAATAATTATGCTTAGAAAGTAACTTTAAGCTTGTATGTCTAAAAAACTCACTGTGTAAAAAGTAAATGCATCTTCTTACCTCATGACTTCACCTTGCTGTTTCTTTCTGACTCCCTGGTAATGGTATTATATCTAACATTCAACAAAGCTCTGACCTAGGCCATTCTTATGTATTCCATCTTCCATATTCCCTACTACCAAAACTCAAAGTCCCACTCATCCTCTTTCAAACACTTATTCATCTTTCCCTTTAACTCTCTATTTCTAGTAACTTAGTGTTTTTTGTTTGTTTTTTTTTTTGAAATGGGGTATCACTCTGTCACCCAAGCTGGACTGCAGTGGTGTGACCACAGCTTACTGCAGCCTCAACCTCCAGGGTTGAAGTGATCCTCCTAACTTAGCCTCTCACCTCAGCCTCCAAGTAGCTTGGGCCTCAGGCATGCAGCACCATGCCCCATTAATCTTCACATTTTTTGCAGAGATGGGGTCTCCTTATGATGCCCATGTTTGTCTTAAACTCCTGGACTCAAGTGATCCTCCCATCTTTGCCTCCCAAAGTGTTGGGTTTATGAGCATGAGCCACTGCATCCCCAGCCAGTTTGGGTCTTTATTACATCATACTTAGGCTACTGTAATATCTTCCCTACTGGAGTTGGTGGCAGTTTACACTATTATCAGTCATCTTAAAACAGCTTTTTACATGTCACTCACATGCCTAAAACTTTCAAAGACTCCCTGTATAGTAGTCTTCAAGCTTTCTGTGTGTCCCATTGGTAACAGAGTTTATGAGCATATCCCTTCTCCTCAACATATGTGCATATTAATGAGGGCGTGTAATTAAAGATGTTCTTTTTTTAAGAAAAATCTTGATTTAACACTGTGACAGATTTAAAGGTTTTAATTTCAGCTTAATTCAATGTTTGGCTTTAATGGCTACTATTATAAAAAAGAATCAGGCAGTACTCACTTTCACAAAGTACTGTGTTAACAGGATGACATGAATACTGGAACCAATTCCTCACTTTGCAAAGTTTTGTGGTTAACAGACGTGACTTCAATCACTGTAAACCTCTCATAGAATGGGATTGGTTCAGTTAATATGGTACTATGCAAAGTGTAGAATGCCTGTACTTCACAAGGACAAGCATACCCAAAATGATAATGTCCACAGCTGGCTGTATTTATTTAATATATTTAATTTTCAGTCTCATCCATTAGTAATGCAAAGGTTATTTTTGAAATTTAAGTCTACAAAATTTCCATCTATTCTGATGTCAGCAGCTATTCCTACAACTAAATTTAGCATTTTAATAATTTTAACCAAAGTTTAGTAACTCCAACAAGATAGAACATTTTGTTTCTAAATCTCTTCATGTGGTCAAAAATGAATCTTTTTTTTGAGTCGCAGTCTTGCACTGTCACCCGGACTGGTGTGCAATGGCACAATCTCGGCTCACTGCAACCTCCACCCACCAGGTTCAAGCGATTCTTTTGCCTCAGCTTCCCAAGTAGCTGGGATTACAGGAACCCACCACCATGCCCGGCTAATTTTTTGTGTTTGTAGTAGAAATGGGGTTTCACTATCTTAGCCAGACTGGTCTCGAACTCCTGATCTCATGATCTACCCACCCTGGCCTCCCAAAGTGCTGGGATTACAGGTGTGAGCCACTACACCCAGCCAAAAATGAATCTTTATGGATGAGAAACTGACATTTATAAAGCAACTATTATGTTCCAGGTGCTGTCTAAAAACAGTTCATACGTAAACATGATTCTTCCCCGTTTTGTAAGTGAATTCTGATGGGAAAGCCTATTAATCAAAATAATCATCATGAGACAATGTGATAAACACTGTGAAGTGATAGAATCATAGAAGACCGCTGCTGAAGGGAGCTGAGCACATGCAGGAGTTAAGTATGAAAAGATTGTTCAGTCAAAGTTTTCCAGAGAAAGCAGCTAAACTGGATAAGGGTGTGCGCCACAGGAAGCCTTAAAAAAGGCAACTGAAATGCACTGAGATTGGCAAGGGTGAATACTAAACCACTTGTGGGAAACATAGTGACTGACGAAAGTGGCAAGGAAGGTGGGACCAGAGATTGAACGATTGGGAATAATGCCAATTCCAAGTGATAAATCTAATTTATATTTTAGAAACATTACTGCCTTATGACAAACTGTAAACATCTTGTGAGCAGAGACCTCTTAGCAATGTTGACATGCATGTTGATAGTATCTACTGTTCAACCAAAATAGTGAAATACTGTTCTCACCTCATCTCATCTTGCTTACTCCTAGTTAAAACTCTAATGACAACATCCTTCTTTCCATGCCTTAGGTTCATTCCTGCCTGAAGACCTTTGCTCCTGTTATTCTCTTTTCTAGAACAATCTGCTCATGCACGGTTAGTCCCTTGTCATTTAGGTATTACGAGACACAATTAATAAGTGGTTAGCATATTATAAGTGGGGGAAGAGACCAGTAAGGATAAATAAAACTCATTAATTCCACTTTAACCATTCTTTCATCAAACTTCATAAGGGATGGTAAGAGAAAACTGACGCTTTTAAATTTAACTTCGTCTCTTCCAATATCCAGAATATGAGCAGTAGGGAGGTTTTAAAATGCTGTTTAATTCTTAATCCTTCAACCCGTAAGTTTGACTCATTCAAGTCCACTTTTCAATAATAGGAACCTAAAGACAATCCTAGAGCAGCAGCTGGAATCTTTCTCCACTGCAGACAACTATTTCCCACTCACCACTAGAGGAAATTCTTAGAAAAAGGACTTGCACAGATTTTACTTGCTATCCAGTTCCGCATCGACCCCGTAAGCACAAAGTTTGCCTTAGCGAAAACGGAACTGGGAAAGAACCAGGCTGGAGCGCCAGCCTCCCCCGGCTTTACTCCGTGCGAGCCGAGGCTAGACACAAAGACTCGCGGAAAGCCTTCCTTTCTGGCTACCAACTTATCTTACCTCTCTGTAAGTCAAACTTGGTTTCGCGGACATAATTGTCCGGATTGCGACTCAACATCTTCACCTTCATCTTGGTTGCTCTTCCGGCCGAACTCCACGAGGGATTCCATATGAGTGCCGCCCCCCGCCGCCTCCTCCCACATGCGACTTCCGCTTTTCCCAGACTACTTCCAGTCACGTGACTCGAGGACTGGACGCTGGCTGGCTTAGCTGGATCCTGCGACGCTCCGTAGTTTTGCCGTCCTGCGCTAGCAGGGGGCGGTTCTTTAGCTGTGCGGTCTCTTCCGCGTCCGAGGGCTGGAGCATTTGTGGGCGGGACAGGGCGGAGACTCGGCGGAGGCTGGCACCTCCCCTCCGACGCTACTTCCGCCGGCGTGACCTGGTGGCTGCGCCCCACTCACGCCCACTCAGTACCAGACTCTCGCGGCTTGGCTCCCGCGCCGTGGGCGCCAGAGTCCTCTCGCCGATCCCGGAGGTGGGCTTGCCCTCACAAGGGGCGACCGCCGCCACGGTGGCGGCCACAGCATCTCGTCCCACCTCCGCGGCCCTGGGCGCCGTGGTATCGGCTGGCCCCGAGCCTATGACGGGCCAGGGCCAGTCGGCCTCCGGGTCGTCGGCATGGAACACGGTATTCCGCCACGTCCGGTATGAAAACCTAGTAGCGGGCGTGAGCGGTGGCGTGTTGTCCAACCTTGCGCTGCATCCGCTCGACCTCGTGAAGATTCGCTTCGCCGGTAAGAGCCCACCCAGACACCGGGCTGCTTCGTGTCACTGTCAGCCTGAACTGAGTCGTAAAAATTCAAAAAGAGGCCTTGGTCTCCTCTGCCTTTTCCGTACTAGGGAGAAAGAGGAGCGTTGAAGGGGATGCTGTCCGCCCTGGCTCACCTGAACTAGATTTGAGGAAATGGTGCTTTGTAGAGGGGTCGGTGTGCGATCTTCCCTCCCTCCTCAAGACTAAGGGATGGGGCCTGTATGTAGAGAAGTATGAGAAAAAAACATCCTCATTGGCAGGGAAGATGGGATGCAATTCCTGATTTATAAAATAAAGAAGGGATTGTCACATTTTAGTGTTTATTCCTCACACGTGCAAATCATTCGCTCTTGGAGGAACTTTGAAATCTTAGCATAGCCACGTGGTTTGGCAGCTCGACCAGTGTTGGGATAGGGCGTAATCTTCAGCTAATGTTGGGAGTAGATTTGGAATAGAGTTCTCTTGAATGTTTGTTTTTTGTCGTTTATAGAATGGTACAAGGTCCTGTGAAAGAATAGTTAGCTAGACTCGAAATACTATTTTAAGTGTATTAGATGAATTGATTATTTGAAATTAACAAAGCATTTTAGAAGTTAAACTCTATTCTAAAGTCTGGAAAGAGTTTCAAAGATGATCTTTGATAACTGAAATTGCAGAAATTAATTTTCAAATTAAGCTATTACAAGTTGTGCCTTGAGAATTAAATCTACAGTTGTTTATCCTAGCATTAGGTAATTCATTTCACTTGCTGTATATTCTCTTAATATGTGTATACTGCTGTATGGGCTACAGAAGTATCTAATAAAGTTCTTGTCTTCAGGGAACTTAGAATTTAATTGTAGACGTTAGACTTAGATAAAAGGTAATTCTAGACGACATAAAATCAGGAAATACAAATACGAAATATAAATACAGGTAAACCGTCAAGAAAATTCTACATTGCTGATGGTCATATGTATCTTTAAAGGTTCAATGGAAGATTGGGGCTTGGGGTTTCCCATAGAAAGGCTAATATTTTGACAGGTGGAGAGGAGGCAAAAAGCCAATCTGTGAAGAAAAATCATCGAGAATTATGGAGTATTATCTCTAGAAAAAACATCACAAAGGCATATAATTTTATGAAGTTTTATGATGCATGCACAAATAATTATTGACAGGTAATCTTTATTTACTAGGAGCAAGGCAATGAACTATGTTTTAGATGTATTATCTCATTTATTATTCCTGTAAATCTATTCATAGGAACAGTCCTGTGAGTTTATGATCCCTGCTATACAGATGAGGATAACAGAAGTTGACTAATTTGCCCAAGTCACAAGTTTGTAAAGATGGATCTGGGATTTAAACCCAGGTAATCTAACTGTGGAACCCCCTGGCATTTAACTCCTCACCATCCTGCCTCTTTAAGCCCCTGTTATGCAATAGTGTGAACATCAGAAGAATTTTAGACTTGGCTGCAGGTGCAGACCTGTATGACTTGGTGTCTCTCTTCAGCAGCACTTTAGGAACAGGAGAGGTGATAGTCGAGGTGATCATTGAAGAATAGTGTGATTGGTCTGATGAGTTTTAAGACAGTGCTGTGAAGCATAGCATTCCTGAGGAAACAGAATTCTTATTACCTGAGAAGATTAGTAGTCTTGATGAATTGGAAAGAGTATTGGGAGCCTAGTGGGGCGGAGGTGACAGATAAAAGGATTGAGTTTGGATTGGAGGCCTAAATTAAAGATCTAGGCATTGAAGCAGGAGTTTGTATAATAAAGCTCACAGTGTAGCTGTGAAATGGTGATAGAAAGGAGGAAAATTTAGGAAGATGAATAACAGAAATAAAAATTTATTGATTATCAGCATCAATGCTGAATAACTTACTATAGTTCTTATGCTTCCATTGTAATTAAACTCATTTAATAAAATTAAAATCTAATGATGACAGGATCTGAATGCATGTGCTATTAAACCAAACCTGGAATTTTTCTGTGAGTTCAAGTACAAATTGGAACTCAGAGGTGTCCAGAGTGGTAGAAAGATTAGAAATTAATTCATATGAAAAATAACTGGAGGAACTAGTTTAGCTCAGGAGAGAAAAAAACCTCAAGATATTTAGAGAACTTCCGTGGGGGAAAGGGGGCTACCTTATTGTGGGTTGATCCTAAGGTCAGACACAGGTTGAGTGGAAATTACAGGGAAGCAGATTTTGGTTTGGCAGTGTGGCAGTGCTCAGAAATGAAATTGATGATTAGAAGTGGCTGAGATAACAGTTGGATGACAGAAGTGAGAAGATACTCTTGTATTAGGTGGAAAGATTGGATTAGATGACTATTCAGACTCCTTCTAGCTTTACGATGTAATGTTAAACCCTCAAGAATGATGAGAGAGCCCCAACAAAAGAATGAGAATGAGATATAGTAATTTTCTAAGTAACCCAAAAACCTGATCGTTTGCAAGTTAAAGATATGTGTGAGCTTTTGTGAAGAACGTGGAGAGTATGACTACACCCAAAACATTAAGAAATCAAAATGTAAAATTCAGTAACAGTAGTGCAGAGTAAAGTTTTATATGTATGTGGTATTGCAAGACCCAGTGGCATAGCAAGACCCAGTGGCATAAATAAACTGGTACTTATTGAGTGCTTGCAATATGTCAGGCATAATTCTAAGAGCTTTATATGAACTAACTCATTTAATCCTTTGTAATTTTTAGAGTTAGATTCTATTATTTTTCCTATCTTACGTAAAAATTCAGGCACAGAGTAATCCAGTGACTTACTCAAGATTGCAAAGTAATTGCTAGAACTAGGATTCAAGCTCAGAAAGTCTTTTTCCATAACATATGCTGTTAGTTTGAAACCATGAGTGGGTAGTTTTGTATAGCTAAAGGGTAAATTAAAATGGTAGAGATGAAAATAAAGAATGATTCCAGAAAGTTAAGAAGCTGCCAGATTGACATGTCTTTTATGAAAAGTGGAAACTGGCAATAGGATCAGAACCCTTAGTAGGGCAGGATGTTAGGAATAAGATCCGGACTAGTAGCACTGGGGTAGTAGGTGAAGCCACCCAGCTGAGAGACCACCTCTATTTGATGGAAATTGTGCATATAAAATCAGCATTTAAGGATGGGAAGAGAAGAAGGAGTGAAGGAAATTTAGTGGCAAAGAAGCAAGAGGACATTGAAGATGGTGCGGTGTTAAATGAGCCAGAAGAGAGGGCTTTAGGAGTTAAACAATTTAAGGTGCTGCTAAGGGTTCCTAAGAAAGAGAGGACTCCAAAATGCCTTTGAAGGTTCTTAATTAGAGTGCTTGAAGTAATTGGTAAAGCTCAAACCAGATTGCCTAGGAGGTGAGAGAGTTCCTGCTGAGATTCGAGTGGGGCAGGGAGGGACATGTTTTCTCATTGCAGACACTTAACTGATAAGGAGGCACTGGGATCAAAGAGTAAATACTTAGGAGAGATTTAAGCCTGTTTAAATACTAATGGGAAAGAACTTAAAGCAAGGAAGAGATTGGGAAATGGAGGCCAGAGGATAAGGATAAGGTATCTAACTAAGGGGTGTTGTCTGAAGGCACAGTATCTAGAACAAGCTTTTTTTTTTTTTTTTTTTTGAGACGGAGTTTCACTCATGTTACCCAGGATGGAGTGCAATGGCGCGATCTTGGCTCACCGCAACCTCCGCCTCCTGGGTTCAGGCAATTCTCCTGCCTCAGCCTCCTGAGTAGCTGGGATTACAGGCACGCGCCACCATGCCCAGCTAATTTTTTGTATTTTTGGTAGAGACGGGGTTTCACCATGTTGACCAGGATGGTCTCGATCTCTTGACCTCATGATCCACCCGCCTCGGCCTCCCAAAGTGCTGGGATTACAGGCTTGAGCCACCGCGCCCGGCCTTTAGAACAAGCTTTTTTGACCAGAAATAAATTTCACCTTTGCTATGCAGTGCATACACATACATACACAAACATTACTGAAACACACGTTTCATTAAACAATATTTATCCTAACTACTTGTGATGTCATTTATATTTGTTTTCTATTCCAGTCTAGTTTTGAAGAAAAGATACTAGCAATCTGCTCAATTGGTTTCTTGATTCATCTGGAATTTTAAAAACACCAATATAGTGCACAGGTAGAGGGGATTATTTTTATTAAGAGAGACAAAGGAAAGTTAAAACTAATATCCAGGAAATGAAACAGGTTGTGTTAGGGTGATGGTGCTAGATGGCAATTTTTTAAGTCATTATACTGTCTTTCTTAGAAGATAAATTAAAATGAGTGTCCTGTCTTGGCTCCTTTCTGTATACCAAACTTTTTATCTTCAGCTTGTGTCTATTGGCAATTTTTAGTGCTATGGTAAGCCATTGTCAATTATTTGATAGATGATTAGATCTACACACTAATTGGTTAGCGGCAAATATTTTTAAAACAATCATGAAGTCATTTAGGCCAGTGGTCCCCAACCTTTTTGGCTCCAGATTGGTTTCATGGAAGACAATTTTTGGCTCCATTGGTTTCATGGAAGACAATTTTTCCATGGATGGGAGTAGAGGAGGTATGGTTGATTTCACGATGAAACTGTTCCTCCTCAGATCATCAGGCAATAGATTCTCTTAAGGAGCATGCAGCCTAGATCCGTTGCATGTGCAGTTCACAGTAGGGTTTGTGATTATGTAAGAATCTAATGCCACCACTGATCTGACAGGAGGCAGAGCTCCAGTAATACAAGCGAATGGGGAGCAGCCGTTAAGTACAGATGAAGCTTTGCCCACGCTCCACTTACCTGCTGTGTGGCCCAGTTCCTAACAGGTTACTGACTGGTAGAGGGAGTTGGAGACCCCGATTTAGACCAAAAAAATTCACTGTATTTTATCTATATAATTTTAATTTTATGTTAGGGAGATCCTAGTTCAGCCTTGGTTTATACCTATGAAAAGAACAGGTGGTGTTTTAATGGTTGGTTTTGCTTTTTACCTCAAGAGAAAAATGGTATTGTGAGTTTATTATTGAGAGGAAAATGGAAAGTTCTTAGAAAAAGGGATCTATACAGAAGAATGAGACAGAGAATCCAGGGGAAGCATCAGAAAGATTATAAACTACACAGGAAAACATTTCTCAGGAGCCTATCATTCTGCTGCCTGCCTTTAAATTTGTTGTCTTATATAAACCTCAAAAAACCCTGTGAGGTACATGACTTTTATCCGCATTTTATAAGTGAGGATGCTGAAGCTCAGCAAGGATAAGACCATGTAGCAAATTAGGGAAGTTACATATCAAACTCAGGTCTACTGATAAAACCTGATGTACTTTAATCTCACTTCGTGCTGTAACATTGGCAGGTTAATGATGAAAGAAATTAACTTTTCCCCCTTTGCCTGCAAATGGTAAACAGTGATTCTTCTTTGCCAGACTGGATTATACACAGTGAAGTAGGACAGTGAGGGGAACAGTGAACCGGGGATGCTCCTATGGCTAGTGGAATATAATTTGTGTAAACTTTGTGGAAGGCAGGTTCAGTATGTATTTGTAACTTAAGTATATACCCATTGACCCATATCAGTTCCCTTTCTAATAGCTAATTCCAAGACAATAATCGTTCATGCAGATTGTTGTACAGAATGTTCTTTAGAGAACTTTTATAATAGCCAAAAAAAAGAGAATTCATGTTAAATGGAGGAATGACTGTAAGTGATGTGATTTCTATAAGATGGAAAACCATGATGTCATATACTAAAAATCTTTTTTTTTGGGAAATCTATTGAATAACAAGGAGAACTGTTCAGAAATAATCTTGAGTGGAAAACAAAGCTGTATACAAAACTATAGTAAAATTACAATTTTGGATATACTACAGTATAACATAGAATGGCATGCATAATGTGGAATGTCATTGCCATTTACTGAGATACTTAATACTCCTAGAATTAAGTGATTTTTTTAAAATAGTAAAGAAATAATTGATACTATATTATTCCTTGTGGTTGTCAACAGCCTGCTCACACCTTTGTAAATAGTCCTTTTAGCTGCCCCTCATGCCCTAGTGTTATCCTATTTTGAATGTGCTTTCTATTTCCTACAGAGAGATGAAATGAAAAACTACCAGATTTATAACTTAGATTATGTTTTTTCCAAAATTGGCAAGAAGACTACTTTAAATGCTGATGATGCTAGTTGAAAACTGATGGTTTCTCAAAGTAGGATGATGATGGTGTGAACTGAGAGATATAGACAGTTGCAAAAGAAATTTGTGAGACAGAATCAAAAGGACTTGTTATTTGATAAAAAAAGGGATGAGGGAGGAGGGTTCACAGATAGTCCCTGGGTATCTGGTGTGGGCATCTATGTAGATGATGACGTTTGTTGAGCTATACAGCTCAACAGTAAGAGCAGCTTCGGAAGGGATGGGGAAAACTTATTCAATTTTGAACTGTTCAAGTGAAATACTTTCCTGCTTTCTACTTGGATTTTGATATGTTTTGGTGGAGAGGATAGGAAGAATTTCCAGGAAGAAAATTTAACCCATCCTCTGCATTTTCTTTCCTGCCTTTCCTCAGGTCTTGCTAGTACTTGAGGCTCCTGGCTAGTTTATTTTTTTTACATTAGAATCCTTAACCTTGGAGCAAAAACAAAACCTAAGTGTTGAAACCTAGTTACCTAAGAGACTTTCAGATTATTTGAGCTAATCTAATATTTCCTAAAATATTATTTGAGTGTTTAGTATGCCCTAAATAAACACTTGAATAAATTGAGGAATGTAGTAGTTTTAAAATATTGAAGCCTGGAAAATAATTTTTTTCTACTACCTAAAAAAGTTTTTCTTCTAAGCTTACCTCCTTTATATAACTGATTGTGCAATATCTGTGTTTATATGTGATACAGAGCTAGAACTTTGTTCTTACCTGATTTTGTATATCTTTTAATGCAGTGAGTGATGGATTGGAACTGAGACCAAAATATAAAGGAATTTTACATTGCTTGACTACCATTTGGAAACTTGATGGACTACGGGGACTTTATCAAGGAGTAACCCCAAATGTGTGGGGTGCAGGTTTATCCTGGGGACTCTACTTTTTCTTGTGAGTAGACTTGGGAGATTTTACAGTATTATATAAAAAAAGGAATTTTTGTTTTTAGTGATTTTTTAAATGTCAGATGATGAAACATGAGTCATTGAATCAGTTTCTCTGAATTGGAAGGATCAGAAAGAACAAAATGACTAAGTTTGATTAGTTTGATTCAAAATGGCTAATTAGTCTGATTATCAGAGGCAATTATTTAGCCTGGAAGAAAGTTCTTAATAGGAAAAAGGTGAAGAGATGAGGTGGAATAATACTCTTACAGAAGCCATTTCTGTGAGGTGAATTTAGGAAGATGAAATGTTTAACTGATTACTTTGATAAGCTAAATGCATATTAAAGGGAACTTTTCACTTTACTTAAAGCCATTTGAAAAACAGCCAACTCCAGGTAACTCACAATGAAATTATAGGGCCCCTTCAGTGTTGTATTAGGTGTTTTGGCCATATCGTGCATACTCGTAAGCGTTTCTAATAGAGTCAGAATATTACTAGACTAGAAAAAGTTGAATCAGTTGGTTTGTTATTTATTAGTGGTTTTGGAAAGTGTCGTAGAGACTGGAGGAGCCTGCAACTGTTGTCTAAAATTAATCCTATAGATTTGAGTTCTCTTTGGTATTCAATTTTGTTAAAGAAGATTGTTTAAATAAATGTTATTTTCTCCATGTGTCAGAGATTAGTTCCAGAGTACCCCAAATAGAAAATTTCATAAATACTGAAGTATTATTAGTTACTTTTTATCCTCATCCAGATTCCCAAAATATTTAAGATGGCTTACAAATGTATATTTGATTTATAATGAAGGTGGAAAAGCAGGAGAGGATAGACCTTGGGGTCCTCATATGAATATGTACCACAGGAAATCCCTATTGGGAACAGAAAGAAAAAGCCAGTGCATGGACAAAATGGTTTGAGTCAAATTGTTTCTTGTTTGACCTGCCCCATCATCTTTCCAGCTCATTCTTTTCCTTACTCCTTCACTGGTCAGATAACATCATCATTTAAAATAACTGTTCTCACCTGCCTCCTGAAGAAGTCATAGAAGGATCCTCTGGCAGGCATATGCTTATTTAGTGAACAAGAGCATGGTCACAAAGTATCCTGGCACTGCATTGAGGGATAATGTGCTGCTTGGAGCATGCCTGTGATCTGTGAAACTGAAACCATGAATGGTGAAGCTTTTCTTCGCTTCAACAGGTTTCATTTTTAGGAAAACATCATATCTAGTGTATTTGCCGTTGTCTTCTCTGTGTCACATATTTTACTTGATCTCCCATAAGTTTATGGCAGTATCCATACCAAACTTAAAATATTTTTTAAGTGAAAGCAAAATAAATTCAGCCTTAAAATTGTTCAAATATTTCTTATCTTTTTCTTCTCTTTAGAGAGGTATGTGTGAAATTATATACACACACATACCCCTCGACACACACACACACACACACACACACACACATACACACACATAATGCTTTATGAATTTGAGTTGTATAGATTCATCAAGACAGTTTCTAAGGATAAGCCATATTAATATAAAATTGGCGTGATAAGAATTTCTTGGACCAGGTGCAGTGTCTCACACCTGTAATCCCAGCATTTTGGGAGGCCAAGGCAGGAGGATCACATGAGTCTGGGAGTTCAAGACCAGCCTGGGCAACATAGTGAGACCCATCCCTTCAAAAAATTTTAAAAAGAATTAGTCTGGCTTCATAATGCTACATGCCTGTAGTCTTAGCTAACTGGGAGGCCGAGGCAGGAGGATTCCTTGAAGCTAGGAATTCAACGTCACAGTGAGCTGTGATTGTGTCACTGCGCTCCAGTCTGGGTGATACAGTCAGACTCTGTCTCAAAGAAAAGAAAAATGTGTTCACTTGACATCTTCATCCAAGAGAAAAGTAGAAATTAGCATTAAAGGAAATAGGCTGATTTGACTCCCTTACTCTGAAACATTTAATGGGGATTTTCTACTAAATAAAACCCAAATCTCAATCTGCCACTCAAGAGTGGCCAATTTTCCCTGCCTTCCCACCCATCCTTACTACTTTTCTACATGCTGATCCTTTTCCCTGTTGAAACTGTGCCTGTCTCAATACCCAGTTCAATACTACCTTTTACACAAAGCCTTCTGTGATCTCAGTCATGATTCCTGAATATCTTCTATTGTCTGTTGTCTTTTATTGTGATCATTTAATAGTCCTTATTAGTTTGTTAAGAAAAAAAATCACGTTTATCTTTTTATCTGTCAGAAACTCAACTATAGTACCTGAACATAGGTGCTCAGTATATATTTGTTCGGTACCCCTTCTTTGGTATCTTTTGTCTTTTCTGGCCAGTCTGTGTACCACCACTCTATTCTCCCCTCCTCCCAGTTTTCCTGTCTTTTGAAAGTAATTGATGAGTGTCTGATTAAAATATTTTACATTTGTATTGATAGCCATATTTATTTAAGAGGGAGGGGTGGTATAATCTTGCAGTAAACCACTTCCAGCAAATCCATTCTTGAAAAAGGTCTCATTTTGTGGTTGTATTATGCATTGACTTTTGCTTTTGAAGTACTGGTGTTGCGTTACACTTTAAAACAGACTTTATGACACCTATTCGGATTAAACTGCTTGAATTTAATTCTTTCAGTTATAATGCCATCAAGTCATATAAGACAGAAGGAAGAGCTGAACGGTTAGAGGCAACAGAATACCTTGTCTCAGCTGCTGAAGCTGGTAAGGCAATGTGTAAAATATAAAATTGTCACCTTCCAAACTTAATTTTCAGTTTTTGCTTTTGATTTTTTTTCTTTGAACACCTGAGTTTAAATACGCCTATCTCTATTAAATTAGTTATATGGAATTTCTTTGCAGGAATTCTTATGATTACTCTGTCCAGATTTCAAGAATTTTACTTATCACAGAGTGGTAAAGTTTAGAAAAGTTATGAATCCCTAATAGTTTAAAATGATTTGGTATAGTGTTTCTTTAATTAAAGTATAATTATAGTTTTCAAATTATACAATGTAGCATCCTTGTTTAATTGCTTCATTTATGTATACTATCCAGAAGGAAAAAACAAAGTAAGAGTCATTAGTCTTTATAACTCCTACTTTAATACCTTGATTTCTTAATGTTTGATTAGGCAGAAACTAACTTACTCATTTTTGAATACATAGCCCCTAGCAAAGACCTGAGTCATAACAGATCTAAATATTTGTTGAATAAAGGGTTCCTTACGAAACCTAGCAAATAAGAAACTTAGCCAGATGAATTTTTTTTATAAAATTGTCAGTCTCTATAATGGATGTAAAATGTGACTTACTGTATTATATAATTATTTAATTTATGAGGGATAGCAGTTACTTTGAATGGATTTGAAGGAGATTGTGATAAAGTTGGGATAGATATGTGTGTCACATGCACAGGGTCATGGGGTGCCAGATTCCTGGTCCTTTTCCACTATCTTCAACACCTCTGGATTATACCGTGTGCTATGCCTAAGATCTATATCTGCTTACCTTCTGTTCTTTGCACCTGGCCACGTTGTTTAGGTGTCAGGACATTTTTGCTATCCTAATACCTCAAAGGGAAAGCATTTCACATTTCCGTCTCCCTTTTAATTTACCTCTCACTAACAGCATGAGGAACTTAATCCTTTGACCTTAAAACTGTGCCTCAGAGACTGCATTTTATAGTTTCAGATATGGTCCCTGTGCATTATCTTTTTTTTTTTTTAAACATAAATGTACTGTTTTTAATTTGGATTGTCTAAGTGTGAAAGTATCTGTATGTAGAATAATCTTATTGAAATCTCATTTTAGGAGCCATGACCCTCTGCATTACAAACCCATTATGGGTAACAAAAACTCGCCTTATGTTACAGTATGATGCTGTTGTTAACTCCTCACACCGACAGTATAAAGGAATGTTTGATACACTTGTGAAAATATATAAGTATGAAGGTGTGCGCGGATTGTATAAGGTAACAAATTATCAGTATATTTTAAATAACTGAAAATTGCAATTTCCATTGACTCTGTTGTCTTAGTTCTGAGTCACCTGTAGTAAGTCCCAAAAAGAAGTCCAACTTAGGCAAGAAACAATTTAATGAAAACTGAAATCTAGTTAATAATACTGAAATTGTACTTAAAGCTGTTTATCCTCATTAACATAGGATGTATCATCATGACATTGGTGGGGGTAAGAACTGTCTAAAACTTTGTCAAGTATCTTTTTGATAAGTCACACAACAAGGTCACCTATTCCTTACTTCATTCCTTGGAAACTCTGGTTTTTTGGGAACCTGGGATAATGTAGTCTGGAGAAGACATTAGCGGTTCTAACAGGATCTTAAAATGTTTTTTTTATTCACCTCATCTTAAATCTTACATAAATTTAAAAATAACAAAAATCAAACCCAGCCCTTTGCCTGTTGTAATATCTTAAAAATTTCTTGCTAGTGTCATATCTGTTTTCTGATTTTATAACTCCTTTTTATCTTCCCCTTTTCTACCTTCTACTCCCATCTCTTGCTTATCCCTGTAAAGAAATTTTTAAGCATACATAGTTTAAAATCAAAATTAGATGCATTGAATTTCAGTTTGGTTTTTAATGATTGAGTAATAGCTTTTAAAATCATTGATTTTACTGACCTATGGACAAAAATTTTATAAATATATTATTCAATTTTGTGTTTTTTCATCACTTTCTGCCTTAGTCTTTCAGAATACGTATCCTTAGTTCATTGATTTACCATTACCTTTAGTTTCTTTGTAGCCCAGGCTGGAATGCAGTGGCACAATCTTGGCTCACTGCAACCTCCGCCTCCGGGGTCCCGGTTCAAGCAATTCTCCTGCCTTAGCCTCCCAAGTAGCTTGGATTATTTTTGTATTTTTAGTAAAGATGGGTTTTCATCATGTTGGCCAGGCTGGTCTTGAACTCTGACCTCATGATCCACCCGCCTCGGCCTCCCAAAGTGCTGGGATTACAGGCGTGAGCCACCTCGCCCAGCCACCTTAGTTTCTTAACTTTACAGAATTTAATTTCCTACTCCTCAAGTCTTGACAGTGTGTACCGTCAAGAAAAACAGTATGTTTACTGTTTAAAGAAAAACTAATATATGAACATCCAAACCTTTAAAAATAAAGTAGAAGAGAATAGTACCCCTTTGTTTTTTTATATTACTACAAGTTTTTAACCTCAGATTTTAAAAATGTTATTTGTACAAAACTTAAATGAATTTGCTTAAAGTGCTATAATGAGAGAGAAGAGAAAGTATTTTACTCAAATATATTGTTCTTTGAAAGTATATTGTTTTGCTTTTCAAAAACCATCCCCTTTTAGGGATTTGTTCCTGGGCTGTTTGGAACGTCACATGGTGCCCTTCAGTTTATGGCATATGAATTGCTGAAGTTGAAGTACAACCAGCATGTCAATAGATTACCAGAAGCTCAGTTGGTAAGATGATTCTTGTAAAAATGGTATCATTTACTTTTATGGGTATTTAGTAGATAGAAATTTTTGTCGTGCTTACTTTGGTGGTAGTGCTATGATGATGAGTACTGACTCTGCCACTGATTTAATTTATAGTTAAATATTTATAGGCTGATGCCACACAGTTGTCAAAAATAGAACCCTTTAAAGATCTATTTAAATTTTTTTTATATAATTTTTACTTCTGTGTTTTTAAAGAAATCCTGTCTCAAGAAAAAACTGTTTTGTGTTACCATTTTAGAGCACAGTAGAATATATATCTGTTGCAGCACTATCCAAAATATTTGCTGTCGCAGCAACATACCCATATCAAGTCGTAAGAGCTCGTCTTCAGGATCAACACATGTCTTACAGTGGTGTAATAGATGTAATCACAAAGACATGGAGGTGAGAGCATGCGCTATATCAAAATTGCTTTGATAAGGTACCTTGCATATCTTAGACCATCTTGTTGATAGTAGTTTTATAGCAAAGGCCAGTTTCCTGTGGTGAAAACATGATTGGTGGTCCCTGCTTTCCCTATTATTATGTATATGACCATGTCTCTGAGGCTTGATTTCTTCATTTGTAAAATAAGACTGTCTAGGCCAATAAGTTGTAATAAGAGTCAAATTAAATGTGTGAAAATGTTTTAGAAAATGAAATTTAAATGTTTTAAAATATCTGAGGGTATTGAATATAAGAAGTCAAAGTATGACTTAATACATTCAAGAAGGCTCCAAACCTGCCTCTGGCACAATAACTTTTGTAAATACTTGTTTCAATATATGAAAGAGATGCTTGTTCTTCAGTATGAAACTAGTTAAATTATTATAGGCAGACATCACTGTATTTCCCTTTAATTCTGAAAGAACAGAGGAGAACATTTAGGATGTTTACATTTAATTTAATTCAAGAAATATTTAATGAATGCCTACGTGACAAAGTTCTAGGCCATATTCCATATTCTTGGCATTAAGGAAATAAAGTTTTATCTTTGTATATGCTGTATTTAATGTTGGCTAGCATTTATCCAAGCTGTGAGATTTTTTTAATGCCTACGTTAGGTCAGTTAAAACTCCTGTCTGTTCATACATTTAAAAACATTTGAAAGATAGCTAACTTAAGGGCACTTTTAATTCAGTTTTGAGGTGTCCTTACCCTCTCTTCCTCAGTAGATCCATAAAAGGAATATAAACCCCTACAAATGGCTTATAAACTACATTACTTTAGGACATTGAAAACATGGACTTAAATCAGAGTGAGGTTTGACTGCTGCTTGCTCCATGCCTTTTGTCAGTTAAAACTTTCGTGTTTTCATGCTAGCTCTATAGAAAATTAAGCATATATCTATTTTTCCCTCTAAAGGAAAGAAGGTATCGGTGGATTTTACAAAGGAATTGCTCCCAATTTAATTAGAGTGACTCCAGCCTGCTGTATTACCTTTGTGGTGTATGAAAACGTCTCACATTTTTTACTTGACCTTAGAGAAAAGAGAAAGTAAGCTAAAGGAAGATAATTCTGTATATCTGCCCAAGGCAGCAACAAGCTTCTTTTGTTTAAGGCATAAAAGAAGAATCCTGCACAGCAACATGGCTCATATTTGAAATTGGTCTGTGGTCATTAGAGGCCAGAGAACTGCTAAGTCTTTGCAATGTTTTTCTGATTTTTGCCTTCCCCATATATATGGACCTTGGCTACCTCTGCCCAAAATGGCTGCCATCAACACAATATTAAAACTGACACGAAGTATAGAGTTTCACAGATTTCTACATTTTATTGGTGGAAGCTGATTTGCAACATTTGCTAAATGGATTAGATGAATGTACTTTTTTGTGTGACTTATTTGCCTAGATGCTTTAAAATTAACCTTCGTGCAATACCAAGAAAATGGCTTTTTAAAAGAATGTCTTTGTTTCAAGATAAATTAAGGATTTACTGGATAAGGTGTTGACCAAATTCAGAAGATTTTAGAATTGAGAAATTTTAGTGAGAAAAAAATCCACTCTGTGCTTCAGTTTTAATTCAACTGGGATGCACTACCTAGCGAAAATTGAGAAATTACATACTTCTCGGAGAAATAGCTGACATCTATTGTCATTGCATTGCTAATTTTTTTTTTTTCCCCAGAGACTTCCATAATTTAAAATAAAATCCTAGATCCAGTTCTTGTGTTTTAGCATAAGTACTTAGTCTATTTTAAATTTATAAAGTCGGAGCTTCTAGGATCCAGCTGTGTCAACCTTTATTTACTATATGTAGCTATAAATCACTTATTGGAGATGCTAAATCACCTTTTACAGATACCGAAATGTTTGGGATATGTTTGTTGTCAAATTGAATGGAAATGAGAAACTTTATATTTTGGTTTTCAGATATATGGATCTAGATCCCAAATAAATGATTACTCTTCATTGGTTGCTCAAATTCAGTTTGAAATACAAATCACATTAATAGCCATTATTGATTTTACTTGTATGAGTCATTGTAGACATCTATAAATGTAAAAGGGCCTGTTCCCAAAAGATGCCAGAATGATGCTAGTATTTTTATTTATCATAAACATCTAAGAGTGCTGTTGCACTACCATCTATTTGTTGTAAATAAAACTATTGTTTTCAAAGCCATCTTTAAATAGTTCTTTGAAAATAAATTATTTTTTTATATTTTGGAAATGGCATTTTTTTGAAATAAAGATAAAATAAGTACCTAATTGTATTTACTGTAATATCTTGTAACATGCATAGGAACACTTTATAAGTTAAATGTGATGTATGTTTTTATACTTCTGGATTATACTGTTATTCATATGAAATCCTGGTATTAGTCCCCATGTGGAAAAATGAACTGCAGTTGATATTTGGTGCTTAAGATAGCACCATTATTTAAATACCTCCTATGTACTCCCAAATGAATAAAACAAAATTCTTCCTCCGAGAGCATGTAAGCTTGTGTGATAGATAAATATGCATTAAATAACTACAATTATAGATTCAGAACATGTAAGGAATCTGTTACAAAGCCCAGTAAGAGTTCTGAGAGAAGAGAACTCAATTTCAGTCATTCAGCAACAAATAGTCACTCAACTCCTCTTTTCCAAGTGTGTCACCAAGCACTGAGGATATATCAATAAAAATAAGCCAGACAATATTCCTGCCCTCAGGGAATTTTCTTCTTGGTGTAAAAGTGACAGAAAACCAAGTATATGCATAACATGATTTAGGTATTTAATGCTATAAATAAAACAAGCAGAACTGGGGGATAGTGTTGCTATCTTAGGTAGTATGGTTGGGGTCAGGAAAGGTCTCTGAGGTCATATTTGGAATATTTTGAAAGAAGTGAGGAAGAGAGCCACAGTGAGAGGAAACACATTTCTAGCCAGAGAGGATAGGAAGTACAAAGGGCCTGAGGCAGGAATTAACTGGCTGGTGGGATGAGTGAGGAGAGAGAGGAGGTTGGAGAAATGGCCACTACAGTATGGTGGGAAAGAGCTCAGGGTGGACAGCCAGACCCTCTGGCTTCAAAATTCAGCTTTCCCATTTTCTGTTTGATCTTAGGCAGATCACTTCAGCCTTCTTTGTCTTAGGTTTCCTGACCTGTAAAATGGTATCTTAGATCATTTCCTCTGTAACAGTGCTGGAGATGGGGAGTCTTGGGCAAGTGATTGAGGGAGCACTTTTAGGAGAAATCTGCAATGGAGTAAAGTAAATGGGATAAGGCAGAGGAGTTTCAGGAGTAGCCTCAGCCCGACCCCATAGGGCACTCTGCCGAATGAGTTGGGCCACAGCAGTTCTGCAAGAGGTGAGGGGGCTGAGCCATTAGGTTCCCACATTAGGCTGTCAGTACTGACTGTGGGGAAAAGGGATGGAGGAGTGACTAGGTACCTCTCCTCAGCCAAGGGCAATCCTTCAAATAAGGGCCAAAGTGTGAGCTCTTACCAGCCTACACCTACAGCAGCTAGAGTATGGGTGCACCAGTCCTGTAAAAGGGGTCTGGGCGAGTTACCAACAGCATCTGCTACAAATGAGGAAATTGAAAGTACCTAGCTGTAGGATTATTGAGAGGATTAAATGAATGAATTTTTGTTTTTTATTTTTTGAGACGGAGTTTCGCTCTTGTTACCCAGACTGGAATGCAATGGCACGATCTCCGCTCACCGCAACCTCCACCTCCCAGATTCAAGCAATTCTCCTGCCTCAGCCTCCTGAGTAGCTGGGACTACAGGCATGCGCCGCCATGCCTGGCTAATTTTTGTATTTTTAGTAGAGATGGCGTTTCACCATGTTGACCAGGATGGTCTCGATCTCTTGACCTCGTGATCCACCCACCTTGGCCTCCCAAGTGCTGGGATTACAGGCTTGAGCCACCGCGAAATGAATGAATTTTTTTAAAGTGCTTAGCATGCCTGGGCCAATAAATGTTAGCAGAGACCAGACCTTGTAGGCCATGATAAAGAGTTTCAATTGAGAGATCATTGGTGATTATACAGAGGAAACAAGAAAGGCGAAAAGCAGGAATATTAGTTAGGAAGCTTTTACAAATGTCTGTCATGAGCAGGTGGTAGCTTGGACCTGGTTGATGGAGTCTGAAGTAGTGTTTTATAGCTTAGGGGAACTACAGCAGGGTTCATGGAGGGGGAAACATTTAAGTTGGGCATTGAATGAAGATCCCAGAGGGAACCATGGAAAAAGGAAAGCACTGGTGACTTGCCTTGAACAGTGAGTTGTCAATGTAATAATAAAAGGAAGTTGAAGAGAAAGCTGAAAGATTGGGACCAGGACATGAGAACTCTTGGAGCCTGACCAAACCTGTATGGGCTTTACTGGGTAAAAGAGAAGTGAGAGTAATTAGAACAGAGAGACATGGCTATTTCTTAGGGGTGACAGAGGAAGACTGGTTAGATAAGAGAAACAAATTCAAAACAGAAGGTGTTAATCAACCAGTAGATATTTGGTAGGATGAAGATTGGTGCCACTGATAAAGCAGATTCAAATTATAGAGGCTAATGACAGTGCAAGCAACTTAGGGAATGGAGTGACTGTAAGTATTCATTTCACTATGGGCTCTTCTTTCCTGGGTTTTGGCAGATAAAAGGAAGGTAAAGAACTTTAGCTTGTAAAAGTACTGCAAGTCTACGAAAGAGTGTAGGTAGAAGAGGTTGGCAAAGGGAAAATAAGAACACGACTCTAGGGAGAACCCTTGAAGATAAAGACACAGGCCAAAAAATAAATAAACGAACTTGCTGGAGCTGTGCGCCAGAAAATGTAATCAAAGACAATGATGGGTACCATGCCTTGTGAAAAGAAGGCCATTACATTTGAATACATGCCTTTGTAGTCTGACAATATTAGAAAGTCTTGTCTTCTAAACACACTAAAAAAGGGATATGAACTAAAAAGTATGTTGGAGTTTGAGTCATCAGAGTTAACATTTTCTTTTGAATGTGGACACTTTGATGAGTATAAAATCCTCCAGATAAAGTATGTATTATTACTACTTTTATAACAAGGTCTCTTTAGCTATTGTAAAATAGCTTATAGAAACAAAATCCTGTGAGATGATTTAGTTACCTTTATGCCTATTTTCAAAAGACAAGTTAGGTAACATGCAGAAATTATGTGAAGTTTGGGGTTAAAGTCTCAAATTTGTTTCTAAAGGAGTAAATAGGAAAAAGACTCTGGAAGTCCCTGTAATGAATACCTGTTACTTGGCTGCGTAGAATCCATGCCTCTTCCTTTTTGGAGCAGGAGTCTGAAGTTCTTTTTTTTCTTTCTTTTCTTTTTTTTTTTTTGAGACAGGGTCTCGCTCTGTCACCCAGTTTGGAGTGCAGTGGCATGATCACATGATCATAGCTCACTGCAGGCTCAAACTCCTGGACTCAAGGGATCCTCTTGCCTCAGCCTCCCTAATAGCTGGGACTACAGGCATGAGCTACCTCACCTGGCTACGGAATTTCTTTGTGGAACTTACCCCGTCCCTCCATTCTCAGTTTTGTGATTTAGATGGGATCAGCCTCACCTGCCCCAGAGACAGCCATAATTAGCAGAGCCAATCTGAATGTGCTATCTCTGTTCATAATGAGTGGTTTGAAATTGGCACAGTTACTTAAGCTGATATGATCAGAGTGACTTTTTTTTTAATTACTTTTTTAATTGCATTTTAGGTTTTGGGGTACATGCGAAGAACATGCAAGATTGTTGCATAGGTACACATGTGGCAGTATGATTTGCTGCCTTCCTCCCCATAACCTATGTCTGGCATTTCTCCCCATGCTGTCCATCCCCTGTGTCCCCCCGACAGACCCCAGTATGTGATGCTCCCCTCCCTGTGTCCATGTGTTCTTATTGTTCAACACCCATCTATGAGTGAGAACATGTGGTGTTTGATTTTCTGTTCTTGTGTGAGTTTGCTGAGAATGATGGTTTCCAGGTTTATCCATGTCCCTACAAAGGACACGAACGCATCGTTTTTGATGGCCGCATAATATTCCATGGTGTATATGTGCCACATTTTCCCTATCAGAGTGACTCTTAAAGACGTTTTCCCCCTGAGTATAGTGACATAAATTCTCTCTTTGCTGCAAACAGAATTTGATAAACAGGAAATAGTCCCCTGGGAAACAAGATAAACAATTCAACAGAATTTGATAAACAGGAAATGGTCCTCTGGGACACAAGCAATCCAAGGCTGGCGAGCAGATTGCAGAAAGAGTTAGGACATTTCTGCAGGTGTGAAACTGGAGCAGAACTTCTACACAGTGAAGGACCTCAGAAGCCAAACTTTAGGAGAAAGGAAAGCAGAGATTGATGGGTGGACATACAGAGAGTCAGGGCACTGCTACAGAATTTATGTCACTATACTCAGGGTGAAAAAACTTAGAGCTAATTTTTGAGCTTAGAGTTTCTCAAAGCCAATTTAGAATCATAGATTAAGCAGAGTGAGTTTGTCCAAAATGGAGTCAGCACCAACGAAGTAACAATAAGAAATTGAAAGAAAGGAATTAGGTACTATGCTGTATTACATGGGATTCTGGATTAGTCCTTACCCCTAGCAGCATGTATTCTCTGGAATTCAACTGGGTGACCCAATAGATTTCCTGTTTTTGTGTGTTTTTTGGGAGACGGAGTTTCACTCTGTCGTCCAGACTGGAGTGCAGTGGTTTGATCTCAGCTCACTGCACCCTCTGCCTCCCAGGTTCAAGCGATTCTCCTGTCTCCGCCTCCCGAGTTGTTGGGACTACAGGCACGTGCCACCACACCCAGCTAATTTTTGTGTTTTTAGTAGAGACAGGTTTCACCATGTTGGCCAGGCTGTCCTAGAACTCCTGACCTCAGGTGATCCACCCACCTCAGCCTCCCAAAGTGCTAGGATTACAGGTATGAGCCACCGCGCCCGGCTGATGTATTTTTTTTTTTTTAGTGTGAAAATAACAATTTATTACTTATAGTTTTATATTTGTGGACAGACTGTTTTAGAACAAATAGAACACATTTGAGAATTAAGTCTCAATTTAGAATCTATAATATTTTGATATGTCTACAAGGGGAACTTTGCCCTTACATGGAACTTCTCTATATTCAGAAGCACCACAAGCTTTTCTTCGAAGGATTTAGAAATTTATAATATGAGATACCAGCATTTCCAAATTTTAAAATTTCCCTAGTATATGTATCCATCAGTAGGTGGTATCTACTGAATAGAGAGGGAAATTTTCAAAAATTAAACACTGTCTAGTTTTCTGCAAAGTTTTTATTCATGAATTAACGATATTTCCCTTTGTCCATTATTTCCAAGGCAAAAAAGAAGTTTGATCATATATTAATAGTAATAAAACTGGATTCTCTTTAAGAGATTGATAAAAGGCAAATGCTCATATATCATGTTTAGTTATACTGTGAGTCTTATGAGAAGCTGGGAGGCAACCCCATTTACTTACCAGAATACAGAACTCAGACTCACAATTTCTTAGACATAATTCCTCTCAAACCTTTTCCTCAAAGATTAAGAGAAGAAGACTGTTCACCAATAGACTTATGTTATTTCTTCCTTACTGTGAGCTGAATGACATGACAAAGCAGAGGCAAATAGGCATACATCAATTCTTCAAAGTATGAAGTCAAAAAGCTCAGAGTTTCCACAGCATGGCAACAGCTTTGCAGATGCCCACATCGTGATAGTTGAAATAGTAAAGCCCAGCAAAGGTTAAAGCTGAAAGTCCCAAAAGCCCTGCCTTGGCAGATTTCTGCGAGACATCCCCATGAACATAGTAACAACTTGTCCAAGGCCCCAGTGACCATGAAGAGTGAGAGTTGCAGCCAGAGAATAGTCCATCGCAGAGCAAGGATTCAAATAAGTAGCCGGAAGCAGACCCAGAAGCAAAACACTGACAACCCTCTCACTAGTACAGTGGAGAGATGCAGCCTTGGAACCAGAATGGTGACTCGGTGACAAGTGAATGTGCTGCACTCCACACCATTCTGGGGTAGGTTGGTCCTGAAGAAATGCTGAAATATGAGCAGGTCTGACCACTGAAGTTCGTAGCAACAGAGCTCGGCCTCCTTGGGCACCGCAAAGAGCACTCAGTCTCCAGAGAACCGCTATCTCATTCCTGAGGGCTCAAGGTCCGATTTCCTGTATTTTTAAAGCTAGTCTTCGTTTGCTTTTTCTATCACTTGCTGTAACTGAAAACTTCCTGGATGACACAAATCTGTGATACCCTGAATTCTGTATGTTACTTCCCCATCAGCTGTTACGATCTATGTGGACTCTTGTTTCTGTGTTAATCGATGTAATCTTTATGAAAATCGAGTACTTTGGGACCCTTGTGTGGTCACATAGTTTCATTAAAATGTGTTCAGTTTTATAGAAAAACATTAAATGTTTAATATTTATATAAATTAAAGAGATTATTCAGCTCATCATGAAAAGCACAAAGAAAGAAGATTGGTAGACTTAGAAAAATAAAATATGTTTCTGGTAGAAGGCCCAACTGTATAAAAGTTGGGTGATTTGTAAGTTCTCCCTGGTGTATTTTCTGAGATCTAATATTCCAGGATTGTGTTTAGTATTAAATTTCAGTATATATTAATTATGATTAGACTTGTACCACTGTAAGGCTAGGAAGTTATAAAACCATTTCACATTCAACATATCAAAAGGAAAACCAGCAAGCTGTTTTTAAGTGATTCACATTGATCTCTTTCCCACCCGAGTTCCAAACTAATCCAGACATAGACAAGAGGTAGTGGGAGCATGGGATATTGCTTTTATTAATGATAAGGCTAAAATTAGAGAATGAAACTTATATATGTGTAAAAGTAGGTTTCTTTATGCCAAGCCCCAGAATCATATACCCATCCAAGCACAAACAACACTGGACTAAGACTATTTTATGGCCTGCTCTTGTAAAAGTTACAGCAAGGAGTAATGGGGCAGAATGCATTTTCTCTATAAGCAGCTTATTTCCAAAGAGAGAGGAGGGAAAGAAAGTGCCACTCATGCTCACTTCCCTGTCCCAAACTTAACAATCAATTACATCTGTCAATCTAGGTTCAACCAGGAGACAGAAGACACCATAATTTAAATAAACTAAGTTTAAAGGATTATTATGTGGTGATAGAACAATAGAAATATGTTTAAAGAATTTAAACTATTCTAGGGCTGAGAGTGAGTAGCCAAAGGACAAAGTTGGAAGAGAGTCCCCCTCTGGTGTTCAGACTTTTTTGAAGAAGTTGTGGGTGCAAACCACTGGGTGGTATGGAAGTCTGCCTGTGTACCTGGGGCCAGAACTGGTTTATAATTGTCTGATAAACAGGAAACGGTCCTCTGGGACACAAGCAAGCCAAGGCTGGTGAGCAGATTGCAGAGAGAGGACATTTCTGCAGGTGTGAAACTGGGTTAGAACTTTTACACATTGAAGGACTTCAGAAGCCAAACTTTAGGAGAAAGGAAAGCTGAGATTGATGGGTGGGGATACAGAGAGGGCACTGCTGCAGGTACAAGGTCAGGAGCATGTGGGGTGCATCTCAAGAGGGCTGCAGCAAGGTGGTCACTAGGCCTCCTAGGTTGGGACTGCAGGGTGTACTGTACATTCTGTGTGCAACCGGAGCAAAACACCTTCAGATGCATATACCACTGACCTTGCAGTGAGAGCAAAAGAGAAAAAAAAAATGAGCATACCAACACTAGGATGAGAAGTTCCTTTCCTCCTGCAGCACCCCTCCAGCATCCTCTACTTCTTATTCTCATTTTAAAGGAGAAATGCTTATTGTTCAATCTGTTATCACAGAGTAGATACTGAAGGATGAATTTGGAGTTGAGAAGTGATAAATTGACAAGGGGGCTTAGTCGCCCCTTTGACTGCTCAGCTTCCATACATACACACCCTTCTGCACATATTTGAACTTTTGCACAACAGAGCAGGTAACTATATTTTGGCCTAGTGAGATACAGTTACCCTTCTGTTAAGTGAAGCACTTGCTGTTCCCCAAAATAAGACACAAAGTCTCAACAGTCATTGGATTTACTGCTGGCTATATTAATTACTCCTCGATTCAGTCATCATCCCACCTAATATTGTTAAGACTGAATTGTAAAGTTGACTTTCAATAACCTATGTAATAAAAATAGGGAGGATAGGAAAGTAGGAAATAAAAATAAACACATGCATACAAGCAAAGAGAAAATATGCAGAGCTACTGCAGTCCTTGTTTATGTATTTGGTCACAAGATTATGGTTGATATCCATAGCTTCCACCTTCAACTACCTCTGTATTTCCCTTTCTCACAGTCAGAATCAGATGCTCTGGGTTCTTTGCCTGGTAGAGTGCTTCAAACCTTCCTTTTTGAAAGGTCTGAATCCTCAGTCATCCTGCCCCTTTTCTGATTCTTGTGGTTTTCCATTTAACCTTTACTGTTGGACACGAAAGTATTAAGAGGCACCTTAAAGCATCTCCTGGGTTCCAGACAGTCCTCCCTGCTTCCATTTGCAGCAGCAAACCAATTTACCTTGGAAATTGTGATCAATCACTACAGCCAATAAATGACCTCCTCTTTTTCATTCATTGGCTAAGTGGTAGAAGAAGTGCAAAATGACCAGGTAGCAGTCTGAAAAGCAGAATTCTAAGATGAATGCCATGACCCCTTCCCCATCTTGTACACAGCCATGTAAACTCTTCTTGAGCACGGTTGAGACCTGTAAATATGATTGGATAGCACCTCCATGATTATGCTATATGGCAAAGGGTTCCTAATCAGTTGACTATAATCCAAATGGAGATTATCCTGTGTAGGTATGATCTAATTAGGCAAGTTGTTTAAAAGCAGAAGAGTTATCCTGCTGGTCTAGAAGAAAAACAGCCTATTGTGAGAGTAGGGACCGCAAGGACCTGAGGGTGACCTCTAGAAGCTGAGAGCAGTCCTCAGCTAACAGTAAAACAACAAAACAAAACAAAAAACTAGAACTCTAATCACAACTACAAGAAACTGAATTGTGCTAACAACCACACATGCTAAGAATAGGGTCCTAAGTCTCAGATGAGATCACAGCCCCAGCTAATGGTTTAATTTCAGCCTGGTAACACTGAGCAGAGGACTCAGCTAACCTGTACCCAGACCCTTGACCCACAGAAACCATGAGGTAAATAAATTTGTGTTGTTTTAAGTTACTAAATTTGTAGTCATTTGTCATGCAGGCAATAGAAAACTGATAACCTGTCTCATCCTATGATTCAGTGGAACCGCTGTTTTGTTCCCTTCATGGATACTAAGACTTCCAAACCAGCAGACTCAGAGTTGCCAGGACAGGAAGCAAAAAGACTGTAAGCCAGTTATTGGGTGTAATAATGAGATAAGTCTATAATGGTTAGTTTTAGATGTCAACATGACAGGGCTAGGGGTACTCAGCTAGCTGTTAAGGCGTTATTTCTAGGTATACCTATGAATGTGTTTCCAGAAGATATTGGCATTTAAATCAGTGGACTGAGTAAGGAAGATCTGCCCACAGCCAGTCAGCTGAGAGCCGCATTCAAACAAAAAGGAAGGGAGGGAAGGTGAATGTGATCCTTATTCTGGAGCAGGGACACCTTTCTTCAACTGCACTTGGGCATCAGAACTTCAGATTCTCCGGCCTTTGGACTTGGACTTGGACTTGCAACAGCACACCCCCTACCCCGGGTTCCCAGGACTTCGATCTCAAACTGAGTGTTACACTGTGGGCCTCCCTGGTTCTCCAGTTTGCAAATGGCCTATCGTGAGACTTCTCAGCCTCCGTAATTGGGGGAGCCAATTCCTCTAATAAATTTCTGCTCATGTATTAAGAGATTTATAAATATGTAGGCATACCTTTGAGATCTCTGAGATACTTTTATAGTTCACTTCTGGACTACTGCAACAAAGTGAGTTTCACAAGAAAATAAGTCATGAATTTTTTGGTTTCCTAGTGTATATAAAAATTATGTTGACATTATACTGTAGCCTATTAAGTGTACAATAGCATTATGTCTAAAAATACCTTGTATGTAGCTTAATTTAAAATACTTTATTGCTAAAAAATTTTGACAATCATCTCAGCCTTCAGTGAGTTGTAATCTGTTTGCTGCTAGGGGATCTTGCCTCAGTGTTAATGGCTGCTGACTGATCAGGTTGGTCGTTGCTGAAGGTTGGGGTGGCTGTGGCAATTTCTTAAAATAACAATGGAGTTTACCACATCGATTGACTCTTGCTTTAATGGAAGATTTCTCTGTAGCTTGTGGTGGTGTTTGATAGTATTTTACTCACAGTAGAACTTTGTTGGAAATTGGAGTGAATCCTTTCCATCCCTGCTGCTGCTTTATCAATGAAGTTTATGTAATACACCAAATCCTTTGTTGTCATTTCAACAATATTGACAGCATCTTCACCAGGAGTAGATTCCATCTCAAGGCACCACTTTTTTAAAATTTTTAATTTTTATGGGCACATAGTAAGTATATATTTATGGGGTACATGAGACATTTTGATACAGGAATTCAACATGTAATAATCACATTAGGGTAAATGGGGCATCTGTCACCTTAAGCATGTATCATTTCCTTGTTATACAAACATTCCAATTATACTCTTTTGGTTATTTTTATTATTTTTTGTCTTTATTTTTTTCCTTTTTGTGGAGAATGAGGTCTCGCTATATTGCCCAGGCAGGTCTCAAACTCCTGGGCTTCAGCTATTCTCCCGCCTCTGCCTCCCTAAGAGCTGGGATTATAGGCGTGAGCCACCATGCCCGACTTTTAGTTATTTTTAAATATACTATGAATTATGATTTATTGCGGTCACCCTGTGTGCTATCAAATACTAGATTTTATTCATTCTTTCTATTTTTTGTGCCCATTAACCATCCCCACTTTCCCCCCACTCCTCACTACCCATCCCAGTCTCTGGTAACCAACATTCTACTGCCTGTCTCCATGAGTTTGATTGTTTTAATTTGCAGCTGCTGCAAATGAGTGAGAACATGAGAAGTTTGTCTTTCTGTGCTTGGCTTATTTCACTTAATTTTGACAAATGGGGATAGCTGTTAAGAACAGTTTTGGTAGCGGCAAGAACATTAGTAAAAACACTGGAGTATTAATAAAAAATCATGTTCAAATAATAGGTGGTTTGAACTAAAGGCATGTATCAAAATTTTTATGCATCTTGGTTAACATCTGCCTATCTGAAATATTATTTCACCTAGACTCCCCTTCTACTTCCCATTTCTAGATTATTCTAAAGCAAACTCAACATGTCATATCACTTTGTCTTAAATATTTCAGTAGCTCTAAAAGATAAAGGTATTATTTAAAAAGAACCACGATATCATTACCAGACATAAATAATAATTATTTAATATCAACTATTCAGCCAATATTCAAATGTCCTCAACTATCTCAAGGAAGTTTTGCTTTGTGTTTATAGTTCGCTTGAATCAGTATCCAAATAAAGTTCAAACATTGCAATTGGTTGATATGCTCTTGTTTCTTTTAATCTATAAGTTTTTTTTTCTCTCACTTTTCTCGCTAATTATTTGTTACATAAACCAAATTGTCTTTCAAGTTTCCCACAGTCTGTATTTTGCTGATTATATCCCTGTGGCGTCAATGAACATCTTCCTCTAACCCCTGTATTTCCCACAAATTAATGGTTAGAACTAGAGGCTACATCAGATCCTGGCTTGATTGTTTCTTGGAAAACTACTTCTTGTGTGCTATTATATACTTTCATTGGAGGAACATAGCTGGTCTATCTCTTTTGGGAATGTTATCAGCTGTTGATGTTCATTTACTAGATCCCTTAATTCGTGAGGAGTTGAAAAAAGTTAATATTCAAATACTATCACTCTTTCTTCTTTTGCAAGCTATACCACTAATATATGATGTTACTATAAGATATATAATATTGTGTGTATGTGTATATATAGTTTTAGAAAGAGAAATTTCCCTTCATGAACAATTTGGTTACTCAGACATACAGTACATGTAGGGAAAGCAGAAGAAATGTTTGGTTCGATTTACTAATTTTCAAAGTAACAAGTTGGTTTACTGGCATACTGTAAGTTGACCAATAATTTTTATTTCACTGTAAGTTGAACTCATACCGATGTATTTAAACATATTTCATGTTTTAAACCATTGCAATTATTCTCCTTATTGATATTTAAATTGTATCAACTTTGCCAGTGAGAACCAATTCAAGTTGGCTCTTGGATCCTTTTGAGTTGTTTTTCATAGTTGCCTTGTTTTCCAGTATGACAAAATGTTTCATGTTCATATTGTACATTTCCTGCCCCAGAGCTGAAATCACCATTTCTTCAAGGATTTTTAGTCTCTTTTAGTAGGAAGTGGAAATGTAGAGATCACATCCTGGGCACTACTGGATTGGTAATTTTTTTCTGGGCCTTTTTGGTAAACAAAGGTAGATTTTGTTATTGTTTTGTAGCTTTATTTAAGGTAAAGTATGAGTTCATACTGATACTTCCAAGTCAAGCCTAGAATTTACTTAACTTCATCAATCTTACATGTATACTGCCTTCATGGATTTTTTCCTGATCACCTCAGCCAGAAATGATCACTCTTCCTTTGAACCATATCACCCACTTCAACAGTTTTATAGTAATCGACATATTAATCTTTAATTTATTGTTATTTCTATATATGTCTGATCTGTTCTACCAAATGGCAAGGACTTTGAGGATAGAATCCATCTTTTGTTACTCTTTGTTAAATAAAGATTAAAATTCCTAAAGTGCTCATATATTTCCTGACACATAAATACCATTTTCTCTTTGTATTCCTTTAAAAATGGAACCATGTTATATATGTACTAAAAATTAATAAATAAGCATTAAATGATAAATACAAATTGGATTTATGTTAAACTTTTCAGGTATAAAGTACTAGAAACTCCAATTTAATTGGTAATTAATTTAAAGATATTAAGATTGTTGGAAATAATTTTTATTTAACAGATATAAAAAAATTCTTAACATTTACAAATTGTACGAAAACTGGTAGCTTTTATATTTAAAAAAATGCTATGCTAAGAGCAAAAAACTAAAGACCACAACAATATTCCAAATTATAGGTTCAGAGAATGTGACTATGAAGAAAGTATCCTAATCAGCTAAAAAAAAAATATTGTAACCACTTTTGACTGAAGTAAAATGAATAATGCTAGATTTAAAAATAGTGTGAAATCACACTTTGGTCTGTAAACATGTTTAGCTTTGCTTTTCATTCAGATGTACACATAAAAGTTATTTAAAATGTCATTTAAATGAACCATTCCAAGGTATAATAGAAAAAGAGGTAGCAAATGAAAATTAAAGCATTTATTTTGGTAGTTCTTCAATAATGATGCGAGAAACTGAATTCCATCCAGTAGAAGCATCTCCTTTTGGGTAATCTGAACAAGTACCAACCCAGATAGCAACATCCACTAATCCAGCACCAATTCCTTCACAAAGTCCTTCCACTGCAAGACAAAGATGAAAGTTACATCTTTCTTTAGAACAGCAAAATCCTTTAGTTAAATTTTATGACTTTATAAAGCTAGATTGTAATTCTGTTTAATGTAATGCTAATTAAAAGTTCTAATACCTGATAAGGTTTTCATAATAAAGTTCTCTTTTTCTAAATTGGTACATAAATATTTTAAAAATATGTATACATATCCATTCTATGGATAAGTTTAACAGGCAGTGTTCTTACAGATTTCAAGCATAAAACCAGAATTTGTATAGTTACAGAGCTAACTTAAAACAAATTTATTTGACTAGATAAATTTATTTGATTAAACAAAGCAATTTATTTGACTAAGCAAAGAAAGCCTATTTATACTTTTAAAAGCCAAGACTTTCATTTGATATGCAAATCTTTTTTTTTTTTTTTTTTTTTTTTTTTTTTAGATAAAGTCTTGCTCTGTTGCTCAGGCTGGAGTGCAATGGAGCGATCTCAGCTCACTGCAACCTCTGCCTCCCAGGTTCAAGCGATTCTCCTATCTCAGCCTCCAGAGTAGCTGGGTCTATAGGCACATGCCACCACACCTGGATCATTTTTTGTATTTTTGGTAGAGATGGAGTTTCACTGTGTTAGCCAGGATGGTCTCAATCTCCTGACCTGGTACTCTGCCCACCCTGGCCTCCCAAAGTGCTGGGATTATAGGTGTGAGCCACTGCACCCAGTCAGAAGAAATAACTTTATAACATTATAAGAAATTCTAACATAATCATTACACCAGCCCTTCAATCGGGAATCCCATTTTACACAGAATTTCCTCATAGTGAAAAAAACATAAAAGAAAAAAAAAAAACCTTGCATTTCCTCTGTGTTTTTATGCATTATAATTATGCAACTTTTCACATGTCCTCTGGACTTTCACCTACTAACATACAAGTTGCATTCCATCTTACCAAAGTCTTGTCTTAACTTAAAAAAAAAAAAAATCCCTCAGTGGTCATTTTAGCAGGCAAAAAGACAGAGTACCTTTGAGGCATGTGTAAAATGGGAGAAGAAACTAGACTGGCAGATTCTTTAAGAAAATGAATCCTGATATAGAAGCAGTGTAGTGGATGACTTCATGTGACTTTCTATTTGACTGAGGTTAGTGCATTCCAGTTGAGACCCAGGGATGTAAGTCTGAAGCAATCTACTTACATAAACTCTCAGAGGAGTAAACTCAGGGCAAGTCTCTCAGAATCCAGAGACCAGCCTCTGGTTCAGGCCCCTTTCCAAGTTGGGGACTAAAAAGTAGGCCTACAGTTCCATTTAATCTGGTATTCTTAGTACCATGCCAAGTGGAAATGCCTAAAATGCTCATCTTTACCCAAGTTCTTGACATCCATAGCCTGGAAACTTGCTCACATGCCCCTACAGCCTAAGGACATCAGACAAGCTTGGGTCTTGCGTCAGCCTCATCTGAGGAGAATCAAATGGTCACTTCATGGTCTTTAGCAGATGAAATAATGTAGGTAAATGAACATTTTTGCTGTGACAATGTAGTATGATAGCTTGTTAAGTGAAAGCAACATGTCGGATTAGGAGTTCTCAACCCATTTTCCTCCTAGACCCATGTAATAGATGAAACAGTTTGTCAAACTCCCATGGGTATATCAAGGCTTTAAGTCATCCTCTGATTTGCTAACTATAAGTGTACCCCTTTCCTTTCCCTTAAGAGAGATTATCAGCATGTCAGAGAAAATGATTTATTACAGAGATAACTTTTAATCCACAATAACACAAAAATTTTTATTAATAACACATTACTTGTGACACTCCACCCAATTGATCACACCAAATGAGTTTGCACACCATGGTTGGGAAATGCTATGTTAAATTATTTGTAAAGTATATGCATGTATAGGTCACTGTTCTTGGGCCTACGGGCTTACATTGTAGCAAAATATTAACACACACCTTAAAGATAACAGAATAGAAAGTAAGTTGCTTATATCAACTACTGTCTAAACATATCACTTCCTAATCAAATTTTATATTTAATATCTAGATTCTTCTTATTTTAAAGACTGTTTCTTAGATGGGAAACACTTCTTCCTTTCTAGCACATGTATCTGGCTTAGTGAAGAGGGTTTTTAATCTGATTACAAAGAGAACTGGGACAAGAGAACAGGGCCTTGGTTTCACCAATTCTACTGTCCTAGGTAAGACACTGTATTTCCTTGGGTTTCTCAATATGCAAAGAGAGGGGTTAAAATCTATTCTTTATATTTCAAGGATATTGTGTGGATTGAGGGAAAATGTAGAGGGGACCCCCTTGATTGCTTAGGAATAAATTGGTTTTGGGGTTCAGTATCTGACTTGGAGCCCCAAAGAATGCTGAAATGTTCTGAGGGAAGGGAAAGATGAGATGATCTTCTCCCTCCCCTCAACCATTTTTAAGTATAACATTAGTGAAAAATCTCATCAGGATGTCAGGGAAATGATGTTAACCACCTGTACAGTTTCTTATTTTTCTTCTATGGAAAGACAAATGAATATAATAGTATTGCACTTTTTGATGCTACCAGGCTGTGCTGTCATGGTGTGCCATGCACTGCAACTTAAGAAACCAAAATGGCTAACAAGCAAATATTGATAGTGGTGCCTCTAGGGGATGAGATTAACATTTGTTCAAAAAACTCTTCAACTTTTTGGTATTTTCTAAACAGTCTTTAATGAATCTTAAAATAGAACAGTCTGGGCATGGTGGCTCATGCCTGTAACAACAGCACATTGAGAAGCTGAGCAAGAGGATCAACTTGAGGCCAAGTGTTCAAAGTTACAGTGAGCTATGATCCCGCCACCGTACTCCAGCCTGAGCAACAGCACAAGACCCTGTCTCTAAAATAAATAAATAAATACACACATACAAACAAACATAAAACAACCCAATAATATTTTTCTGACAGTTTAAGTGACCACTGAAAGTCTTTTTTCTCATATTAGATGGAAACACAGAATGCAGAAATAGTATAAAAATTTTCTCTTTTACAAATTCAGCAGACAGTATCCACCCTTTTAAAGAATAAGGCAGAAAAATGAGTCAGTCTCCTTTAGTCTGAGCCAGTGGTTCTCAACTTTGGCTGAACATTAGAATAATCAGAAGATTTTTTTTTTTCCAACGGGATCAAACTCTGTCATCACTCAGAATGGAGTGCAGTAGTACAAACTCAGCTCACTGCACCTCTGTCTCCTGGGCTGAAGCCATCCTCCAACCTCAGTCTCCCTGGTAGTTGGAACTAATTTTTTTGTAATTTTTTGTAGAGATGGGTTTTTGCCATGTTGCCCACATTGTCTCAAACTTGGGCTTAAGTTTGAGCCCAATCACTTAAGGCTTAAGTGATTGCCCACCTCAGCCTCCCAAAGTTCTGGGATTACAGGTGTGAGCCACCAAGCCCAGCCAACCAAGAGATATTTTGAAAGTCCCATTGCTGTGTCTGCACGCAGACATATTAAATCTGACTCCCTAAAGGGGTGGGATAGGTATTTCTTTTGTAAGGTTCCCAAAATTCCTAAAGTGAGCCCAATATGAAGCCAAGGTAGAAAAGCCACTGCTCCATGGCATTATTGGCTATTTTGCCATGTCATTTAACTCATTGATTTTCAAGCCTGGGGCACATCAGAATCACTAGGGGATCTTTTAAAAAGCGCAGAAGCTGGGCATGGTGGCATGCACGTCTGTAGCCCCAGCTACTGGGGAGGCTGAGGCAGGAAAATTGCTTGAACTCGGGAGGCGGAGGTTGCAGTGAGCCAAGATTGGGCCACTGCACTCCAGCCTGGCACCTGGCACCAGAACGAGACTCTGACTCAAAAAAAAAAAAACCGCTGTGGTCTTACACTAGAGATTCTGAGTCAGTTCATCAGAGATAGGTCCCAGGCATCTATATTTTTTTTAAAAGATCTAGAGGTAATGCAGAAGTACAACCCAGGGTGGAGAATCATGGATTGAAAACTTCCTAGAGGTTCCTTTACAGCAGGCTAGGACCCAACATTATAGTGGGACTCATCTTAGTTAGATCTGAGACACATCTTGCAATGTCACAACTTTACATACCAGAAGAAGTGCGATGAATATTAATTGTTGAATTCATTTCAGGGCTTCCTTGGTCCAAATAAACTATAGCTTCAATAGGAAGAGGTCCTGAACATTCAGCTCCATTGAATGTGAAATACCAACGTTGACAGCATGCATTTCTGCATTTTAGCCGAAGTGAGCCACTGAACAAAACTCTTAGAGCACTGTTTGAACGCATCTTTGTAAATGTACACTCCTGTCACACACATAGAAATGAAATTTAGTTAACATTTTCTATTTTAATTAAAAAGAGATTTTGAGATTGGTGAATTTTACTTAACAATCCTTTTCCCCAAAATGTATTTAAAAAGTTTAACTTGGCCAGGTGCGATGGCTCATGCCTATAATCCCAGCACTTAGGGAGGCCAAGGTGGGTGGATTACTTGAGGCCAGGGGTTCAAGACAAGCCTGGGCAACATGGCGAAACCCGTCTCCACTAAAAATACAAAAAATTAGCTGGGTGTGGTGGTGCATGCCTGTAATCCCAGTTACTCGGGAGGCTGAGATGTGAGAATTGCTTGAACCCAGGAGGTGGAGGTGGCAATGAGCCAAGATTGTGCCACTGCATTCTACCTGGGCAAGACAGTGAGACTCTGTCTCAAAAATGGGGAAAAAAAAAAAAAGGAAAAGAAAAAAACTTAACTTTTATAGAGACAGGGAGATATTCTGCAAGCTAGGTAAGAGATTTTGATAAAGGAACTCTAAGAAAATCAAATTATAGCCTTCTTAGAATATCTCACCCCATTGAGGGTATCTTTCAGTTTTACCAAAGAAGGCTAGCCTCCAGTACTTTTGACCAAACCAATTTATATATTTCCTCTTTTTTTTTGCATTCAAAAACTATTTGCTGAGGCCAACTATGTGCTAAATGGTATAGATACAGCAGTTAACAAACCAGAATCCCTGCCCTCATGGAACTTACATTCTAGACTAGTGCTGTCCATACATATTCACTCTTGACCTGTTTCTTTTTGAGCAATAGCAAACAGTATGAGGGAGTAAAGGATAGACAAGGTTTTTAGTCTTTATCTATACGACACAATGATAAGGGCCAGGTTTCTTGTTTGCTTATTTTGGTCTTTGCAAATTTGTCTGTCTATTGGCTTATTGTCCTATTGTCTTTTACTTGTAGAAGGTTCCCATACCCATCCTGACCATTGCTAAAAGGACCTTTAAAACATATTAATAATTCAGAACCCACAAGGATAGCGTTTAGAAGGAACTCAGTAACTTTTGATAAACAACTATAAATAAGCAACCAGTCTATCAATATCAGATGTTTAAAATAACTAGGGAACATTTTAACGAGATGCTTTCTAGAAACACACATGAGCACAGAGAAGGTCATAGTCACCATAACTATGGAAGCTACATGGAAATTCTATCACAAAACAATTAAATCAAGACAGTCTCAAACTCTTACAGATAATAGAGCAGAAAGAGCTGAGATGAGGAACAGGGATTATACACACAGTGCATCTTAAAATCTTAAGAGTTTTATGAAAAGAAAATTTCTTGTAATTGCTTGATGGTAGTGGTAAAATCATGAAGTAATGTTCTGTAAATAGAGAACCATGTACAGAATTGGTCAACAAGAGAAAAGAGGCTTATAAATAGCATCAACTTCTTCAACTCTCTTCCATCCCAGTGGATGTGCCAATTACTTTTGAGGCAAACACTAATCAAAGTGACTGAAACATTATTCAAAATACATTACCAGACAAGCTATTTTGAGTAATTCCCCACCATTCAGCCTTAATGTTGCAGAAAAACTTAAAATAATCGCTGTAGTACCTCACATCTAATCTATTTCACTTCTCCTAGGCTTAGCAATTTTAAGCTGGTATGCTACCTGAATAAAGACAAGCACCAATGGACTTCTGCTTCCAGATCAATGTGGTAATTTCTTGAAAATTTCTTCCCACTTTTATATCTGAAGCCAGGGCAGAATTTCTTAGACTGAATTTAAATTTACTTTAGAGCAAGATTGGAAAGTTGCTTACTGTCCAACACAGACCACTTATGCTCTCTTTCTTTTGCATTTAAAAAGTATGTTATTTTAGATACTATGGTTAAAATGATAAGCATTTGTCTTAGAAATACATTTATGAAATTAACTTTGAAATCTTATGAACTTTTTATTAGTTTTAAATTAAAAGTCACATGCTACCTACTTCTCTAAGTCTTTTGGTTAAAAAATAATAAAACATCACCAAAAAATTAACACTGAAACATGAAAACCATATTTTGCTTCACTTTCAAAATAATTCATACTTTACTTACCGCAATTTTCCCAAGATCTATGCCATAATTCAGTGAACTCCATGAACACTGCTTGTAGTTGGGTGTCCAGGACTCCTCAAAGGTTTCCCTCAAACATTCCCCCTTTTCTCCTTTGAATCCATCCCGACCTGGGATCCCAGGGGTACCTGGAATGCCATTGGCCCCAGGGCTCCCATCTCGACCAGGCACTCCTGCTGGCCCTTGTAAGCACATTCCATTATACTATAATGAGAAAGAGAAGGCGAAGAAAACTCTCACCACTCAAGATTCAGAGACTCAGTATGATTAAAATTGCATTTACTTTGAGGCCTTGGAGTCAAGAATCCCTTAATACCACGTGCCCATGTTCTAGATGATTTATTATAGAGAATTCGTTTTCAAATTATTTCTAAAATATTGTGATTTCTCTCTTAATTTTTAGTGCACAAACTGTACACACACACACACATCAGAGGAGGACAAAATTATTTCATTTGCCTGCTCCTTTCTACTGTTCATTATAAGCATATATAATTTTAAATACCTGTATCCAAAGGTGGAAATAATCTGATATTCTGCTTTTTTTCTTCTAGCCCTATATCTTGCAAAGAGACCTGGACTTTTACAGTTTGATGCAAACATACTATTTTTAGATACATAGTTTATTTCTACTTTTTTCTTATTAGAATATTATTGTAATGAAAATCTTTATCCAGATACCCTATTTCTTCTTTTGAATTATTTCCCTAAGATAAATTCCTAGGGACATAATTATAAAATAAAATCTTAACAGTCAATAATTATCTTGTACCGGCAGCGATATCTCCAACTTGGATATGAAAATCCCTACTTCTCCCTGTTTTTAAGTGGGGAAAGCAATACTTGGATAACATTTCTGGCCTCTCAACCCACCCCTCCTCCCCAAGGAGAAGCAGTAAGTGATCTAGTTTCAGGTGACCATTAGTTCTCAATAGGGGACCATCCACAATTTATCAAACCGTCTGTAAGTGCGAGGATTCTCTATGTTTGTTTTGAGGAAGGATATCTTGTAGTGTTTAAATGCATGGATTCTAGAGCCAGTTTATTTGGATTTTATCCTGGCTCCACCTTACATTAGCTCTGTGAGATAGGGCAAGTTACTCAACATTTGGGTGTTGTTTCCTTACCTGTAAAATGGGGATAATAATAGAGTCTTACCTTGTAGGGTTTGTATAAGCTTCAAGTGAATAATATATAAAATGTGCTTAGAACAATGCCTGGAACACAGTAAACACTGCATGTGTCAGTCATTATTATTCCTATGATTCCCCCAAGACCAATGCGAGGCAGTGACTCTGGGCAAGTGTGTCCACTGCCCTGGGTGGACCTTTCAGGGTAGACCTTGGGAAGAGAGCACTAGCAAATCTACCAGCCTAGCACACATAAGCCATGCACACCAATGCTGTATGATCACGGGTAAAGGTATACCTTGCATTCCACCTGTCTAATTTCTGTGTCTACATCTGAATTGGTTCAGCTAGGAACAAATGTGCCATTTATTAGATACTCCAAAACCCAATGCAATCCATTTAAATTTTTACTCTAACATTTCCTCTATTTGTGTAAGTTGCCTAGTACTATCATTTTGCATAAGTATACTTTCCAACGAAAACAAAAAATGTTTCTTAGATATTAAAGTAACTTCAAAGCTTATCTTTTGACTACAGTATCTGGGACTGGATGATAAAATCCAATAGCTGTCTGGGAAAAATCCTAGATAATCAGACTGATGTTTGCCTATCAATTTGCTTCTCCATTACCAGTTTCATTTTTTGTTTGATAAATGATTTGTTAAGTCTTTGACATTGCCATTTTCCTTACTGTAAGAAGAAAAAGACACTACTACTGTCAGAGAAATAGTAAAAAAAAAAAAAAAAGCATTTAACAATTACAAAAGTATTCAAAGACATACAAAATAAATTTTTAAAAGTGCAAACTATTTCAAAACAGTTTGGTGTGTTTTAGACTTTTTAAATTTTAGTAATTTAATTAACTTTCACAAGCAGATGCATAAAATATTTAGACATACATTTCAAGTGGGAATAACACTGCTTCTGATATTCTTTGATTATTTTCACTATTATTCCCCTCAGGGCAAGATGATACACAGACTAAATCTTATTTTCTTATATATCAGTGGATCTCAACTGCGGACAATTTTGTCCTCTAGGGGACACTTGACTATGTCTAGAGATATTTTTGGTTGTCACAACTTGGGAGCGGGGGTTGCTACTGGCATCTAGTCTGTACAAACGAGGGGTGCTGCTAAACATGCTACAATGCACAGGACGGTCCCCACAAGAATTATCTGGCCCAGCATGTCCATCGTACCATATTGAGAATTTTTATTCACCTTTTCATCTAAAAAACACATTTCAGAGACCATATAACTTTACTTGATTCGATTCCGCAGGTGTCACACCTGTCTTCTTCTACTTTAAAATGGTAACCCAACACATGCTTAGTACTCTGAATAAATGTCTGTGGAATGGAAAAAAAAAATGTGAAGGGAAGAGCACTTTTCTACGCCCCTGTTACTTTCACTAGCCACCAGGGGGCAGAGCTTGGTGGAAGCTTGAACGCTTTGAAAGATCCTATACAAAGAAGTTGCTTTATAGACTCTGTTGAAAACTTAATGACTGTGGTCTTTTTCTGTCAGCAAACCAAATCCAACCTACAGGATGCACCTGAGCCTGGCTGCAAAATCTTTTCCAAGTCTGGCCAGAGTTGTGGGAAACCACAGATACTGTAAATCCTTGAAGGGGGAAAGCTTGCAAGCTTCCCAGGAAAAAATGGGTATTTTGTGTATCATAACTACAAATTCATAAAATGCAAACTACACATAAACCACACTCATTTGGTACAGTTTTAATAACTTGGTCACTTAAAATAGTACTGTTGCCTGAAAACATAGTCTGCTTTTGTGGAGCAAAATTACACAGCCTATCACCAAAAGTACTGTATGAAATGGGGAAAATTTTTTTCTAGCACTTTTGAATCCAAGGTAGAACTAGCTGCCAAGGAACTTGGTTTATTAGCTCAGTTTAAAATGGTAGCTTAACAAATTCAAAACTTTCTTTTTAATAAAAAATGCCCCAACTTATGTCTTGCAATGCCTGTAAATCATGTTTGTCTACAAATGAGACAAGTTTATGATACACCAAGGACTATGGTAGCTGTGAAAGGCTCCCTCATGCCACAGGGCAGAGAACCTCGCCCTCCAGTGGGTTTGTTGATTTTCAGAGGGATTTTAAGCAAACATACTTTTCCACAGATGAGCCCCTGGAAAGCACTCGGCCGTTTGTTTCCAGTTTTCTGGAAACTGTCGTCTCCCCTAGCTTGACTGTGATACTCCTACCCGGTGGCCACCAGGGTATCTATAAGGACTGACTGCCCATTTGATTTAAACAGAGCAAACAAAACGGGTCCTTAGAGCGTTAGCGCCGGCCCCTTCATTTCCCTTTCCGGCCTTAAACCCTCTGAACCATTGCTGGCCCCTGCTGTGGTTGTCCAACAAAGTAAATTGCAGCCCATACTCCCTAGGAAGATGACCCAACATGACTCATAGTCTTCAAGTTACAAAGAGTTGGACGGATGCTTTGTGGGGGTTGTTATTCTCTCCTGCAGGCAGACGTGGCCACCAGCCTCAACAAAGGACACGTAGCACCGCCCTGGCCCTGGCCCAGGCCCAGGCCCACGGGATCAGCAAGGCCAGGGTCTTTCCAGGTTCACTTCGGACCTACCCATGCTCCTCATCTTACTCTCATTGCCACCCTACGCCTCCGACCCTTCGCAAGGGGTCCTCCTGAGGCCAGAAATTATTGGGGGACTCGCCAATACTTCAGGGAGTCCCACCGGACCCATGTCACATGTCCGCTCCACAATGGCCTCTCATTTTAGTCTCCCCTCTGAGTTCCAAGACTCACTGCCCGCATAACCGAGGTCCTTCTGTACCTGTAGACACAAAGCCTAACACCCTCGGCACGGCAAGACACTCGACACACAGCTGTACAGACAGACACGCCCAACAGCCGGACTGACGGCCTGCCCATGCGGCGAGCAGCCGGGTCCCCTCCACCAGAGCGGCTGTCTGGGCTGGGCTCCCCCGAACTCACCAGGTCCACTACCTCCCTCTGCCGAAGCTGCGCCTTCTGCTTCCCCTTGGGGATCTCAGAGGCGCTCGACGGCGCGGGCAGCTGCAGCAGCAGGAGCAGCAGGAGGCCGCAGAGCAGCCGTGGGGGGGGCTGCGGGGCCCTGGGGGCGCATGGCGCGCGGCGGCCCGGCAGCGCGGAGCTGGAGGAGGCGGAGGAGGAGACCAAGGAGCTGGACGCGGTCAGCGTCTGGCCCCGCCGCGCTCCGAGGCCGCCGCAGGCTGCATCAATGCGCCTTTCACCAGCGTGCCTTTCTCCCTCCCTCCATCCCTCCCGCCCCTGTGACACCCGGAGCTTCCATCCCGTAATAGGCCCGGAGCCCCCACCCCGAGCCCAGCGTGGGGCGGACCGAGAGCCGGGCCCGCCCCCTCCTGCGGCAGTAGCTCCGCCAGCCAGGACCCTCGCGGGGCGCGCGGACGCGGTGGGGAGCCCGTCTGCAGGGTTGGGGCAGGGAGGCGGTGGCCAGGAGCCGCAGGTCAGGGATTTGAGCAGGGAAGATAGCGCCAGCCGCCTAAATGAACATTTTAGAGGCACGTGGCTTAATCTGGGTCCAGGAGCCACCTTCAAAGGTCGTCAATTCATGGCATAGGTCGCAAGCCTTTTTATTTTTATTTTTTTTGGAGGTCACATTTTTGGAGGCTGGAAGGTGGGGGTGGGGCGGGGGCAGAAAGGAATCGTAGGTAACGTTAGGTTTTCCAAGAGTCGCATGACCCGAATGACGTATAAATGCTGTTTTCATAAGTGCGAAGACTTGCTAAGGTCTGGGACAATGCAAAATTTTGCACGCCGATTCTGTCCTCTCCGCCCGCGATTCTGGCGGGTTAGGAGGGATAGATGCCTCCTCTGCTACCCTCCTTCATCAAGGAGAAAACTGAGGCTCAGGGAAGTTAATCAACATCCAGTGGAAATGGTAGAAGTTCACTTTTGAGTACTCTTCTTCTGTGATGGATATTATCTTTTTGTAACCCCCTCTGTCGTCTTTTGGTCTGTCCATTCTAGAAGTAAGCATTCTTAGAGCCCAGGCTGTCCACCAGGTAGGGCCAGGGTGGAGCAGGACATCCTTTTATATATAACTGGCTGGACCAGGCATAACAGAAGTCTTGCCACACCCAAAACAACATGAGGTTGTGACAAATGGCAATACTGCTGAAGTCAAATTCAGCTCAGCAGGGGTCTCCTTATATACCCATATAGATTTTCCTGAGTTGGTGGGTCCAGCTGATGGATATTAAAGAGAGGGAACAGTCTAGCAAGGAAGCAGGTCGGGGCAGTTCCGAAAATGTCCACTCCTGGGTTGGTAACTAACTACAGGTAAATTTCACTTGTTTTTCTAGAAGCAGTAAAAATTTAAGTGAACTGTAAAGCCAGCGCTGGCTATATAATTTGCCTCGCCCAGTACAAAATGAAAATGCAGGGGCTTTTGTTAAAAAGTTGTTCAGAATTGCAAAATGGTGTCAACAGAGCAATAAATCATGTGTGGGGTCCTTCTAAGTGCCTGGCTCTGTATGACAGCACAGGTCATATGCCCATGAAACTGACCCTGTATGTGAGATTGCAGTCCTAGTGTTTGATAAAACAGACTTTAAACCAACAAAGAACAAAAAAGACAAAGAAGGTCATTATATAATGATAAAGGGATCAATGAAACAGGAAGAGTTAACTATCCTAAATGTATATGCACCCAATACAGGAGCACCCAGATTTATAAAGCAAGATCTTGGAGACCTGCAAAGAGACTGAGACTCACGCAGAATAAGAGTGGGAGACTTTAACATCCCACTGCCAATATTAGACAGATCAATGAGACAGAAAATTAATAAGGATATTCAGAACTTGAACTGAACTCTGGACCAAGCAGACCTAACAGACATCTACAGAACTCTCCACCCCAAATGAACAGAATATACATTCTTCGCAGCACCACATCACACTTATGCTAAAATTGACCACATAAGTGGAAGCAAAGCACTCGTCAGCAAATGCAAAAGAACGGAAATCATAACAGTCTCTCAGACCACAGTACAATCAAATTAGAACTCAGGGTTAAGAAACTCACGCAAAACTGCACAACTGCATGGAAACTGAACAACCTGCTCCTGAATGACTACTGGGTAAATAACAAAATTAAGGCAGAAATAAATAAGTTCTTTGAAACCAATAAGAACAAAGACACAGTGAACCAGAATCTCTGGGACACAGCTAAACCAGTATTTAGAGGTAAATTTCTAGCACTAAATACCCACAGGACAAAGCAGGAAAGATCTAAAATTGACATCCTAACATCGCAATTAAAAGAACTAGAGAAGCAACAGCAAACAAATTCAAAAGCTAGCAGAAGACGAGAAATAACTAAGATCAAAGCAAAACTGAAGGACATAGAGACATGGAAAAACCCTTCAAAAAAAAATCAATGAATCCAGGAGCTGGTTTTTTGAAAAGATTAACAACATACATAGACTGCTAGCCAGACTAATAAAGAAGAAAACATAGAAGAATCAAATAGACACACAAAAAAATGATAAAGAGGGTGTCACCACTGATCCTACAGAAATACAAACTACCATCAGAGAATACTATAAACACCTCTACTCAAATAAACTAGGAAATCTAGAAGAAATGGATAAATTTCTAAACACATACATCCTCCCAATACTAAACCAGGAAGAAGTCAAATCCTTGAATAGACCAATAACAAGTTCTGAAATTGAGGCAGTAAATAATAGCCTAACAAAAAAAGCCCAGGACCAGACAGATTCACAGCCGAATTCTACCAGAGGTACAAAGAGGAGATGGTACTATTTCTTCTGAAACTATTCCAAACAATAGAAATTTTTCCTAACTCATTTTATGAGGCCAGCATCATCCTGATACCAACACCTGGCAGAGACACAACAAAAAAAGAAAATTTCAGGCCAATATGCCTAATGAACATCTATGCGAAAATCCTCAATTAAATACTGGCAAAGTGAATCCAGCAGCACATCAAAAAGCCTATTCACCAAAATCAAGTTGGCTTCATCCTTGGGATGCAAGGCTGGTTCAACTTATGCAAATCAGTAAACATAATCCATCACATATACAGAACCAATGACAAAAACCACACCATTATCTCAATAGATGCAGAAAAGGCCTTTGATAAAATTCAAAACCCCTTCATGCTAAAAAATAATCAAACTGGGTATTGATGGAATGTATCTCAAAATAATAAGGGTATGTATGACAAACCTGCAGCCAATATCATACTGAATGTGCAAAAGCTGTAAGCATTCCCTTTGAAAACTGGTGCAAGACAAGGATGCCCACTCTCACCACTCCTATTCAATGTAATATTGGAAGTTCTGGCTAGGGCAATCAGGCAAGAGAAAGAAATAAAGCGTATTCAAATAGGAAGAATAAAAGTCAAATTGTCTCTGCAGATGACATGCGTGTATATTTAGAAAACCCCATCGTCTCAGCCCCAAATCTCCTTAAGCTGATAAGCAACTTCAGCAAAGTCTCAGGATACAAAATCAATGTGCAAAAATTACAAGCATTCCTATACACCAATAATAGAAAAAGAGAGAGCCAAATCATGAGTGAACTCCCATTCACAATTGCTACAAAGAGAATGAAATACCTAGAAATACAACTTACAAGGGATGTGAAGAACCTCTTCAAGGAGAACTACAAGCCACTGCTCAAGGAAATAAGAGAAGACACAAACAAATGGAAAAACATTCCATCTTCGTGGATAGGAAGAATCAATATTGTGAAAACAGCCGTACTGCCCAAAGTAATTTATAGATTCAATGCTATCCCCATCAAGCTACCCTTGACTTTCTTCACAGGAGAATTAGAAAAAAACTACTTCAAATTTCATATAGAACCAAAAAAGAGCCCATATTGCCAAGACATTTCTAAGCAAAAAGAACAAAACTAGAGGCATCATGCTACCTGACTTCAAACTATACTACAAGGCTACAGTAACCAAAATAGCATGGTACTGGTACCAAAACAAATATATAGACCAATGGAACAGAACAGAGGCCTCATAAATAATGGCACATATCTACAACTAACTGATCTTTGACAAACCTGACAAAAACAAGCAATGGGGAAAGGACTCCATATTTAATAAATGGTGTTGCGAAAAGTGGCTTGCCATATGAGAAAACTAAAAATGGACCCTTTCCTTACACCTTATACAAAAATTAACTCAAAATGTATTAAAAACTTGAACATTAGCCCTAAAACTGTAAAAACCCTAGAAGAAAACCGAGGCAATACCATTCAGGATATAGCCATGGGCAAAGACTTCATGACTAAAACACAAAAAGCAATGGCAACAAAAACCAAAATAGACAAATGGGATCTAATTAAACTAAAGAACTTCTGCACAGCAAAAGAAACTATCATCAGAGTGAACGGGAAACCTACAGAATTGGAGAAAATTTTTGCAACCTATCCTTCTGACAAAGGGCTAATAGCCAGAATCTACAAGGAACTTAAACAGATTTACAAGAAAAACAAAAAACAAAAAATAAAAAACACCATCAGAAAGTGGGCAAAGGATATGAACAGACACTTCTCAAAAGAAGACATTTATGTGGACAACAAACATATGAAAAAAAGCTCATCATCACTGGCCATTAGAAAAATGCAAATCAAAATCACAACGAGATACCATCTCACATCAGTTAGAATGGCAATCATTAGAAAGTCAGGAAATAACAGATGCTGGAGAGGATGTGGAGATATAGGAATGCTTTTACACCATTGGTGGGAGTATAAATTAGTTCAACCATTGTATAAGACAGTGTGGTGATTCCTCAAGGATCTAGAACCGGAAATACCATTTGACCCAGCAATTTCATTACTGGGTATATACCTGAAGGATTATAAATCATTCTACTGTAAAGACACATCCACACATATGTTTATTGCAGCACTGTTCACAATAGCAAAGACTTGGAACCAACCCAAATGCCCATCAATGATAGTCTGGTTAAAGAAAATGTGGCACATATACACCATGGAATACTATGCAGCCATAAAAAAGTATGAGTTCATGTCCTTTGCAGGGACATGGATGAAGCTGGAAACCATCATTCTCAGCAAAGTACCGTAAGAACAGAAAACCAAACATCGCATGTTTTCACTCATAAGGGGGAGTTGAACAATGAGAACACATGGGCACAGGAAGGGAAACATTACACACCAAGGCCTGTTGGGGCTGGAGTACTAGGGGAGGGATAGCATTAAGGAGAAATACCTAATGTAGAAAATCTGCACATTCTGCACACATATCCTAGAACTTAAAACTTAAATTGTATTAAAAAAGACAAAACAACAGCAACAACAAAAACAATGACAATTGAAAAAAAGAAAATAAGACAAAGTAAGACTCTGTAAAAAAAAAAAAAAACCCACAAGAAATGCACAAGAAGCTAAAATTTAAAAATTATAGAACTTTACTGATACTTAAAAGGAAATTTAGAAAGATGGGGAGATATGTCCCTAGGAGGAAAGATTAAATGTTTTAAAATATATCAATAATTAAAGAATTTGTATGTCTAACAAAAAATACATTAATAGCTCAAAGTAAAAAATGTTGGAAGACTGGAAATAGCCTATTAACTTGGAAGTGATCAATAAATATGGTCAATTTTAAAGTGGCAAACATTTAAAATGCATATTTAAAGTTGATAAGTGTGTAAAGAGATGTGATCCCTCACACTGCAATGGGTGTATTAAGTGGTATAATTTTTATAAAAAGTAATTCTAATTGCATATCAAGAGCCTTTAAAAAGTTAATTCTCTTTGAATTGCTTGAACCCAGGAGGCGGAGGTTTCAGTGAGCCGAGATCTCGCCACTGCAGAGCTGATTGTATTTGCTTTCCTGCAAAGGAAATATAAAAGAAAGAATTTTTCTTTCACCTCAAAAGACAAAAAACATTCATTCTGTTTGATTTAGTAATTCCACTCCTAGTATTCTATCCATAGGATATAATGATATGTGTGCAAAATGATTTTGTAGAATGATATTCAATGCAGTATTTTTTATAAATTGAAAATAACCTATGATAGCAAAATGTCCAGCATCTATTTCACTTCAAAGGATTGAACTAAGTCAAATTACATTCATTCCCCTGGGTAATGATTGGTTAGTAAACTGACGTGGTCTAATCCTGGCTAAAGACATGACCAAGTTCTGTAACATGACTTTGGAGAAGATTCCTTGTCCCTAAAAATGATAGAGTGGAAACTAGCTCATCTTTTTCTGGATATTTTTTGTGCCTGAATGTGGTGTTTAAGATCATCTGATTATCATGAGTGGAGAAAGCCAGATATTTTGCTGCTATTACAAAAGGAATTTCCCCCTCCCCAATATATTATATTACATTTCTATTACTTGTAACAAGTTGCTACAAATGTAGTGGCTTACCATAACACAAATTTACTATCTCACCATTTTTGTGAGTCAGGAGTTTAGCATGGCTAGCCGGTCCTCTGTTCAGTATTATCCTAGGATGAAGTCAAGGCATCCACCAGGTGCATCCTCATCTGAAAGCTCCACTAGGGGAAAAAAAATCCCCTCCAAGCTTCTTTAGGTTGTTGGAAGGATTTGTTTCCTTATGGCTATATGACTGATATCCCCATTTTCTTGCTCTCTGTGGGTTAGGGATCAATCATTCTCAGGCACCAGAAGTTGGTTTCAGATTCCTGCCATGTGGCCCCCTTTAAAGGAGCTCTATCTCATGTCTTAATTCTCTGACTTCAGGAAGGGTGTAGTCCCCTTTAAGGGCTCACACAATTAAGTCAGTCCCACCAAGGATAATCTCCCTTTTAAGTTAAAGTCAACTTATTGGGGACCTTAATTATACCTGTAAAATCCTTCTGCTGTATAATGTAATGTAATCATTGCAGTGACACAGATCATAATCACAAGTTCACTCACATTCAAGGGAAGAGATTATATAGGATGTGTCTAAAAGAAGGCAGGAATCTTGGGGGTCGTCTTGGAACTCTGCCTACCGTATGAGGTGATTAGCTATGGAAAGATGTTTTTGATTTTCATCGCTTGTCTCCTTAAAGCACAAAATTGTATCAAGCTTGCTCAAGAAGTTCAAGATGGTCAATAAAAATGTTCTAATTATACTAGTGGCAGCAGGCGGCTACCAAAGTTTTTATATTTCCTTTGCAGGAAAGCAAATACAAGCAGCTCTCAACTTTTAAAATGTTAAGTGGTCACATATTTCTCAGTCAACCTCATGCCAAGTATATCTTTCATGTATCAGCTAAAGATAAACATTTCAAAGTATCATGTGATTACTGTCTGCCAGTCAAAAGTTCAGTTTCAGCAGCACTCCTATCCTTCTATAGCAGTATATGTGTAACTGTTTGACTGTTTTGTATGCTCTTATTTTATAAAAAGAAAACAATTAAGAAGTAGTGATATTAATTATAACAGCTCATAAACTTTGTACAGCTGAAATAGAGATATAAATGGGCTGAACGTGGCAATTTTTTAGCATCAATGGAACAGTCACTGGAATGAAGATAAGAAGAACCTGTTTAGTCAGAGGAACATAAACCATGCTAGATATTTCAACCAGAGTAGTAGATGCAATACGGGAAATTGATTACCCAGCTGTTGGAAAGCCAATATGCTGAGGTGAAGCCAATTAGGTACTGATGGAAGCGGCTACCATCTGCAGGACTAGAGAAACAAAAGGAAGGAAATGTCTGTGAGGAGGCCCTAGAAGCTTGAACTTAGAGGAAGTTCCACCCCTACTCCAGCTCAGTTCTTAAACTTCACCCTGGAGCACCAAGTACACAGGGATTGAACCATCAACAGGGGCAAAGCACAGCTGCCAAGGGAAGTGTCGAGAGAAGCTTGACTAGGCTTTGCCATCAGTGTGGAGCTAGCAGGAATCCCTAACGAAGTGAGTTACTTTTTCTTTCCTTGTGCCTTGCTATGTCTTTCTAGTGCCTCCAATTGTTTAACCATTAGACCATAACAGGAAGCCAGCTGGTAAGAACATCTGGGAGATGTAGTTTTTAGCCTCTAGACCTATCATTTCAGAGCAGAGTATAGAGGGATAGCTTAAAGTTGAAAACAATAAAAAGTAACCCAGGGCATGACAATATAAAAACCTAAAGAACATGTGCAAAATGAGGAAACTATATCTCAAAATTATCAGGAGTGGGAAGTATCTAGGAATTCATTATATTTCTGAGGTTGGGAAGGGATGTGAACTCTGCTCTACTAAACAGCACTTGCCTTTGTGGTTTTAAAACCACTTATTTGATTTCTTCTGGTGACAGAATTCTTCTAGAGTAAGGAACCCATTCCTATTCTCTGTATGTCAAGTAGGGCTTTGATCCACCAGCACTGAGATGGGGCATGTTATCCAGGCCCCAACAACTGCAGGGCCCCATTCACTTTGCCACAGTAATTGGTTCAGAGATGAGCAGATGACCTTAACCAGGCTAATCAGGGCTCTCCCTAGTATGTTTTATTTTTAAATCCATTTGCGGCAAATGCTGGCTCTCTGCTGACCTTCCTAAGCTTGCAGAGTATGAGTTTGGGCTGCCAATTGCTGCTTTGTCTACCACTGGAGAGAGCTCTTCCAAGAGATAGAGAGAAAGAAAGACATAAAGACCCCAAACATCATTTAGACCTTGTCCTGAAGTGAGCTTGTACTTTTCAATTATGTGATTCCGTAAGTTCTTTTTTCCCTATAACATGAGTTGGTTTTAATTGTAGTTTACTTGACTTTTATCCACATTTTTTTCTTTTTACTTTTTATTTATTATTATTATTTTTTTTTTTTTTGAGACAGGGCCTTCCTCTGTTGCCCAGGCTAGAGTGTAGTGTGTGACCATAGCTCACTGTAGCCTCAAGCTCCTGGGCTCTAGCAATCCTGTCCTTTCACCTCAGCCTCCCAAGTAACCAGGATGACACAAATGCACCACCACATCTGGATAATTTTTATTTTTTATTTCTGTAGAGACAGGTCTGGCTATGTTGCCCAGGCTGGTCTCAACGCCTGGCCTAAGTGATTCTCCTGCCTTGGCCTCCCAAAGTGCTGGGATTACAGGTGTAAGCCAACACACCCAGCCTATGTACATTTTTCGTAAGTACAGTATATTCAAAGGCAACATAATATAGTGGTTAAAAGTGAGAACACTGGACCTTGGTTATACAAACCATGACTGAATTCTGATTCAGCCACTTAATGAGCATGATATTGGACAAGTTATTTAAAATCTAATTGAATCTCAAGTTCCTCAAATGAGGATAGTGATAACACCTTCTTCAAACAATGATTATGTGAAGACCTAACTGGGAGGCTGGGTGTGGTGGCTCACGCCTATAACCCCAGCACTTTGGGAGGCTGAAGCAGGCAGATCACGAGGTCAGGAGCTCAAGACCAGCCTGACCAACATGGTGAAACCCTGTCTCTACTAAAAATACAAAAATTAGCCAGGCATGGTGGCATGTGCCTGTAATCCCAGCTACTCAGCAGGCTGAGGCAGGAGAATCGCTTGAATACGGGAGATGGAGGTTGCAGTGAGCTGAGATCGTGCCATTATACTCCAGCCTGGGTGACAGAGCAAGATTCCATCTCAAAAAAAAACCCAAAAAGCAGAAAAGACCAACTGTAAGAATGCTGGCCTAGCACAGTACCTGGTTCTTAGAGAGTGCTCAAGACACATTAGTTATTGTTATTTTAATTAGATAATTAGGGGATTCCATATAGATTAAAGGAAGTCATGATTCAGTGGAAAACACCTAACCTATACATCAGTTTTATCATTCAGGGTCCAACTGGGAAACAGAAACAACTCTGATTATTCTAGAAGAGTTAATTTAATGTAACAAATGGATCATCCACACAGACTACAAGCTATACAGAGGACAGTTAGGCCCCCCTACCCCAAATTGGCAGTAGCTTGTAAACTGCTACCACCCCTAAGATGGAGAGACTTAAGGTGTCCAGTCAAAGTTGCAATCATGTTGGGCTTTTGCGTTGGAAGCTGGAACCACGAAAAAGATGAAGCCACTGCCAGAAGAGCCACCTGTGGCAAAGAAGGCAAATGAGCAATATTTTGGCTTCTCTCTTATTTCCATCCTCCAACCTTTGATTGGCTATGCCCAACTGGAGGCCTATAAAACGGGAGCCTGGGAAACAGCCTTCAGAGGTTGGAGCAGAGCCAGGGAAGCTAAAAGAATGTATCTGAAGGCAAACAGCACCAATCACTCTCAGAAGGAGGTTACTAAATTCCTCTCTCCACTGGCTCATGTTCACATGCACACAGACATAAAATCCAACAGTGTGGCGGCTTCACCCACATTCTTAAACACCTAGGTTACCCGGCTGTTTAGATTGGTATTAAATGGTTAACCTACCCACACTCTGTACTGATAGACATTAAATATATACCATTTCATCAGTTATTGGAATTTTTGTAGTTCTAAGAGAATACTAGTTGATGGTAAATCACAGACCCTAAATTATTGGTGAAAGAAGACCAAAAGTCCCTGGCCTGCAATAATGGTAAGTATGTTCTACATGCGTCCTTTTTTATTTCTGCATATTTATACAACTAGAAGCTAATATTCTCTGCAGTACTTGGGGGCAAGTGCTGGTCTCTTAGACCTGGAAGAATTCCATTTCATTTTTTCTGAATCATAGCATGCTATATGCTTTCAACGTGGGTAGTCTTTCATTTCCAGTCAAATTTTCTCCCTCTTTATTAAGTTACCCGAAACCATGCACTTTCTTCCTCTCTTCATTATCCTCTGTGTACAGAGGTTTTTAAATCAGCATCCTCTGAACAGACTCTGCATTGTAAGAATTCCTCAGAAAATTGTTCACTGTGGAAATCTGTGTTTGAAAATGGTCAAGAAAAGACATTTCTGGGCAGTTCAGATGACTCTTTGCAGCCTGTGTGTCTCTTTCAAAGTACAAAGAACTACCTGTTTTTGATAAAAGGAAGCCAAAGTAAGCAGAAGTTCTGAAATTGCATCTCAAAACACTTTGGTTTACAAAGTATGTCCAGTTCTTCAGTCTCCCTCCGCAAATCTCCAACTCCATCAGCTGCACTGTGATTTCTTGTTGTTCTCCATCCCCTCCGGCTACTAGAGATGTGATTGCATTTGTTGGTATAAAGTCAGGTCATTATAGTGGAAATTGAAATAAGCCACTAATTTTAATCTCCTCCCTCACTCCATAGGGCTTGTAGTAAATGGCAAAGCAAGCTGAATATAGTTTCACCTCTCCCTAAACTATCCAATAGAGAATGCTAAAAAGTAAAAAGGTGCAATTGATAGGTGATAGGAGAGAGAAAGATAAAGAGGTTTGGGTACTGATATGGTTTGGATTTGGGCCCCCTCCCAAACCTCATGTTGAATTGTAACCCCCAATTCTGGAGGCGGTCCTTGTGGGAGGTGATTGGATCATGGGGGCAGATTGTCCCCTTGCTGTTCTGGTGATAGTGAGTTCTCAAGAGATCTGGTTGTTTAATACAAGTATGTAGCTCCTCCCCCTTTACTGTCTTCCTCCTGCTCCATCCATGTAGGATGTGCCTGGTTCCCCTTCTGCCATGACTGAAAGATTCCTGAGGCCTCCCAGCCATGCTTCCTATACAGACTGTGGAACTGTGAGCCAACTAAGTTTTTTTTGCTTTATAAATTACCCAGTTTCATGCATTTATAACAGTGTGAGAATGGGCTAATCCACGTACAAAACAAGAAAGTATTCAAAGAATAAAACAAGAGATAATGGAATAATGCATTGTCAATATGGCAGAGAGATTACTGGTTGTTAAGACTTGCTAACCACTGTGTAGAAAATTAAAATTAAGTCTAGGCAAACTCCCTTCCCATGTTCTTTACTGGATTTGAAAATAACCCAGTGGCAATATTATCAGATGCTATGGTAGTATTATCAGAGTTATCAGAAACATCATTCTATTGCTGTTTCCTTCTAACTCTTGGCTAAATTAATGATTCCCCCCTATTTTTTTGAGATAGGGTCTCACTCTGTTGCCCAGGCTGGAGTGCAGAGATACAGTCATGACTCAGTGCAAACTTCACCCTGTGGGTTCACGCAATTGTCCCACCTCAGCCATCCAAGTACCTGGGACCACAGGTGCATACCACCACACTGGTTAAATTTTGTAGTCATTTTTGGTACAGACACAGTTTCACCATGTTGCCCAGGCTGGTCTTGAACTCCTAGGCTCAAGTGATCCACCTGCCTTGGTCTCCCAAAGTGCTGAGATTACAGGTGAGAGCCATGGCACCCAGCCAGTGATTCCTGTTTTTATACTGTTGACCCCTTAATTTAGGGACTGCATAGAAAATCATGCTTCAAAACTTATAGCTGACCAAAAGCTAGAAGAGATAGCTAATATAATGCTCTAGCTGCATGCACCAAAGCAAGAGAAGTATTAGCTGGGTAGATGAGGGGGAAGCATGCAGATATTGAATTACTCACTAGCTAAGTGAAAATAAATAAATTACCATACAGAAGAAATCACTGGAAATTGAAAAATGACAGAGAACAAAAATTCTCATGTATCCACTAAACAGTATAAACATCTACTAATCCAAGCTATATACAACCTTTCTTTTGGAGTTTAAATGCACCAGGTTAGATGTTACCACCAGTTGTATGTGACTCTTATGCTAGGGGTAAGAAGGGATGACCTGGGGCTCCACCCCTTCATGGTTTCATAGTAAAACTTCTTCATCAGGTAACTGGGATGCTTGGCATGGACCTGTTGTTAAGGTGATTGCTCCTTTGGGTATCACAGGAAATTTACACCCTTGCCTTACTCCCTTCTACCTTTTCTGTTAGGTAGAATTATTCTAAGAGCCAGGCTGTATCCTCACCATCTGCTTAATATGTCTCCAGGAACCTCTGCATCTTGGTAACCCTGTATTAAATGTCTGACAACATTTCAAAGTTATGGCTGGAATATTACATTCCTGGCCTACCTTCAGTCCCCCTGCCTTGCTGCCCCATATTCATGCACATAGACAAAGACAAAATCCTGCATTTCTACTCTAATTATCTTTTTTTCTTTTTTCTGATACTGAGTCTCACTCTGTCACCCAGGCTGGAGTACAGTGGCATGATCTCAGGTCACTGCAACCTCTGCCTCCCAGTTCAAGCAATTCTCGTGCTTCAGCCTCCTGAATAGCTGGAACTACAGGCACACACTACCATGTCCAACTAATTTTTGTATTGTTTTTTTTAGTAGAGACAGGTTTCACTGTGTTGGCCAGGCTGGTCTCAAATTCCTGATCTTAGGTGATCTGCTGGCCTTGGCCTCCCAAAGTGCTGGGGTGACAGTTGTGTCACCGCACCTGGCTTAATTATCATTATATTGCTCCATATTTTACAATTATCAAGGCTGGGCTGACATGACTACTAAAAACCAAGGCAACCTTATAAGTGCACTGACAGATATCAACTGTTGTGCATGCTTAAGAACACCTCTCCAGTACTAGGTTCTATTCCAGACAACACAGTTTAAGAGCAACATTTTGTGAATACAGCACAGGAATGCTTCTAAGTAAAGTGAGCATGATTGTGAAGGGGTTTAGAAACCATCTCAAAAGATTTCAAATTATTGAAAAAATGGAGAAGCCTAGCTAAGGGAAGCAAGATGCAAAAACCCAAAGGGTTGTCACAAAAGGGAGAAGAAAGCTTCTATTATGCGTCAGAGGATAGTGTAAACTTCCCTGAGATGATCGGCCACATTCCAGGAAGTGCCAAGAGTGGAAGCAAGCCTTTCATGCTGATGTTTGCATTGTGATAATAGTCCAGTTGCCCTGGTGGTGAGTACACAAGAGCACAGGTACTGTCTAAATGTGCAGCAGGACCTCTGTGAGAGCCCCTATTTGAGGGTAGTTCACATATGGCAATTGATCTTGGAAGACAAAGATTACATTCTAGAAATAGTATATGAGTGGGCAACGTTTAACTCCAGGAAACTTAGCTTGGTAGGTAGTACATGTCTCAGGGACTGAAACTGGATGCCTAAACTCAAAACAGTCTTGAATCACAGATAGTTTAAGTGTGGCAAGGCTGTGGGGACAGACCCTATGCTTTAAAAAACAGGGATTAGGCACTCTACCTTTCTCTCAATTTTATTGCAAGACTTTTCATCGCGAGGATATCCCAAGCCCCTCCCCCTGCTCCCAGCCCTGTCTCACCTGGCAACGTTGTCAATCACCTACTGCACTTTGGACTGTCTCTAAATATGGTGCTCTGTTGACTGTCACATGAGGCTTCTCCATTATTTCTGGAAGCCATTCATTCATTCACTCAGCTAATGTTTATGGAGCAGCTACTATGAATTAGGTAGTAATTCACTGTGCTAGACACTGAGGAAAGGTGATAAGAAAAAGGCATGGTCTCTGTCTCAAATAGCTTTGTGCTTAGAAAGATTTCTAACGTGGTGAATGTAGAACAGGGTAATTGGTGCCATGGTAAAAGTGAGTACAGGTTGCCTGAAATGGGGAGATTGAAGAGAGAAAGAGGCCATGGAAGGCTTCCTGGAGGAGGTGATACCTGGCCATTATAAAGAGCAGGTTAGAGTTAGCCAGGCAAAGGGCAGACACTGGGACTTGGGGGAATCAACATGGAGAGTAATGAAAGGAAGGGCATTTGGTTAAGGTGGCAGTATGGAGTTGGCAGGAAACAGCCCCATATTCAAGAAGCTGTACATCTCGGGTTGTTAGAGCTTATGGTGCAAGGCAGAGTGTCCACAAATGAGGCTGGAGGGGCTAGCAGGGGTTAGACCATGGTGAGCTCTGTGTTCCCTGGGAAGGTGACTGGTTTTGTCCTGGAGTCTGTGGGAAGCTTTGGGTGGTTGTTTTCTAATAACTGGCCTGGTGAGGTTTGTTTTGGCAGAAACTTTCGTCTGCATAGAGAGGCAGGACTTGAGGGAGCCACACTGTGTCTAGGGAGATGATTTAGAAAGCTATTGTTATCATGCAAGCCAGTGGCTCACAGCCACAGTGCTGTGCCTGATTTGTCTAAGGATAGTCTCTGGTTCCTGCAGGGCCTGGAAACTGCCCAGGATCTGAAGCCTGTTTCATCAGTGCTGCATGTGGATGACCATAGAGTATCCTGAATATATATGCTGTGATGATGCATGAATATTTGTTTCTCAGGAGAAAAGGGATTGGGGCCCACTCGTAGAGGTCAGAGATAACAAGGAACTGAGCTTCGTGGTGAGAAAAATCTAGGAAATGCAATTAGAGTGAGACAATCACAATGATTCCCCTCCCCTTTCTGGATATCCAGCTTAGGGCACAATCCGTGGATTATGATCAGAAACTGGGATATAAAGTATAGCAAAAGGAACAGTTTTCAGGGCATAAATAAACAAATGCAATCTTGGGCCTTTTGGGTGAAAGGTACCTGAGGGACATCTGAGAGTGCTGTCCTATAGGCAGTTGGAAAGACAGTTCTGAAGCTTGGTGGAGGACTCACCAACATAGAGATGACCACCAAGCCAAGCAGGGTGGCTAAGGAAGACAGGGCCGGGAAGTACACTGAGGCTAAGTAGCCTGACTAGACGCCTCATCCTAGAGGGCAGATACTTGAGTATGGAAGTGTGCCGTTTTAATATGGATGCAAACAAATGTGCAGATCATGTTATAGCTCTGGGATGAGGGAAGTTTAGGAAATGTGTTTACAGATGCAATGGCAATGAGTATGGAGACCTCAGTGTGGGTGGTAAAAACTTTTGGATTGAAGGCCTAGTCTTGTCTGGAAATGCACATGTCATGCGTTGTTCAACTCTTTTCTAGAACTGTGGTGCATGGCGACATGCAGGGCCTGGTTCAATCATCTTTTGTGGAGAAGGGGGATGGAGGAGCAAGAAGGGAAATCCAGTAGTCTGTCCATGGGGAAGGTCTGTGATGAAGTGGCAGAGCAGATGGTGAAGATCTGGGCCTATTGACTGGGCTCCTGTCATCATCATTTTCTGCGGGTTTGGCCAGTTATCTGACATATTGAGGCTGGGTTTGCAGCAATGTTTGGGAGCATCAGGTGCTTCAGGAGGCTGGCTTTTGTCCAAGGTGCATTCTATAAGCCTGCTTTACTATTAATAAACTGACATTTTCTTCCCATTGGTTTTAGAATCTGGGAGCAGCGTGACTAATTGACTAATTGATGGTGGTAGGGGCCATCACTGCATATAACACTTTTTTTCCCCTCCATGTCTCCTTCTGAATGCATATTGTGCTATTCATTACATGCCTGCTCCCACTCTCCTTCCCCTTCTGCAGAAACAATCAGAAAATGCAAGCCAACTGCCCTTCATTGCTTCCTTTTCTCCTGCTCCACAGTGATCTAAGCAATGAGCCCACATAGACCCACGGAGGTTTTCCCACCTTCCCCCGTGGATCCCCTTCTTAGCGTCTGTGTCTCTCCACCCATCTCTAAATTGCAATCGTTGGTTACTGACTTTGTTCTACTTTACAGCTCACATCAGTCCTGAATTCCTAGTTCCTTAGACCTAATCTCAGCCGGGGGAAAGGCAATATGATTATGTGGGGAAAGCAGTTGGTGTTTCAGCGAATGCTTCCTAGGAATATTTGCATTTTAACATGGCAAATGGTAAATCTAAGTACTCTGTGACTACACAGAGTACTCAGGAGAGCAATTTCCAAGCAGGATATTTCTGAAGCCCCAGTTTCTAGAGCCTGCCAGGTTTCTTGAATGCTCCCCCACCACTAGGGTAAATAAAGTTATTAATAGTTAGATGCTGTTATAGGCTTAATTGCGTCTCCTCCAATGTGAGTATGTTAGAGCTCTAACCCCCAGAACCTCAGAGCACAATTATATTTGGAGACGGAGCCTTTAAAGTGATGATTCATGTAAAATGAGGTCATGAGGGTGGGCCTAATCAAATACGACTGATGTCCTTATAAGAAGAGGAAATTTGGACATACAGAGAAACACCAGAGATGCATGCATGCAGAGAAAAGACCATGTGACACTCCAGGAAGAAGGCAGCCACCAGCAAGACAAGGAGAGAGGCTTCAGCAGACACCAAACCTGCCTTCATCTCAGATTTTGAGCATCCAGAACTGTAAGAAAAGAAATTTCTGTTGTTTAAGCCACCCAGTCTGAGATATTTTATTATGACAGCCCTAGTATCCTAAGACAGGTGCATAAGTCATGTGGGACAAGTCTCTCGGGGACTTGTGTTCAGAAGACTTGGGAATGTGTTTCTGTCCACCTTGGAGAATTGGTGGGTGACCGATGTATGACAGCAGAGGTTCTTAAACTTCCCTGTGCCTGGGCTTGTGAAACAGGATTGCTGGTACTCACCTCCAGGGCTTCTGAGTTAATAGGTCTGGCAAGGTGCCCAAGAATCTGCATTTCTTTCTTTATTTTTTATTTTAAGAAACAAGGCCTAGATATGTTGTTCAGGCTGGAGTGCAGTGGCTTTTCACAGGTGTAACCATAGCAGACTACAGCCTCCAACTCCAGGGCTTAATTGATCCTCTTGCCTCAGCCTCCCCAGTCTCTGGGACTGCAAGTGCATGTCACTGTACCTGGCTCAAGAGTCTACATTTCTAATAAGCTCTGATGGTGCTAGTCAACGAAGCAAGCAATAGAATCTGAAACTGAGAAATTTAAAAATTCACTTTTAGTTCATTTTAATATCTCGGTAATTCACCCATTATATGTTAGAATAAATAACAGGTTTTAATTAAAAAGCTATATTTTCAAAACAAAAAAAATTACATCATATCTCTTGGAAATTCCACTATTGCATGTGTAAGAGGAGGAGAGTGAATATATCAAATAAAGCCTTGGTATTATTATGAAAATAGTTTTGATTGTTACATTCTCCCTGAAAGTGCCTAAGGGACTCCCAAGGGCTCCTGGACCATATTTTGAGAACAAATGACTATGATATGGGCAGAAGAAGGAAAGAGCTCCATTGAAGAGGCCAGAGAAGTAGGAGAAAAACTGGTAGAGAGCCCTGTCATAGGAGCAGAACCCTGGTCTATGCTGTGATCAATATCCACCTACGTGGGAAGAACTCAGATTCTCCTTTACCTCACACACACAGCTGAGCATACACACACCTGTGCAATGGAGTTAAACTCACGACAGAGAACAAATATCCTTAGTATGAGATCAGAAGTGTCACCCTGTGAAACACCTGTTGGTCTTCCGTGATTCTTGGACTATTGATTTCATTCCTCAGCTTGAGACTTTGGGACTGCATCCTGAATCTTCGGTGATCTCCTGGGCTTTGGGATTTGCTGATTTTCTTGGCACCCTAGTGCTGTTCTTCTCCTGCCTGTCTCCTTGCCATTAGCCTTTGTCCACAGCATGCATTTCCTCCTTCCTGACTTTCCCACACATGAAAGGGTCCTTTGTGTATTCTCTTTCAAGAGTGGGAAAATTATTCCTAGAGTCCTCCCTGCAGGCTTTCCTCCTATCTCACTGGCCAGGATTGTCTCACTTGCCTGTTTCCCAAAACAAGTCACTTGGTAAGGGATATTAACCCCATGAGGCTAGAAAGAGACAGTGTCTCCCCTGAAGGACATGGCCGCATGGAGGATAATGAATGCCATTTGGGTTCTATAGCAAAAAAGAAGGGTGAGTGGTGGTGCAGTGATTGACTGCTGAGCACACAGCTTAGAGTGTCTGCCACAGAACAGTCTCACTCAGCATTGACCCTCTTACCGTTTCCCCCTTTCTATCAACCACAGGACAGTCTTTGGCTTGTTTGCCCAACCTCCCACCAGTCATTTCAGCTCTCGTTATCTTTTGGAAATGGGAGGCTCCAGGAGTTGGGCTTAGGATAAAGCACCAGGGGAAATAAATCCCCAAGTTCAAAGGATGTATCATCAAGAGCCTTTCATAGATGTTAACCCATGATATCCACTCTCTTCTTGTACCAGTAGTTTTTCTAGCACACAAAAGCTAATTACAGAAACCAGCTTTGTTTTTAGGTAGGTAGCCCTAGCTTATTTGTGGTTGCAATGGAATGTTCCAGAGAAGATCCATTTTTATAAATGTTTTATGCAAAGTCCAAGAAACTTTGCAAACTTCCCCACTTATTCAGTGGCTTGTCTGTATTATGTCTGCTTCCTGCCTTCCCAGGATTCTACAGTAGTCTTAATGGAATGTGCTTTTTTTCCTCTTTGGAGGATCATGTGTGGGGCCCCTCTTACTAAGAAACCTTGTGTATATCTGGAAAATGTCATTGACACACACTAAATTTTCTGGTCAGTCATTTCCACAAAGCATTTTGCTATCTCTTGCTAATTCCTCAGATGAAACTTAGGCTCAGATTCTCACAATGCTCAGATTCTTTTCCTAGACCCGGTATAGTCTTTAGGTTCCTGGAGTATTGGTTCTTTGGCAGAAACTCAATTATTAGGCATATATTTCAAATTGCTCTTCATGATTGCTACCATACCTCTATAATAATAATCATTATTTCACTTTAGCGCACTGGTTGTTTGTTCCCACACTGGTCTTTATTTCCAGTGGGGTGTGTTCTTTGTTTCCATGCCAAAAAAAAGTCTCAATTCTTTTTTTTTTTTTTTTTTTTTTGAGACGGAGTTTTGCTGTTGTTGCCCAGACTGGAGTGCAATGGCACGATCTCGGCTCACCGCAACCTCCGCCTCCTGGGTTCAGGCAATTCTCCTGCCTCAGCCTCCCAAGCAGCTGGGACTACAGGCACGCGCCACCATGCCCAGCTAATTTTTTTTTGTTGTTGTATTTTTTTTAGTAGAGACGAGGTTTCACCTCGTTGACCAGGATGGTCTCGATCTCTTAACCTCGTGATCCACCCGCCTCGGCCTCCCAAAGTGCTGGGATTACAGGCTTGAGCCACCACGCCCGGCCTTCTCAATTCTTATGATAAATCTTCTTCAGTTACAGAGTCCTCTACCAGTTTATCTGTTTGAAAAAGGTGTAAGGTGATTGTTTTCCCTCTTCTATTTTGCCTGCTGTACTTAACTACACCAGCAAAAATGAAATGCATACATAGTTTATAAGCTTATAAACAAGACTCCAAAACTATTCTGTACCATACTGCAATGGTGGATACATGTCATTATACATTTGCCCAAGTGCATAGAATGTATATCAAGAGAGTAAACCCTGATGTAAACTATGGGCTTTGGGTGATAATGATGCATCAATATAGGCTCATCACTTGCTCCACATGTCCCACCTGGTGGCAGATGTTGGCAGTGGGGGAGGCTGTGTGGGGTCGGGGAAGGGAAAATTTGGAAACTATCTGCATCTTCTGTTCAACTTTGCTGTGAACCTAAAACTGCTCTAAAAAATAAAATCTCTTTTAAATCAATGGGTATGATTGGGTGGAATAGTACAGTGTTGATTAAGGTCCTCATGAAACCATGGCTCTGGGTAATCTTTTGAACAAAGACTTCCTGGAATTGCCATCACCTTCCTTGCAAAAATCGCTTTAGCTATGGCAATATGCAAAGCAGATCTGTATGGAGTAGGATTTAGCTAAGTACCAAAGAGTAGAGGAACTCAGGGTGTAACAAAAAGCTTCTAATCTTTTATTCTAGAGGTTCAGTATCTGTTTGATTAATCTTTATCAGCCTTCAGATTCGGAAAAGCTTGCAGCTTGTCACTTATCCTGCCTTGACATCATTTCCTCATGTTTACTGCAGAATTTTCAAGGATTTCATACTAAAGGTTGAAGTTCCTATATTATAAATGACATTTCCCCAGCCAAGTGGTTACTGTTGCTTTCGCTGCTACCTTTATTTATTTATTTTTTAGAGACAGAATCTCTCTCTGTCACCCAGGCTCCAGTGCAATGGCGTGATCATAGCTCAGTGCAACCTCAAATTCCTGGGTTCACACAATCTTCTTGCTTTAGCCTCCTGAGTAGCTGATACTACAGGCATAAGCCACTGTGCCCAGCTCCCTGATAAGCTTGACCATCAGCGATTCCCACATGGCCTCACTCCACATAAATCCTACATTTCTCTTACTTGTCTACTCATTTTGCAGTGTAAATAAGCTCAAATTCAGGCTTATTTGGATGGAATGATGCATCTGTAGTTATCAACGTGTCTGATATACACATTCTTTTCTTTTTTTTTTTCTTTGGCAACGTCTCACTCTGTCTTCCAGGCTGGAGTGCAGTTGAGCCATCTCAGCTCACTGCAACATCTGCCTCCCACGTTCAAGCAATTCTTCTGCCTCAGCCTCCCAAATAGCTAGGATTACAGGTACGTGCCACCACACCTGGCTCATTTTTGTATTTTTAGTAGAGATGGGATTTTACCATGTTGACCAGGCTTGTCTCGAGCACCTGATCTCAGGTGATTTGCCTGCCTCAGCCTCCCAAAGTGCTGGGATTACAAGTGTGAGCCATCATGCCCAGCCATATACATTTCTTATGATATTTCAACAAACGCTGACTGAATGTCTTTTATGTGATAGACTCTATATTCAGAAATATGCATTACTCCCCAAAAAGTTGATTGTTAAATCAGTTAAGATGCTCTCAGAAGCATGGAATAGAAACTCCAACTCGGTATGGCTTAATCAATAAGGAAATTTATTTTCTCTTTTAACAGGAAGTTCAGAAGGAGGGCTGCTCTGGGATGAGTTAATTCAGAGCTCAACTATATCATCAAGGATTTAAGTTTTTTTCCATCTTTAGGTTCTGCCATTTTAAGATTCTGGCTCTGTCCTCACACTATCATCCCCCCGGGAGACAGCTGACTCAGGTGTCTCTGATGAATGCAACAATGTCTAGAGGAAGAAGAGGACCATCTCTTGCATTATCTCTTTCTTGAGGAAGAGAATCTTTCTCAGGAGCCCCCTCCCCTATACACATCTCATTGGCCAGAATGAGGCCACATACTCAACCCTAAAATAATCCTTAATCCCAGAAATGAGTTAACCACAATAGACTTAGGCAAATCAAGAAGAAATTCCTGGGACTAATTTCCCCATGTAGAATAGAGTTGCTACTTGAGTATACTGGAGTTTTGCAATGAAAAAGGATGGGGGAATAGATATTGAGTTAGCAATTGACAGCTTTGGGTTGAGGACACAGATATGTTAAAGATGACTGTCGTTTTTCCTCAGAACTTTGGATGAAGCCCAAATAGGTGACACTGGCCTACACATTTTATGGAGAGATGATAGACATGCCTATACAACCATATAACCCTTTGCAGGTTAACCCATCACTCACCCAATTCGAGACGATGTGCTTTTTGTGTGTGCATTGTGTCTGGTTTCCTTTGCTCAGTATAATGTTTTTGAGATTTATCCATTGTTGAATGTATTAATAGCTTTTTTTCTTTTTCTCTCTTAGCAAAATTCTATATCTTGTTTTTCCATGTATCTGGGAAGATCACCCAGCAGCATTTACAGTTTAAAGTGAGCCAGCACATCAGCTCCTTTCCAGAGAGTAGTTTGCCCCTGGAGTGTTCCCACTGCAGAGCTGTGACTCCCAAGGTCAGGAGCATGCAGAGAGAGATGACAGATTGCCAGCGGACACCCATCTGCTGCTTCCACTGCCGGAGGAGGCCCAGATACCAGTTGCATTGTCCTGAGGGCTCCTGTGGATCCCCTAAGATGGTGAGGAAGTATAACTTTTTTTCTCCTTAAAACTTGTCACCAGAACTCCCTTTGTTCTGAGATTTTTGGCCTTTGCCTCTGAAGCAATAATCCAAGTCACACCATGGGCTGCTGCAAGGATATTTTCCCCCTCTTGCCTGACAGAGTACTGGAAAACAGAAGGCAGAGGGAGACAGGGAGGTTCCCCTCCTGACTGAGTCCTACAGGGTACATTATTAGCAAACTCTTGGCCTTAAAGTTAGGAGTTGGGTCCAGTATCTAATCCAATCACTATTTTCTGTTGGAGTTACAGTAATCCCAGACCTCAGGACACCCAGAACCATGAGCTAAACACTTAATTTCTCAGTATATTTAACTCATGTGGTTATGAGTCATTGTTAATACGTTCAACAGATATGCTGGTTTCCAAGCTGCATATCCAAAGTAAGGGTTTTAATTATTTTTCTTAGTGATTTGTTCATGTCTGCATACCAGCAGTCAGGCTTGGCTGACCAAAGCCATCTTGAAATATTTAACTTTGAATTCTGTATAGGACTAAAACACATCAACTACTTCTAATCTCTATCCAGAGACACAGGACACTCATCAAAGTTAAGTTCTAAACTAAGTTACAGTAGAAGGTAAAAACCAACTCTGCATTTTATACATTAATATCATATATAGAATCAATGAAATTTTACATGTTGTGTTCCAGAAACAAGCATATTTTATCTTGTACAAAATTGAAGGAAAGGAAATATTTATCTGGTAAGAAACAATTTGGAAACTTCTAGAATAGCATTTAAGATAATGAAATTCATAATATTGCTTATTTTCATTCTTATCTTGATACATAGCTTAAACTGCAATATGCCTTAATTTACCTGAAGTGTCAAATTAGTTAAACAAGAAATAGAAGTTTGCAAAATAGGTTATTCTTTCCTACCACTTTGGGCTGCCATTCCCCTCCTCTATTTTGGAGGTAGGTGGTGAATAGCTTATTCTTATTTTGAAATAAAACAATGTAGAAGTGCAAAATGCAGAAAGTAAAAGTTTTCCTTGCTATTGACCCATACCATAATCTCACTCCTCTAAAATAACCATTGTCTGTAGTTTGGTATATATATTTCTAGTCATTATACATATACAACTGCATTAAAATGTAAACCAAATAGGATTATCATGTACATATGATGCTATAGCCTGCTTTTTTCACTAACAGTGAATCCTGGACATCTTTCCCTATGAACACTTACAGTTCTTCCTTATCTAATTAATATAGTATTTTCACAGTATTCCATTCAATGGAAAAATTTATATAACAGTTGCATATTTGTAGACACTTTAGCTTGTTATAAATGATGCTTCAATTAATCTCATCAAATAATATTCCAGTATTTAATACCTTCTCTATATGAATTGGCCTTGTTTGTTTATTCAGTAACTTGCTTATTGCCTGATACCACCTGATTGTAAGTTTCATGAGGTCAAGGACCTTTAGTGTTTTCCATTAGATCCTTCCCTGGTATGGTGCCTGACAGATACCATAATTTGTGGTTATTTCTGGGAGCACTTGGCTATTTCGAGATTCCATCAATGATACAGGGAGTCAAGGGCACTCTGGAGAGGTGGCTGCCTGTGGCCCTCTCCCTGCCTCATCCCGCATTCAGTGCTTAGAGCTCCTTCCTGCCCAAGCTGTTCCCTTTTGGAGAGTCTGATGCCTTGGAATCTTTCCAGTTTGAAAGCCACGATCCAGTTTAGGTCTCAGGAATTTCACACCCACCCTGGCACCTTTCCTCTTTACAACTGACCTGGCTGTATGGGGCCAGGACACATTTAGTCACTTGCGTCCCCTGACTCCTGTGCTCTTGGCTTTATCTGATGTTTTCCTGAGAGTATGAATGGCCTTGATTGGTCCAATGTGTTGGGAGCTGCACTGCAAGAATTATTTGGTAGACAAAATACTTTAAGCTGGGCGTAGTGGCTGGTGCCTGTAATCCCAGCATTTGGGAGGCTGAGGCAGGGGGATCACTTGAGGCCAGGAATTCAAGACCATACTGGCCAACATGACAAAACCTCGTCTCTACTAAAAATACAAAAATTAGCCAGGTGTGCTGCAGCATGCTTTTAATCTCAGCTTCTTAGGAGTCTGAGGCAGGATAATTGCTTGAACCCAGGAGGTGGAGGCTGCATTGAGCCGAGATTGCAGCCTGAACTGCAGCTTGAACAGAGTGAGACTCAAAAAACAAAACAAGACAAAACAAAAAAACTTGAAAATATACATTTTTTCTCTTGGATAAAAGTAACAAAATCCTTTAAATATCACCATGACTACTATAGGGTAATGCTTATGCTCCTGAAATACAGCATAATTAACAACGAACCAATATTTCATCTAGGTAGTGTCAGAAAGGGGGAAAGTTCCCAATCCTAAGCTGATATCCTAGCTGCCTCTTACCTCACCCATCCCATGTTTCCCTCTTTGCCCACCAGCCTTTCATTTGTTTGGAAGCTTTTTTCCAAGTGAAGACCCAAACTGTCATTCCTAAATTGTTAGGGTGTTGGTGGCGCTGTCTTTGTTGAGTTGCCACAGTTTTCCAAGGAGTGCAATGGCTCAATCTTGGCTCATTGCAACCTCTGCCTCCCAGGTTCAAGTAATTCTCCTGCCTCAGCCTCCCAAGTAGCTGGGATTATAGGCACATGCCACCATGCCTGGCTAATTTGTTTTTGTATTTTTAGTAGAGTTGGGGTTTCTCCATGTTGGTCAGGCTGGTCTCAAACTCCTGACCTCAAGTGATCTGCCCACCTGGGTCTTTCAAAGTCCTGGGATTGCAGGCATGAGCCACCACACCTGGCATCTTATTATATGTTCTGTTATTTTGGTTATCTTCTTTGGGGTCACTAATTATATAAATAGTAATTTTCTTTGTCTTCTGTAACTACCGTGTTCTCTTTCAATGTTTTTAACTCTTATTAATTTTTATTTATTTTATGATTTTTGGTTCTGTCCTCTATGTCCTTTGCTGTCTTATAGGCAATGTTTGTTATCCTCTGCTTCTTCTAATTCTTTTCTGTTTCTTTCCTGAGTTTTGGCAGTAATTCATGTTTTGCCTCCTTGTATCTTTTCCCCATGTCATCTCCAAGCACTTATATTTCTTTTGTTTATTTCCTTTACAGTGTTGATTGTTTCACTGATTTTAAAAACTTGTAAAAATGATATGTTTTGTCAAACATTTTATCTACCCTGTAGCAATATTTTCTGGGAGGTATTCTGTGTCTGCCATTTGTTCATCTTGTTTCTTTTCTTTTTTTTTTTTCTTGTAGCTCTATTATATAGCTTCTCAGTTCCACTTTAAAATTGCTGTTTGTTTTTTGATGAGTTGAATTGTTTCTGGACCAACTATTGTGTAAGTGTTCATATGGGTGAGAAGCCAGAGTACTGATCCAGGGTAACAGGAATTCTTATTTTGACACAGGATTGTGCATACGACCTCTTTCAATCTTTTCTCTAACCAGTTAGCAACACAGGGCTGCGAAGAAAGCAGAGCCTCTTCTTTTCCACTTTATTTACAAATAGATATACCAAATATCTCTGTAGTTTGAGTCAGTGCTCATTTAGTTATACCTCCCCCTTATTTTTGAGAATGTGTGTTGATGTTAAACCTGCCACTGGAGAATGTGGCTTATTGTGAGAGTCAAATGGGCTTGCTTGTGTTCCTGGCATCCTGATCCTCCCAAGATTAGATTTTAGAACACATCACCCAAGGCAAAATTTGGTCTTCAGAACAGACCCATTTACCTGAGTGTGTGCAATAAAGGCTTGACACAGGGTTTTCTGGGGAGTTCTTAAGTGGTGTTCCAAAAGCTTCACACACACACTCATGTGTACTTGAAATTTGTAAATTTAAAAATCTGGGATGCAAATTAAACCCTTCAGTTTGCCTTAGTAAACAGGGCTTTAGTAAACCAGTAAATGGCCCTGTTTCCAGATCCAGAGCAATATGAAAGAAGGGTCTTAGTAAAATATTTTAAAAACCATAAGGTTGTATTATTCCCATGGGTCTCTGTTCTATGTATGAGGCATGTTAACTCCTTGGTATATCTCAAGTTCCGTGCCATGAGAACCTAGTCTAGAGCTTGAAGTACAGATGGCAATGGACTTTATTACCTCCTCCCACTCCTGGAAAATGAGGAGGAGGAACTGTAACATGCATCTTAGTCTGAATACCAGCCTCTAGTTCTGCAGAAACCATAAAATCAACCCAAATCCTGATGTGATCCCTATACATTATATGTATTGAAACACTGTTGTGTATCTCACAAATATGTACAATTATTATGTGTCAATTAAAAATTAAAAACAAAGACCAGAAAAACAGTATTGAGAGTTATTGAGTTCAGGGTCTGTAGTGTGTATGTTATCTTGCCAAAATAGTATACTTTTTCTTCTTGGCTATATTCTAGAGGTTGAATGGCAGATCCAGCAGTGATAGAAGAATATCTTTGGGAGGTTCTAGCCATCTCCCAGGCCACAACCAGTCCTTATCTTTCACTGATGTATGTAGTATTCTCATTGGAACATTTTGTCCTCTTGGTTAAAAATAATTAATCTTTGGTTTAAGTGTCAGATGGTTAAGAAAGTTATTTTTGCTCTTGGCAGACATGTTAAGAGGAAAAGTTGACTCGTCTGGTCTAGAGGGAAAGGACTAGGTTAAATTTCAAAATCAAAACCTAATCTCTCAGCGGCTTAGGCAGTAGGCAGGTACAGACAAGAAAGTTATGCCCTTCACAGTTCAGCCTATGTAGGAGCTATCCAGCAAACTGGGAACTGCTGATCAAAATTCGATGGTCCCTGAGAATACCTAGCCACGGCTACTAGGACACAGCGAGCTGTAAACAGCCAACTTTCTCAGCTCCATGGGCTCCTATGCCTCCATCCAGAACTCAAGGGCCTGGGTCAAATGCATGACTCTAAGGCACATGGGTGAATATATTGATGGAGTTTCCAGAGAAGAACAGGGGTTTGTCTTCTGCAGAAAGCCACGAATGCCTTAGATTCTCCTTAACCTCAGATATCACTTTTGAGCAGTTTCTCAACTTGAGGTTGAGGCATAAAGAAGCAAATTGTGGTGATGAGTTGCCAACTGCTGGCAGCACTTGAGGTACTGGTGGTGTGTGCACTTGGGTGTGGACAGGAGTTATCAGCCCTGGTGGGTGTTCTGCTGAATGCTGCCTACCTCAGCTTCATCTCCTTCACCTGTGTCCCTGATGTCTCACCCTGGGAGGCCCCTACATCTTCCCTGTGTGGGAACGAATCATCAGGTCTGGGCTTTACTTGTGGGGGTGGTAATCAAATCTGGGAAAGGGACTGGAGAGAAAGAAGCAGGCACAGAGGTTCCCAATAAATATGTGGTGATTGCCAATTAAAGAGAATGTGGTTCCAGAGAAAGGAGAAGTGCAGGATCGAGGAGGCAAGGGGAGTTTGAACTGGATGCACTGGTGGCCTTTCCCAACCCCAGTGGTGTGGGCTGCCTCTCCCTGGCCTGCAGATGTGTGCTCCATGTCCACAGAAACAATGGCCGCATCAGGCCAAGACTCAGGCAGATGTGGCTGAACCCACAAATTAGCTAGATTTGTGTTTAGTAGATTTTATTTTAAAAAAAAAACAGATTCTTGGCTGCGTGTGGTGGCTCACGCCCATAATCGCAACACTTTGAAAGGCTGCAGCAGGCAGATAGCTTCAGGTCAGGAGTTTGAGACCAGCCTGGCCAACATGGTGAAACCCCTATTAAAAATACAAAAATTAGCTGGGTATGGTGGCAAGCACCTGCAATCCCAGCTACTCTTGGAGGCTGAAGCAGGAGAATCAGTTGAATCCAGGAGGTGGATGTTGCAGTGAGCCAAGGTTTTACCACTGCACCCCAGCCTAGGTGACAAAGATTCTGTTTTAAAATAAATAAATAAGCAGATTCTCAATTATGACATGTGATATATTGATAGAGTCTCCTTATAAAAATGTAAACAGGCCAGGTGCAATGGCTAACCCCTGTAATCCCAGCACTTTGGGAGGCCGAGGCAGGCCGATCATGAGGTCAAGAGATCGAGACTATCCTGGCCCACATGGTGAAACCCCATCTCTACTAAAAAATACAAAAATTAGCTGGGCGTGGTGGCGTGCACCTGCAATCCCAGCTACTCTTGGAGCTGAGGCAGAATTGCTTGAACCCAGGAGGCAGGGATTGCAGTGAGCCGAGGTTGCGCCACTGCACTCCAGCCTGGTGCCTAGCGACAGAACAAGATTCTGACTCAAAAAAAAAAAAAAGTAAACATTACAGATCAGACTAAAATCTGCTTTGATTATCACTTACAATGCTGACCCCCTCCACAGAGATAACCCATGTTTCTGTATTTTCCCAAACTTCCTGTATGCATTTATACACACATACATGTAACCATAGAAAACATATAGTATGGTTCTATGAGGTGAAGGTTAACACACATGGTGTCATGCATTAGATACATGTATAAGTAACAATAGAAAATATTAGTATGGGTCTGTGGGGTGGAGGTGTTTATATACATGGTATTATTATGTAAGTATAATTTTGCAAGTTTTTTTATGCTTAAAAATATCTTGGGAATGATATGGTTTGCTCTACATCCCCACCCAAATCTCAAGTTGAATCATAATAATCCCTACATGTCGTGGGAGGGAGCAGGTGGGAGGTACCTGAATAATGGGGCAGGTTTTTCTTGTCATAGTGAATAAGTCTCATGAGATCTGATGGTGAGAGTTACCCTACACATGCCCTCTTGCCTGCTGCCATGTAAGATGTGTTTTGTTTCCCCTTTGCTTTCTGCCATGATTGTGAGGCTTCCCCAGCTATGTAGAGCAATGAATCAATTAAACCTCTTTTCTTTATAACTCGGGTATGTCTTTATTATCAGGGTGAGAACAGACTAATACAAGAATCTTCCATGTCCGTGCACTTAGATTTCATGTAGATTACTTCCTAATTCTTTGGATGTTTGTCCCCTTGCAAGGGTGAATGCAGCCTCCCCTGTCACTCTGTATTCTTGTTGAGTGGAGCCTGTGTTTTTATATTATGTTTGGTCTCTTCAGAGTGTCCAGGTAGCCAGACTCTGCCTTGCCTACAGCACCCCTGAGGCACCCTCCTCCAACTTCTGATTGTGTTGTACGTCACGTTCATGGTCTTTGCTTTTGTAAAAGAACACCTTTGGACTGGACTGCTCAGCATCTATGTGGTAAGCCTGGAAAGGCCTCCCCTGAGCCTGAGGACGCGTGACAAGGAGGCAGTGATGCCTGTCAGTCGAGGAAACACAGCCCTCCTGTTTTGTTTTACTGTAACTTTTATTTGCCCACAGCCTGCCAACAAGGTCAGCTCCAGAAACACAGCATGCCATTCTTTTTCACATGAAGCCTGCACTAATAGAGGTGGTGGTTAAGAGGTTGGAAATTCCAGCAAGGGTTTTGCCAGTGGTCAACTTTGTTTACAAGCCTGGAGGTTTCTGTTTTATGAGATTTTTATTAGTGGACTCTGGACTGACTGTTAGGAAGGACTAAAACCATGAGGGAAACTCTTACTTTGCTGGCGAGTTTCTCTAGATAATGTATAGTGTGTATATTCAGACTTACGTATTTCCTGACAGTGAAACTAATTAGATCCTGGAATAGGTCCCTAAGGAAATAAATGCACAAACTAGGCAGTTTTACTCTAGTTAGAACTTGGTATAAAAGATATTTAGATATTTCATTTTCTTGCAACTTTAGAAAAAATTTTGTTCTTAATCTCTATTGATTTTGTTCCTCTCTTTTCAACATATTCTAAATATAATTACTATAATTAATAGTATATTTATAAACATAGATATTGAATGTAAGCTTTAATAGACTCTACACTAGGTATGTTAAAACATAACGTAAGTGAAATAGTAGAAAATACTTAAAGTGTATTCAGTATTAATGAAGATGAACTATGGCATGTGTTTGGAAAACTATTTGAAAACTTTGTCTAAGACGTTTCTATCAAGACTTAAGTAGCTTCATCCTCCTTCACGTCCTCTTTTTGTGGTGGAAAATTAGAAAACGTGCTCTTCAACGTTTTTCCTGGTTCTTTTTTCCTTCTAGGGATAGAAAATACAAACCTCAGAATTGGCTGCTAAATTTACTCACCTTAGCAATGATTTTCCATCTGTTTTTATTTCTAATTAGTATTGACTGTCACAAGTCTTTTCTTCTTTTCATTTCATTGTATTTCTTTCCATACTGCATCTTTTGGCTCCCATACTGCAGTAATATTCATAATGAACTTTATTATGCTGCTCTCCACTACTGCCTGGCTCTGGATCCCAATGCCTTTGATCATTTTGGATGAACCTTTTAATTTTTTCTTGCTGTCTTCGTGGACACATTGTCACTGTGAGTTAATGAAAGTTTTGATTCTTCTGCACATGACAGATCACAGGGGCCACGGTTAAAGCTTGGAATTTAAGTCTCTGACTTGTGCAGTGGGCAGTGAGGTATTAAATATCATGCTTTCCATGCACAAAAGCAACTGCAGGACTTCTTGTGGTTATTACAAATTGCATTTTTCATTTTCTGAGAGTAATAATGCCTGCTTAGCAAGGTTAAAACTTTCCAGCAGTAGGAACTGGAAACACCCACCAGTGGTACGTTTCTGAGAAGATGAAGAGAGTAAGAAAGCACTAAACCTGTGGTTTTGATAATGGCTGGCAATTATGATGTTTTTAGTCTAGTTTGATCAAGAAAGTGTAGGGAAGATTTATTCCAAACCATGAACAGCATAGCAGTGGTGGATCCCAATGACTGTTCTGGGTCTTTTTGAAAAAAGGCATTCCATAAAATTGTGTTGAAGGTTTGTAGCAGACTTTCAAAGTGAGGGTTTCTAGCAGACTTTGCTGCGGTTGGTTTTAGCTGCACGGTGCTCATGCCAATTTTGTTATTGTAAATATAAATACATTATGTAATTTAAGTCATCTTTCTTGGTTGAAAAATGCTATGTAATTCTTATAAAAATTAATGTCACCTTTTCTGAGACAGCAGGATTTTTTTTTTTTTTTTTTTTTGCATTAAAGACTCTGGTCCCATGAAAAACTGTTTTTAAAAATTAAATAAAGCTTTTGAATTTTGCTATTAAATACTTTTAAAATTCAAGTTTACTTGTTGCAAATATTATGCCCAGCGTGGCTGATAAATCATTTGAATGTAGGTATAGATGCACATTTAAAAAACCCTAATCACTAACAAATCCAACCCAGCAGTATTAAATGATACATCATGATCAAGTAGGATTATTCAAGAAATTAAAGGATGGCATTATATTAGGAAATAAATTTATTTAACAAATCACATTAGTAGATTAAAACGCTGGCCAACGGCTCAGTAAATGTTTTTCCTCCATCAGAAAGACATCTAGATTTGTGCCTGAGTTCTGCTAAATGAAATGCAGCTAGAAATGTTGCACGCCACTTTCAACTCTAGCCCATGAAACATTTTTCTGTGCAATCATTTACTCTCTCTTTTTCTTACTCAGTGAGAGAGATGGCAGAGCCACAAGATGGAAGTGGTAGTTGCTTGAATTTGAAAGGCTACCTCAAGAACGTTCACATGTGTAAGTTTCTAAAGCTACTACGTGTAAGTTTCTAAAGCTACTACAATTTTGAGGATTGTTACATAAGTTAGCCTCATACTGACTAATCCTGGTAGCAAAATGGCATTTAATAAAATTTGGTACATATTGATCATTTTTTAAAAAAATTCTAAGATGGAATAGGATTATTTTAACTTGTTAAGAAATACCTATCTTATGTCAAATGCCAACATTGTTCTTCATGATGAAGTGCTATAGGCATTTTCTTTGAAATAAAGAAACAAGACAAGGATGCTAACTGCCTCTGCTGTTAATGATAGCTGGCTAGAAGTTCTAACTAATAATTGAGGCATAAAATTACCATTATTTGAGATGAAAATATCATCCACCTAGGAAATCCAGGAAAAATCAACCACAAAATTATTAGAGGGACTGAGGGACTTTAATAAAGTCACCTGGTACAAAATAAATCATACAAATTAATGTTTCCTATATGACCTTTAAAAAGTAAATTGTGTATCTTGAAATATGGTATAAAAATCACAAAACAGAAAGGTACTATGAAAAAAGAACAAAGCTTTTTTAAATGCTGTGAAATTAAAAAATAATAGTCAAAAAAACTTCAATCAAAAATTTAAAAATAAGTTTGATAAAGTTTAAAAGAAAAAAATTCAAAGAGATGGGCAAAAGGAAAGATGATAAAATTAAAGGATCCATCCAAAGTCCAGTATCTGACTAAAAGGTGAGAAAAAGTAAGCAGAAGGAAGAATATTATCACACACAATTAAAGAACATTTAGCTGACTTGAATGACTAAGCTAAAGGACTAAAGCTCAAGCTTTATTCAGATTTCCCTGGTTTTTATCTAATGTACTTTTTCTTTTTCACGATACCACATTACATTTAGTTGTCATGTCTCCTTCAGCTTCACATGACTGTGACAGTTTCTTAAACTTTCCTTGCTTTTGAGGATTTTGACTCCTTTTGAGGAGGACTGGTCAGGTGTCTTGTAAAATGTCCATCTGCTGAGATTCATCTGTTATTTCATTAACTAGAGCGAGGTTATGGGTTTTAGGAAGATCACAGAGGTAAGCTGCAATTTTTATCACATCATATGAAAGGTAATACTCTCAATATGACTTACCACTCTTGATATTGACTTTGATCACCTTCTGAGTAGTGAGGTACCTCTGGCTGAGAGTTTATCACGTTTCTCCACTGTAAATGGTACTCTTCCTCTACCACCTGTACTTGGATTCTTGGGAAGGAAGTCCCTATGTGCTACCCAGTCTTAGAGGTGTGTAGTATTTCACTGTTTTTCTTGCTTGCACTCTTAAGCTACATGATGTATATCTAGTAATACATCGGCAGTACCTGGGAATTCTTTTCTCCTGCTTGTGCCAATTCTCATTCATGTTTTGATGAACAAAAAAATTGTCTTTTTTGCATACCTGGTTGTTTGATTGTCTGATGAACACTGTGGTACTTTTTATAAAATAACATTTTCTTCCTCTAGAGATTTTCATTTACTTCTTCCTGGTGCTTGAGGGTATTACTAATCCAGAGCTACCTTAATCTAATTTCAGGGTTTGAACTTTTTCTATCTACCCAGACAACTTGAAGCAGGGCTGCTTTATGTACAACTCACATGTACTTTTAGGATCCAGCCCTTTGAGATCACAATTCTAAGTGTAGGGTGATTGCAGACCCCTTGTCTTCCAGCCCTTTCAGGCTGTTAATAGTGCTGCTCCATTTCTCAGCTATCTTTTCCAAGTCATCAAATGCTCCCTGGGCAAAAACAGTTACTAATGTTGGGCTTGGCAGTGGGAATTTCTCTCTTCTCCCAGATCTTAACCTGGCAATTCCTCACTATGTTATTAGTTTTTAGTTTGGAGGATAATATTTCATTTTTTTTCTCCTATGATAGAGATCTGCCTATTGTTTTATTTCATCCATATATTTTAGCTTTCTTTTTTGGAAAGTTTGTCTGAATCACCTAATCCACTGTTAGGAGTGAAAACAGAGTCCTTGGATCCTTTTGCTTTAACTCCCCCCAACCCTGGGTCTTTCCAATTGACTTTAAAAAGTTATTGTAAATATAGTTGTATAATTTACATTTTTGGAAAGAAATAATGACAAAAAACAAGAGTCTTGACTGTCTTCTCTTTCAAGGTTAAAAAGAAACTTGTGACTTACCAGCCATGGAGTCACTAATCTAAAAAATTACACTACTTCCTTGGTCAGAATACCTAACCACAGAATACTCAATAATTCTTATACAAAGATAATTTTATTCATGAAAAGATCACACAAAGCAAAGTTTTTGTATACAAAGTTATGTTTAAAAATGTGGAAAAGGTAATATTTACAACATTTTCCATACAGTACATAGGTTTTTATGCCTTAACAGAATGCTAAATAGAGAAAAAAACTAAAAGCAAATGCTAAATTGAGAGAAAACCAAAAGCAGCAGAAGACTTTATTCAAAGAATAATACTTAATAGGAAATAAAATTAAGAAAATTCCTTAATATTTTAAAGTATGTTGTATAAAAACATTGTGTCTTGTTTATTGGGACTGCTTTTTTTCCATTTGATTGGCATTAATCTTGCTATCACATTTTTTAATGTTCAGCAAAATAATAAGGGAGCTACTCAAATTCTACAAAATGTCTGAGAAAATACTGTATAATACAAAATGTAACATTCTAAATGTTAAAAACAAAAGTTAAAACAAAGAAAAAGTATAAGCAACTGTGAGTGGTTATAATGCAATCATTGGGTAGTCATGAAACATTAAAAAAAGGAAATCAATTGCACTTAGCCTAATATATAAAAGGCTAACATTTTATCTACTAACCCTTTAGGACATTTTATTTTAAAAATGCAGAAGGATCAGTGAGCAGCATAATGCAATCAATAGTGGACACTCTTTCAGAAAGCACCTTATTTCAGCTACATAATTTACATTTGTGAAATTCCTAAAACAACGAGACTATAAAATTCACACATTTTAGATGGTAAAATGGCAATAAGTGGGTTTTTAAAGTTAAATTCCTACTATAAGACTTTTTGGTATGTCAATTTTTTTATGGTAAAAATATTATTTTACATTTTCTTAGAAATTCAGTGTAAAAGCTACCAAAGTGCTAAAATATCACAATAATATGATAAAAATATTTGAATAGGATTTCAAAAAAGTTCAAATACATATAAGCTTATTTTCAAATATATATAAAAAGATACAAGGATAAGTTTTAAATACTTCAGCAAAGAAATATCTTGATTTTTTTTATCAAAAAGGTAAAACATCATAGTACACCCCAAAATACTCTTAACAAGAGTAGAATCTTCATAAATAGAAAAGGAAGATTCCTCTCTGTCCCACACAATTAAAAAAATATTATTAACCTGCACATTTCTGTTTTCAGGTATATTGTTGTCATTAACCTTTGTGTGAAATGAGTCATATTATTCTTGAACTCAATTTTTTCCAGTACAACAGTAGGCAATGCAGCTTTAAGTGCAAAAGAAGAATGTAACAGTGATTCTTACAAAACAGCGTGTAGGTCACTTCCAGTGTAACACGCATTTGCTTCTGAGTAACAAGAGAAAATGTTCTTCAAGTATCTGAATGACAACCACCTCCCTGCTCTCTTCTCACTCCTGAAACTGGGTGAACAAGCAGAGATCTGGAACCTTTGAGGCTGCTTGGTTCTGAAGAACTAGGGACCTGCAAATTGTTGCTCTGTGCCCGGTCAGTGTCAGTAATATCACTCTTTGGACTAATCCTAGATAAAAGAAAAAAAGTTGACACATGCACATTCATGAGCACAAATATGATGCCATTTTTCATGAGTTTTACCCCAATCAGTGTCCACCTTTATCAGAGAATAAGTAGCTACATCTTTAGCTGTACTTTAACACTTCAAAATACAAATAATTTTTTAAAATATAATTTTCACTGACTTCAGAAACTTATCAAGTACTACCCACCCATATATGGGCTGAACATGGAGTCTTGTGGGGAATAAAATTAATAGGGCAGGATTCCTGCCCTCAGTTTAACTAATGTTTTATTGATTTCTCACCATGGATCAGATACTGCATAAGAAACTGGGAACATATAGATGAGTAAGACTTCAGCTCTCCCCATCTGAGGAGATTCAAATCTACAGAGGATAAAAGCATATAGCTAATTCCAATCCAAACATATGAAAGCTGCCACAGGAACACAGAGAAAGTGCATTTAGCCTAGTCTGAGAGGCCTAGGTAAGATAATCTTGAGATCTGAATGTAATTAGCTGTCTGCATTCTGGTTTACCTGTGCTATGGTCACTATGGCCATTTGAGAAAATTCATTAAAGACAATGTCAATATCCTTTTATGTTCAGAAAATAATTTTTGATAAAATGACACCTTATAATTTTGTATAGGGTTACACCTTTTATACGGCATCATAATGTAGTATTAATTAAAACTTAACCTGTATTTCAGGTAAATCGCATTTTCCTAAATGTGTAAGTTACTCTTAACAATTACAACAGAAACGAACATTCCTACTTGAATAACACATATTAAAGCTGTTTTCAAAGCTAAGAATTAAACTACTAATCAGCATGTTTATAGGCTGAACTCAAACTTCCTTGGGGTAAGAGTACAGACATATCACAAAATGCTTTCCAGATGTGTTACGCTTTAATTAAAAAAATGTGTAATGCAGTATTTAAAATAGTGATGATTTTAGATAAAATCAAATCTCACCTTCCTTCACTCCGTGCACCTTCAGATACACTGCCTGCCTGGCCCTTCCGTTCGACCTGTTCCCCAGAGAGTCTGGAGCTGGATGCTGCTGGGGAGGCAGGTTCACCACAGTCCTGTTCTCTTAACCTGGGGGTGCCTGCTCCATCTGCTCTCATCTCTCTCACTGACGTTTCTGGTGAGGTTTGGATTTCTGTCAAAGTTTCTTGTCCTAGGTAATCATGGCTAGTAATTGCTACTGCAGAAGTGCCATGATTTGCTGTAGCTCCCGTGCTGGTTCCCATGGATTTGGAAATGACCTTCAGCTTGTGTGAACTTGGTTTATAGTGCTTCTTTTTGTGTTTAACTTTAGAATTGTGCTTTATGAAAAACTCACATGACTCCTGTAGTACCCTTCGACTTTCACTGATTGGACTGTAAGAAAATCAAAGGAGAAAATTTACTCAAATTACAAGTGTTACATTAGAGGCTATAAAGGATATCATTTATCTTTTGCCAAAAATCCTAGTCACTAAGGTTGAAAATTCTATAGTTTATATTATTATAAAATATTGAATTATAAATACTAGGACATAAATTGACTTTATAAAATCTTTTGTTTATACACTCTTAGTTGCTTTTGTCAGCATAAATAGTAAACTGGCAGGCAATTTACAAAGCAAGAATCAAAGGATGAGGGCAAGGAGACTCAAAGCAGCATAAACATACTATACATGACATTATATTTGTATCATATATAAATATGTAATATAAAAGTAAACCAGAAGGATATAAAATATAATTAATGGTCTTTGTTTAAATATAACTCTTTTCTTTCTAACATTAAAAATTAGGAAGTTAGTGAGTATATAAATATGAGATATATAATAACAGTGCAAAAAAATTAAATCCAGTTAAATATGATTCTTCAGACTTCAAAAACTTATTTGTGAAATGGTCTACAGTTCTGAAATGAGTTAAACCAATGGGGAACAATTTTTTAAAAGCTATAGTACATTGTATACGTAACTCTGTGTGTGTGTGTGTGTGTGTGTGTGTGTGTGTGTGTACACAATGAAAATAAATTATTTACTTTTAAATATAAACCAATATTGTTATAGACTATTCCATAAGTTTGAATTTTTGGTATCAAGACACATAAGTGAAATTTTGGGTCACAGCTGGTGTAATAAGATTTAAAGTTAGTAAATATGACCATATCACATCACTTACATTTGAATCATACTTTATAGTTTTCCTTACATATACTTAGTCCCATTTAATCTTTTATTATTGATAAAAATTTATTTAAAATGCTGTACCCAAAATAATGAATATGACAGCAGTAATAATACTGGATATACTATAAATCATGAAAAGAAAATATTGCCTTTTATAAATCTTTCATTCATATTTCAAATAGAACAGTATATGTCAAAGACTATTGTAACAAAATGCAAAAATAAAGTATGTCTCTTCCATGAAAAAAGTTTCCTAACTTCAGTTGGCTAATTAAATTGAAATAATAGTTGATATAATGACACTCTAGTACATTGATTTGAATAGTTGCATGGTATTTTGATCTATTTATTTAAAAATTATGTCAGACAATTCAATAGTTTCTTACTCTCTCTTGCGATTTCGTTTAAAAAACCCAGCCCATTCTGTGCATGTCTTTTTGCTTCCAACCCAGAAGACAGCAGAGATGCCAACAATTAATGTCATCAGGTATTTTATCATAAATAAAGCCAATTCTGGTCGAGCTTTTGCTTTTGCCTACAAAAAACAGTGAACAATAACATTTTCAGTGATGCATTAAAAGTGGAAAGAAGTCTATCTTGTCAATATAAAATGAACAAAAATTAGAAATCTTCAACTGTTTTACTAAAAAGGTTTGAAATAATACAATGAAGAGTACTCTAAGTGTAATCCATGTTTTATCTAAATGGTGAACAAAGAACCTTTATGTACCAAATCTCCAGAAAGGGGAAAATACTGAAATATATTTAAGAATCATCTCCTAAATCTTGGCATGATTTCCTTGCATTTTCTTCTGTATAGATACAGTAGCCTCTTACAATTGCCAGAATATTTGCCTCTAAATATTTATCTATTTTCCCTCACTATAATCTACCACAAAAATACATTTAAACTCATCATAACAACAAATACTTTACAGCTTTTATACATTATTATATTTGTATTATAAAAATTTGGTTAAAGTAAATTAAATATCAGTAAAATGTGAAAATATCCTAGGAAGTGAAAATATCCTAAGAATTTCTTTTAAGCATAAACTTTGAAATTCTAACCTTAAACACTGCACAAGGATCAAGATACTACATATTCTGCATTTCTTGCCTTTTTCACTTACTTTCTTGGAGACCATTCTGTATCAATACAAATAGAGCTCTTTATTATTATTATTATTATTTTTGAGACGAAGTCTCACTGTTGCCCAGTCTGAAATGCAGTGGTGCTATCTTGTCTCATTATAACCTCTGCCTCCAAGCAATTCTCCTACCTCAGCCTTCCAAGTAGCTGGGAGTAAAGGCACATGCCGCCACACCCAGCTAATATTTTGTATTTTTTCATTTTTATATTCTGTGAACCTTTTTCCTAACTTTTTCTCATTTTTTTAATATCAGATGTTTTTTTTTTTTCTTATTGATTTGTAGCAACTCTTTATAAATTAGAGAGATTAGCCCTTCAACTATGATGTCATATGCAAATAAACTTTCCAAGTTGCTCTTTTGACACTGATTGTGGATTGGGTTTTTTTTTTTTTCCGTCATGCAGAATCTTTAAAAATTTTTTTTTTACTTAGTCAAATTTAGCAATCTTTTATAGTTTCTATAACTACAGGAATGTTATATACTTCTCCACTTGAAGATTATAATTTTCTAATTCTATCCTATTACATTTTATAGTTTCTTACATAAAACATAAGAACCACAGATCTTAAACTTGAAAACCATAGCTCTTAAACTTTTTAGCAGTATGTAACAGTTTCCCTTCCCCGATCTTGCTGGACTGAGGAATCTAGGAAACAGTACTAACACAGCAGGATCACTTTAAGACATACCTCTCTTATTAAGTATACAGTAAAAACAGACTACAGATAATAGATTATAGACAAAGCATAAGGCAAGTAAAACTATTATCCCCAATACCAACTTTAAAAAATAGATTCCAAAATGTTATAAAGCAGTAACTTTCTGAAATATAAGCTACTATATAAAATAGTTCAATTTTTCCATTGCTTGATTGCAATGAGTTAATGCCACACAGAGTTAGGAATAATGTCTAAAATCTATTCAAACAAAACCAAATTTCTATTTACAAAACCTCAACTAAAATGCTTTACAAAATTTTATATTCTCAGAAATTTACTTTTATTAATTTTAAAAACACCAGCCTTATACTAATCATAAGAATCAGAAACAGATAAAACATATTTTGTTACAACTTTTTTTCAACTGAGAAATGACAGATAAGCCAGGCAAAAAGCAAATTCTGTTTTTATAAGTATATACTGTAAAAATATATAATATGATCAAATTAAGTATATTGAAATAAGATTTTTCACTACTAAAAAATTAAAAACAATTGCCACTACAGCAGAAGTGACTTCTGTTTTTCTTCCGATGTCAAGGTCTGTTCTTCTAACTCTGCTCTTCATTGCTATTAGTCTGCCTTTGCAACTCAATTTAATTTTTCAGAGAATAGAGGAGGTGCTTTTCTACTACCACTGAAGCTAAAGCTCAAGGAAGGAAGTCATGAAGCATTCACCCCAGTTTCAGCTGATGCATAGGAAATCCTTCCCTATGGCTCTTGCATTTTCTCACCTGAAATCAACTTTCACATCCACGACTAATACATTTCCATGGAACATTTTCTACATTAAATAGTGACATAATCCAAGTGATAGCTTTTACCTGATAAGGACATGGGATATGGTACTGATGACAATGATCAGAGACCCAAGTTATCTCCCAGGTAATCCTGTTCACTTGCTCATAGACGTAACATCCGAGAAGTGTCACTAATGGCACAAGATACAAGCCACTGAAGACTCCAATTCGAATCATAAATTTCTTTAGTTTTTCTTGGTTCCGGCCATCATGTTGTATGACTTGTCGAACATGATTTAAAGAAATAATGCCCGCTAAAAGAAGAGAGAGCCCAACAAACACACAAAGGCACAGTGGCAAGAGTACAAAGTAGCGAGAAGCATCCAGGTCATAAAGGCCAACAAAGCAAACTCCACTAATGTTATCTCCTTCAACTTTGTTCATAGCAAGAAGCATAACAGTCAGGAAACCTGGTGTTCCCCATGCAACAGCATGAAACCACACTGCTTTTTGTTCGATGGCTTCACAACTCCATTTTCTTCCTGCAGCTAAGAACCAAGTAATGGTAAGAATCACCCACCACACAGTGCCAGCCATTGTGAAAAAATACAAAAGCATGAACAAAATGGTGCAAGCCTTATTTTGAGAGCCTAGGACAACAGTGTCACCAAGTTCTAGCTTCTCATCTGCCTTATTGCAGGCTGTGCTATCACCTAGCAAAAATCCAATGAAGTACATAAGAGATACAATGCTGTAACAGACAGAGTAATATATAATTGGTCTCTCTGGGTATCTGAATCTTTTAACATCAATTAAAAAAGTAAGGAATGTGAACAGAGTTGCACAAAGACAAAATATTGAAACTATTCCAATAAAACTTTTTGCAAACTCTAGCTCATCACTTTTAAAATACATGTTGGGGCATGGAGGTGCACATTGGTCAATTCCCAGAAACTTATATCCTTGTCCCCCAGAAGTCTTAAGATGCCTTGGACACCAAAATCCAATGTCTCTTTGGACTTGTTCTGTTTTCTTCTGAGGACCAAGAAATTCTGTGTGTGGATCAAAAGTTACAGGAACAGTCTCATCACAGTATTGTAATCTGTAAAGATTATAAAAATTAAATATATGAAATCAACATTTTTATTGATTCACTATTTTAAGCTATACTTTCCAACCATAAAATATTACCTTATATATTCATGATTGATGGGAAGAGATACAAATCTAAATTAATTACAGGTAAGAGATGAGTAGAAATTTTTGAAGTTGACTATAAACTTGCGGTTGTTAATGGGGCCTCATCCCAATAATTTATATTAAATACAAGGCAGGTGAACATGAAAATGTATTTACTTGGACAAAATTAGCCAATTAATAATTTTAAAATAATTTCTACTTTTAAGACTACATATTTAAGAAAGAATTTATCTTAATTGGTAGACTCGAGATAAGTGCTGGCTTGTCTCTTTACATCATATGTCTTGGAGAAATTCACTTTTATTTTCTAATGCCCATAAGAAAAGTAAAGCAACCACATAACTAAGGTGACGAAAATTAAAATGACTGAAATGAGATCCTTCCCTGGATTAACAGGATAGAGTTCAAGTTTTTAAAGAAAGGCAAGTATACCAGCAAAAGGCAGGGTGAGAGCCAGCTTAATGCACGCCACCATTTTGTTCAGGTTGGGCTCCTTGCCTCCCTTGTTTATGGACAGTCCTGAGTGATACATGGAGACATTTCCAACTTGTGCAGAACTTTATTACTAAGTTGAGTTTGTAAATACCAGTAGTATTTTGGGGAGTCTATAATAGTTTTAAAAGTATTAGAGGTTTTGGCTGGGCGTGGTGGCCCAGGCCTGTAATCTCAGCACTTTGAGAGGCTGAGGCAGGTGGATCATTTGAGATCAGGAGTTTGAGACCAGCCTGGCCAACATGGCAAAACCCTCTCTCTACTAAAAATACAAAAATTAGTCGGGCATGGTGGCAGGTGGCTATAATCCCAGCTATTTGGGAGGCTCAGGCAGGAGAATCACTTGAACCTGGGAGGCAGAGGTTGCAGTGAGCCAAGACTGAGCCACTGCACTCCAGCCTGGGCAACAGAGTGAGACTCTGTCTGAAGGAAAAAAAAAGTATTGGAGGTTTTAAATGAGAAAAAAATTTAAATATACCTTAGATAAGAACAGACTAAAACATATGCCCATAAAATGAAATACAAAAAATCATCTACCAGCTTTATTTTTTTGAGATGGGAGTTTCACTCTTGTTGCCCAGGTGGAGTGCAATGATGTGATCTCAGCTCACTAAAACCTCTGCCTCCCAAGTTCAAGTGATTCTCCTGCCCCAGCCTCCCAAGTAGCTGGGATTACAGGCGCCTGCCACTATGCCCAGCTAATTTTTCTTGTATTTTTAGTAGAGATGGGGTTTCACCATGTCAGCCAGGCTGGTCTTGAATTCCTGACCTCAGGTGATCCACCTGCCTTGGCCTCACAAAGTGCTGGATTACAGGTGTGAGCCACCGCAACTGGCCACCAGCTTTATTAAAACATATTATTATGTTAATTTTTTTATATCTTTTAAAATAAAGCAATATAACATAGAGATACAGTGGGGACCTCTTTCTGGTCTTATTTCCTTCTCTCTCTCCTCCTAAGTATTCATTACTACAAATTTGGCTTTTATTCTCAAGCATTTTAAAATATTTTTATTATATTATTTACTAACCATAACCTCATAAAGTCTTGTTTTTCATGTTTTGAGCTTTATATAAATGACACCATGCTGTATATAGCATGCTATAACTTACGTTTTAAAATTTAACGCTATATTTTCTAGATTTATCCATGATAACAGATGTGGGTCAACTGCATTCATTTTTTCAACTGTATGGTAGTATTCCAGTGTGTAAGTACGTCACAACTTACTAATCATTCTTCTATGATGGACTTTCAGATTTTTTCCCATTAAAATAATTAGGAATAATCTATAATCAATATTCTTGTGCACAGCTCTCTGTGTAAGAGTTTCTATGTGAGGGGATTTCCTAGGATGCAGGGTTAAGCATCTGCCATTTTACTATATATTATTCAATTGTTCTTGAAAATGATTATGTATCTACCAGAAGTGTGTAAGTTCCACATAGGTTCTACAGTTTCTTTAGCTAAAAATAAACCAAAAAAGCTAACTAGCTTCCTTCCCCAATTTATTACATGAGGTCTCACTATATCAGTAGAATATTTAAAATTACAAACCTCCACTGTCTAGAGAATAGGAAACAAAAGTAATTAATCAAGACTAGGAAAAGGTCAGTGAATGGATACATTCATTCATAAATTAATTGTGCTTAAAATCCTGTTTTCTTCACATGAACTCTAATTGCAAATGATCAAGTCAATCAGTATTCATTATGTTTATTCACTATCACAGAAAGGTCCAGATAGAATATTTCTTTTAAATATATGCCTGCATATGCCTGAGATTCTTTTTTTCTTTTTTGTGGAGACAGGGTCTCGCTATGTTACCCAGGCTGGTCTTGATTTCCTAGACTCAATCAATCCTCTTGAGTAGCTGAGAATACAGCTGTATACCACCACACCTGGCTTATGCTGAGATTTTTATATCCAAAAAAGAACATTCACCTTGCCAAAATATTACATTAATACTGGTCTGAGGTATATGTAACAAGTATAATCAGCATTTTTATCTTAACACAGAGAATATTTCATGTTATAAACACATCTGTTAAGCATGTTTGTAACATTTTCACTTTGAAATGCACTTATTAATTATAAAATCTGTCACAGCATAGTGGCTGAGGTATGGAAAGGCCTCTGAAAAATCATATCAGGAAAGTGTGTTTTCATGAAAGCAAGGCAGCTATACCTTTGAGGAGAAAAAGTTTGACTATCATAATAAAGCTGGGAAAATGAGCATAAGGAAAGAAGTATAGCAGAAAATAAGATTTCATGGACTCTCAGGTAGCATGGTGAACATGCGCTGCTGTGGGGAAAGAAATGAAGAGAAGAATTGCCATGGGTCAAATGAGTGGGATTCATCTATGGTAAACTACCTGAGGATGGCTGAAGCCAGAACTAAAGACAAAGTCAGTTTACAGAACTCTTCACCTATAAAAGATTGTGCCTGTGCTCTAATGAGCTGAGGAAACTATAGACCTCAAAGAATGAATGCACCTTTTTGCCATCCTTCCAAGACAAAGGAATTCTCCTGGGGAACCAAGAGGCTAATGCATGCCATAATCACACAGTTCTGACATTTCTCAAATAATAGAAGCAGAATTGATGTTTTTACCACAGTTATGTTAAACCTTTCATTATGCTATAAATCTTTCAATGAGCTAGATTTTGTGTTTTAATTAGAAGTTCCTCTCTTTCTTTGTGTATATTTTCAAAGTAATTAAGATGCCACAAAAGCCTGAAGGTCTTATTTATAAAAATGAAAAAAATATTCTCCAGTATAGGCCACACTAGAATTATTTTTATGTGCAACTGACCCAACTAACATTGTATAAAGGGATATTTATGAATTTGCTTTATATTCATGGGACACAGTTTAATATAGGGCTCAAATAATTCTAAAAAATGAATTTTACTTTCCAATTCAATATATCAAGCATTCTCAAACATGAAATAAATTTGACTTAGTTTAATTATTTGAAAACTATCAGTTTCTCAAAAAATCAAGTTACAAAGACCAAAACTCTATTAGAATTAGAAATTAAGCATGGGTTCCAGTATAAACTTTTGTAAGTTATAACCTCCCCTGCTTTGAAACTGAGTAGGCAATCTCATAATGAAAGAGCAAGTATTTCTCCACAGGTCTCACCGTCTTCTAATATAAATATAACTTAATCTTCTCCTTCCCTCCACTAAAATGTAAGGTCCATGACCACAGGAATTTTTGCCTGTTATAACTCTAGTGCCTTGAACAGTCCTGGCACACAGTAAGAGTTCAAGAAATATGTGTTGAATGAATCATCAGTTTTCTCTCCTTTCCTTTTGCTGTCATCATCCTTGGTGACCTGGCCAAGGACAAGCCATTTACACTCTGGCTTCTCGACTCTTTAGCCTCCTCATCTCCAATGATTATCCCTAATCTGCAATGGCCACCTGCAATCAAAGTCACACAAGGAACCCTGCCACAACCTGTAAGTATGCACTATATCGAAAAGTCAACTCAAGCATCCTGCCCTTCATCTGCAAGCTCCTATCCTTGCAGTTCATTTATTTAAAAATCCTCATTTCTTTAAAAAAAAACCCCACCTCATTGGGATCTCCTCCAGCTTGGCTCCATAAGTAAGTTCTTTTCTTTCTTCATTTCACTTCCCATATATTTAGATTTTCACAGGCTATTATTTCAGTAACACCCTTCTTGTTACCCTTCATTTTTCAGTGCTCCTTTATTTTTGCACTGAATCTGACAAAACCCCAACCACAGATGAACACAACTGTCTGTCTTCTCTGTGCTTAGCCCCAAGCATCCTGCCACAGCTGGAGAAGTTTTCAATGGGCCAGATGAGATACACAAATTCAAGATTGCCTGATTTACCTAAAATGTTATGAAGCCTAGTTGACTCATTCTCCCATGCTCCATAATGACCACTTCTCTCAAGCACATATCCTTCTTTCCCAGACTCACAACAGAGGATCTTGTTGACTCTTACTATGTCACAATGGAAACAGAAACCATCAGAAAGAAATTCTTGCAACAACTCTTACCAAACACACAAACCTATCCATAGCCATCCTATCTTTTCCTTCTGTTACAATGGATGCTCCTCCCATCCATGGTCAAAATGTCATATATACTTGGGATCCTACCTCTTTCTTAGAAAACCACTATTGATGACTTCTTCTATCCCATATGCGCTTGCCTCTTCCTTTTTCCTAGTAGTTCTTAAAATAGTCAGTTCTTTCCCATTAAACTTATAAACTTTCCTCTTTTATAGCCAGCTTCCCTAAGAACCCTCTCTGTTTCTGGCTTCACTTTCCCCTCACTCCTTCACCTACTGCAATCTGTCCTTTGCCCCAATCACTCTAGTGAAATAGCATAAGGTAGTGTTCTTTTTGACTGGCAGCACCTGACATGTCCTCTGCCTTGAATATTTTTTTCCTTCAGGACACACATTTACCATTTTCCCTATTTGTTTCAGTTGTAACCACAAGACTGACATATTGCCAACATGAATACATGTGGAAAAGGTATAACACATCTGAGGCACTCAAGAAACGGCGTGAGTTCTCTACCTTCTCTCTCTCCCATCCACCTGGCTGACAGAGTTGCAGGATGAAAGTGTCCTGGATTCCTAACAGGAACTGCCACAGAGCGCTGCCCTACCCTCAGGAGACTGACACAGGTGCCATGCTCTACACAGAAGCTCACAGGGTCATGCTTCCCATTTCTATATTAAAATATTGAAGACCTTCTCATTGCTTTCAGCATAAAAAAATGCAAGATGCAAGATGGGCCCGGGATGGTCTGAATGCTGCTTCTCTCTCCTTCCTTTTCTTGCACCATGTTCTTTCTTACTCTCATCACTCCAGCTACACTAGCTTTTGAATTCCCTCTATGTATGTTGCTCCCTCACTCCCTGTTCAGGGACTCTGCAGGGCCTCTGAATAAGCTATTCCCACTGCCCAAAATGCGTTTCCCTCCTCTCATTGCCTATTTACCTCTGTCTTACCCTTACCTTTCATACTTTAACTCAACAATTATTTCCTTCCCTTTTCCCCAGTTTAGGTCAAAGGTATCATTATATATTCTCAAAAAACTATCTACCTTTCCTTTATTGTATCTATCACCGTCATAATTTTGCACTTATTTGCATAATTATTTGATTACTGTCTGTCCCTCTCACCTCACTGTAAGTTTCCTGAGAGGAAGAAACAAATCTGTTTTTGGCTCACCTTTGTGTCCACAACACTTAGCACCATAGTGCCTGGCATACATTAAGTGTGCAATAAACATTTATGGAATTAAATAATGAAAGTCTGCCACTGACATCCCAGAGAGCTAATACTAGCAGTAAACTACCATTAGTAGCTTTCCATGAAAAACATACTTTACCTGTCACATTCAAGCTCCTCAGGCCATCGGATTCCAAAAGTTTCAATTAGTTTTTTGCAATCAGAATATACTTTCTCACAAAGTTTACGACAAGGTGGAACCACATGAATTTGCTCTGTGCAGGTTGGTACAAATGCTTTGCAGAGAAAAGTTTCAACATTTGGCGAACATTTCAGTTTTGCAAGTGGAAGAAAATGCTATTAAAGATAGAAAGATACAATTAGAACACATTTTAATAACAATGAATACAATTAATATATTTACTGTTTGAAGTATATACTTTTTCACTTATACTCCAAAAGAATCTTTAAATCTCCCTCTATCAGACTTATAAACTTTCCATACATAATGGAATATGACTATTTTTTATTCAATCGTATATTTTTCAAGAAGACATGGATTATTCCAGTGAAATCACTTGTCAGCATCACCAACAAACTCCACATTGTCAAATCTGATGGTAAATTCTGAATGTTCCTTCTACTCAGCTCTTAACAGCAATCAACAGAGTGGCTCCTAGCTTCCTCTTGAGGCCCCTTTTGCACTTGTCTTCTAGGACATGAACTCTCTTGGGTTTCTAGCCATCTCATTGGCTGTTCCTTTTCTGATCCTCTTCCAATTCCCAATTACCATCATTGAAATGTTCCAGAGCTCAGTCCCCAAGATCTCTTCTCTATCTCTACTGACTAATCAAGGGAAACTCATCCAGCCCCCATCTCTACTGTGAACCCTAGATTTGAATGAGCATCTGCTCCAGAACAACTCCATTTGGCTGTTAATGGGCATCTCGAACCCAAAGTATGCAAAATACAACTCAATCCCACTGGATATCTGCCTCCCAAACACTACCTAAGTCTTCCCCATCTCAGTAAATAATGCTACCATTCACCAAGTTGCTCAGGCCAAGAATCTTACAACTCATTCTTTACTCCTCTCTTCTTTCACCTCATCTCCAACCCATCAGCAAATCCTGTTGGCTCTCCCTTTAAAGTATATTCCATATCTGACCATTTCTCACTATTACCACCCAGTCTAAGCCACTATTATCTTTCAACTACTAAAATGGCCTCCTAGCAGGTCTCACTACTTCCCACTCTTGCTAATCTTACAGTCAAATTTCCAACCAATGTGATTCTTTAAAATGTAAGTTTATCCTTGTTCAGAGACTCCAATAAAATAAATTCCAAAGTCCTTTCCAGTTCCTATGAGCCCTTAAATTTCCTGGTTTCCCACTATGTCTCCACTTTCATTTCTGATCACTTTTCTCATTAACTCCATTGCCACTAAACTGGATTTTTGCTTCTCATCGTTCCATATGTATTTCTGCCTCAGGGTCTTTGCATTTGCTATTCCCCTCACTGAAATTCTAAGAGGGAAAGGATTTTGTCTACTTTGTTCACTGCTCTATCTTCAGTGCCTAAAACAGTGTCTGCTACACAGTAATTTCTCTATATTTACAGAGTAAATGCACGATTCTCCAAAACAATAAGTGAACAATGACAAAGCATATCAATAAAACATTTCAGAGCATCAAGGCAAAGAGACAATCACAAATGTTTCCAGAAGGGGGAAAAACAGGATACATGTAACTAAATTAAATTGCTAATATTTGATAATATCAGAAGCTAGAAGAAAATTTAAAAAACAACTATAAAATTCTAAAGAAATATGCATCTCAACCTAGAATTCTAGACCCACCGAAACATTTAGAGGGTAAACTATTGACATTTTTGGTGCTGTAAGGAATACAAAATTTAAACTTTCAAGCATCCTGTTTAGCAAGCAACTAGAAGATGTAATATTCCTGAAACAAACTGAAGGAATTTATGAATAAACTAGGAAGGAAAATAATATGGGATCCAGGAATTAGCTGATTCAACACTGAAGAATTACAAGAAAAATTTTCCATGTGACAACTACAAATCTAGTCCAGAAGCAATCAGAGCACATCTGACAGAAGGACAGATGGCTGAAGAAGAAAGGTCTCCAAGGGAAAGGAGGAGGGATTGAGATTGACAGATTATATGTTAATTTGAGCACTAGGAAAATTGCTGCTAGGGTCTGAAAAGTTTGTTAAGGTATCTAAAAACAGACATTGTTACATTAAAAAACAAAGCAAATACAACTACTACATTAATTGTTGGGAGGGTACTAAAAAAATGTACTTAAAATATACTACCTGACTTAGCAGTGCACAATATTTAATATTTCTAGTAATGTTAGCACTATTCATTTAATCAAAAACTGTATTAAGAGGAGAAGTAAAAGTGGCAGGGTAAGATAAATGAATTATCAACTACCCTAATAGGAAAGAACAAACAGAAATGGCCTGAAGTTCTAAATTGATTAATCAATAACCAACAGAGTAAACCCATTAGTTAGAATGTGGCCTACATACCAGAGGAACACCTAAAGGAGTTCAGAGGCTCCCTCTCAAGGGCATGACTGGAATGTGGGTGAAGGTAGGCAAGGACTATTGTTTTTCTGATCAAAGCCTTTCAGTTTTGAGGGTTTTCTTTTCCAGCTTTATTAAGGTATAGGTGATGCACGATAAACTGAACATGTATAAAGTATACAATTTGATGTTTTCAAATGATTATCACAATCAAGGTAACAAATGTATCCCTCACCACCACCAGAAGTTTCCTCTAGGTCCCTTGTCATCCCTCCCACCCTTTCATCCTCCTCACCCCCTCAGTAACTCTTACACCTGACAACCACTGATCTGCCTTCTGTCACTGTGGAGTGGTATTTTCTATAATTTTACATAAGTGGAGTCATATAGTGTGTTGTCTTTTTTGTCTGGTTTCTTTCACTCAGCATCAATATTTTGAGATTCAGTCATGTTGTTAGATGCATCAGTAGTTCCTTTTAATTGCCAAGTAATATTCTCCTGTATGGCTGTACCATAATTTTCTTAACCATTTACCAGTTGATGGGCAGTCTGAAGTGCCGATGGGACATTTGAGTGTGGAATATCTACTAGCAGGTAGTTAAATAAATAAAGCTATGCAGGAGTGAGACTTAAAGTTGAGGATATGGATTTAAAAGTCATCAGTATGAAAATGGTAATTGAAATAACTGACTGAAATTACCAAAAAAGAACATGTAGAGTGAGAAAAGATGAAAATTCTGATTCAAGGGAAATGTACTGAATCTATGTATTAGCATCTTCTTCCTCTTGAAATGCCATTGAAATGACAGAAAAGGTTTAAAGATAAAAAATAAAATCCATAGCTGCATTAAAAAAGCAAGGAAAAGACTCCTCAAGAAACCATAAGCTTTGAGAAATTTCTGAAAGGCAAAAAGAAGGAATGCCAACTTCTTTCATCAGTATGGTCAATTAAACATCTCCTGCCACAAAACATTCAGGTTCTGGATAAAGTAAAACAAATACACTTTAAAATGCATTGCTGCGCACTGTACACACCTTATAAAATAGCCTTAAAACATATAAACAAAAAGCAATAAAACTATAAGGAGAAATGGACAATTCCATGATCATGAGAAATTTCAACACATCTTCTTTAGTAAATGAATGGTCAAGCAGACAAAAATTAATACGTAAATATAAGCTTAGATTACAGACTACAATTAACAAGGCTAACTTAAAGGGCACATACATAACCACACCCAACAATTAGAGGACAATAGCTATGGAGGATTTGGACAGTGGGAAGTTCCCGTCCTGATGGGGCAAAGTGACTGAGCAGAGATGGGGTGCCATGGTTGACATATGTTATTGCTTCCATTTGAATGGTGCTCTGAGATCGGATCCATTGCCACTTCACAGGAACTTTGAGTACAAACAACATGGTACATTTTTCAGTTTCCTCCATCATGAGAGAGAGAGAGTGCCCAGATGGTGTGCACATCTTGCTCTGAGCCTGAGGTGGGAGAAGGGGAGCTGCAGACCACTAGTAGTGTTTACTCTTTGTTTACTGTCCTAAAAAAGCCTAGTTCCTAAATTTTTTTACTATCTGGTAATCAGATCCTTTGGTAGAAAGAATTAAAACACACTGTGTTTATTTACTTCTTCTAACTCAGAAGCCATGGTTAACTGGTGGTCAGCACTTAAAAAGTAATTATCTCATTCCAGGACAGGCAAAATAAATGCAATACATGTACTTTTGCTATACTAAAACAATTTTCTTACAAGGAAAATGCAAGTCTCTTCCCTAATTTAATTATTCTACAGTGACAAAGTTGGCTAATCCAATAATGCTGAGGTTCCTGCACTGTGTATAGGATAAACACTGAATGCTGAAAACTCAGATTCCTTCAGAGGCCAAGTAAACTCAAAGGCCTGTAAGACGATAGGGAATATTTTGGAAGCAGCTGCTACTCAACTCTAGCAGACTATTATTTGGAAATGGAGGCACAGAATTGTCGGGTATATCGATTTTTCCCAAGATCCTAGATTTTATGTGTAATTTCCCAAATTTTAGATTTTGGCACTTTAATCTACACATTTGCAACAGAAACTCCACCCCCCAAAGCCACACACACACACACACACACACACACACACACACACACACAGAAAAAACAAGTCTCAGGTCAGATCCAGTGTGGGCTACCAAATTCCATGTTCAGTTGCAGATAAACAGATTTAAAGTATCTTAGATTTGGAAGGAACTTGAGAGAAAAAATCTTTAATTATTTTCAAAGTGTCTGTGTGTGCACACACGCACATTTTGCCAAGAAACTTTTTTTTCTTAATTGTACTTTGGGCTCTGGGGTACATGTGCACATCCTGCATCTTGCAGGACTGTTGCATAGGTACATATATGCCATGGTGGTTTGCTGTCTTCATACCCACCCCACCACCGTCACCTATATCAGGCATTTCTCCCAGTGTTATCCCTTCCCTTCCTTCCCGCCCCCTGCTGTCCCTCCCCTCCCGTCCCCACCTAGCCCACTGAGTGTTCTTCGCTTCCCTGTGCCCAAGTGTGCTCATTGTTCATCACCTGCCTATGAGTGAAAACACGTGGTGTTTGGTTTTCTGTTCTTGTGTCAGTTTGCTGAGAATGATGGTTTCTAGATCCATTCATATCTCTACAAAGAACACGAACTCATCATTCTTTATGGCTGCATAGTATTCCATGGTGTATATGTGCCACATTTTCTTTGTCCAGTCTATCATTGATGGGCATTTGGGTTGGTTCCACGTCTTTGCTATTGTAAACAGCACCACAATGAACACAAGTGTGCACGTGTCTTTATAACAGAATGATTTATAATCTTTTGAGTATATACCCAGTAATGGGATTGCTGGGTCAAATGGAATTTCTACTTCTAGATCCTTGAGGAATCGCCACACTGTCTTCCACAATGAACTAATTTATGCTCCCACCAACAGTATAAAAGTGTTCCTTTTTCCCCACATCCTCTCCAGCATCTGTTGTCTGCAGATTTTTTAATGATTGCCAGTCTAACTGGCGTGAGATGGTATTTCAGTGCGGTTTTGATTTGCATTTCTCTAATGACCAGTGATGATGAGCATTTTTTCATATGTTAATTGGCATCACATATGTCTTCTTTTGAAAAGTGTATGTTCATATCCTTCGCCCACTTTTGAATGGGCTTGTTTGCTTTTTTCTTGTAAATCTGCTTTAGTTCTTTGTAGATTCTGGATATTAGCCCTTTGTCAGATGGGTAGATTGCAAAATTTTTTTCCCATCCTGTTGGCTGCCAGATCACTCTAACAATTGTTTCTTTTGCTGTGCAGAAGCTCTTAATTAGATCCCATTTGTCTATTTTGGCTTTTATTGCCATTGCTTTTGGTATTGTAGTCATAAGTCCTTGCCTGTGCCTATGTCCTGAATGATGTTGCCTAGGTTTTCTTCTAGGGTTTTTATGGTATTCGTTCTTATGTTTAGATCTTTAATCCATCTGGAGTTAATTTTTGTATAAGGTGTAAGGAAAGGGTCCAGTTTCAGCTTCCTGCATATGGCTAGCCAGTTTTCCCAACAGTATTTATTAAACAGGAAATCCTTTCCCCATGGCTTTTGTCAGGTTTGTCAAAGATCAGATGGTTGTAGATAGTGGCATTGTTTCCAAGACCTCTGTTCTGTTCCATTGGTCTATATCTCTGTTTTGGTACCAGTACCATACTGTTTTTGATTACTGTAGCCTTGTTGTATAGTTTGAAGTCAGGTAGTGTGATGCCTCCAGCTTTGTTCTTTTTGCTTAGGATTGTCTTGGCTATGCAGGCTCTCTTTTGGGTCCATATGAAGTTTAAAGTGATTTCCGGTTCTGTGAAGGTCAATGGTAGCTTGATGTGAGTAGCATTGAATCTATAAATTACTTTGGATAGTATGGCCATTTTCACAATATTGATTCTTCCTATGAGCATGGAATGTTTTTCTGTCTGTTTGTGCCCTCTGTTATTTCCTTGATCAGTGGTTTGTAGTTCTCCTTGAAGGGATCTTTTACATCCTTTGTTAGTTGTATTCCTAGGTATTTTATTCTCTTTGTAGCAATTGTAAATGGGAGTTCGCTTATGATTTGGCTCTCTGTTTGTCTGTTATTGGTGTATAGGAATGCTTGTGATTTCTGCACATTGATTTTGTATCCTGAGACTTTGCTGAAGTTGCTGATCAGCTTGAGGTTTTGGGCTGAGATGATGGGGTCTTCTAAATACATGATCATGTCGTCTGCAAATATGAACAATTTGACTTCTTCTTTTCCTTAACTGAATGCCCTTTATTTCTTTTTCTCGTCTAATTGCTCTGGCTAGAACTTCCAATACTATATAGAATAGGAATGGTGAGAAAGGGCATCCTTGTCTAGTGCCAGATTTCAAAGGGAATGCTTCCAGTTTTTGCCCATTCGGTATGATATTGGCTGTTTCTCCTGCCTTCCCTTTGAACTTACAAGATGTCCAATATCCATCCATTTTCTGTGTAGTGAGAATTGGTTTCTGTTGTTTGTAACCAAGTAGACTGACTAGTACAGAAAAAAACCATAAAGAATGGTTTACAAGTGATCTCAGCAAAACGGGGAATTCTAGAACTGGGTTTCTGGTCTATGGCCAAAGGCAGTGAGCATCCTATTAGTATTTAGAGATGGAAATCTGGCAACCCATGGCAAAGTGAATGAAGTTATCCTTGTAATCACTTAGCTTGGTTTTAGCTTAGCTTTTCTGTACATGTTAGAATGATATGCCCAGTGAATACAAGGCTGTGGGAGATAAATGAGTGGCTGCTGCCAGAAAACTGGAAAATAATATAAAGAGCATGAGTTATTTAGATCGTGGGGTAGGGTGAGGGCTTCTAATGGTACTGTTTGGTTTAGGAAGAGAATGACAAACTGACATCTCTGAATTTTTGACTCAAGGCGTGTAGAGCAAAACACTAAGTTGGGCATGGTGGCTCACGCCTGTAATCTCAGCACTTTGGGAGGCCAAGGTGGAAGGACTGCTTTAGGCCAGGAGTTTGAGACCAGTGTGGGCAACATAGCAAGACTGTGTCTCTTAAAAAAAAAAAAAAAAAAAAAAAAAATCAGGGAGTGGATGCACACACCCCTACAGTCCCAGCTACTTGCAGGGCTGAGGCCTGAGGCTCATTTAAACCTAAGAGTTCAAGGTTGCGGTGAGCTATGATTGTGCCACTGTACTCCAGCCCAGGCAACATAGTGAGACCCTGTCTCTAACAAAAGGAAACACACACACACACACACACACACACACACACACAAACACACACAGACTAAAAGGACTTAAGGCTTAAGGAGATGAAAACCAAGCAGTTTGATCTGCAGGTGGCTAAATCATATCAGTTTAATTTGCTTCCCATTCACATAAAAGACCTGGTGATATTGTAACTAGGAAGCAGTGAGACCCAGAGTTCTGCAGTAGGGACACATGACAAGGCTCAGGATATCACAGAGTGCTCTGAATCTGCAGCTCTCACAGCAAACTCTTTCTGTAAGAAGAAAATAAATATCCCCCTGCCCCATCCCACCACTCTTCAATGTCTCAACCTCTAACTAGAGTTTCATCCCAGCATGGCTTGGGAAAATCAAGTCAAAATCAAATCTGAAAAAAAGGCCAAAAAACTAGTTGTAAGACTGCTAATTTATATTGGTTTTTGAGGGTTACAGATTGAGGAGGAAAGAATACAATTTTAGATGCGGCTAAGACATACTGATAGGGGGTTATTTCCCAGAGATTCTAGATTCAGTGTGCTAGACTCAGAGACTGGGCTTTTGGGGGTAAGATGATAAACAGCTGTTGACAGGGGTTCAGTGAGACCAAAATCCAACTCCCTGCAATTTTCCAAGTCCATGTATGTACAGTTAAAATAGCTGTATTAAAAGCACAATCACCATATTTGTTTCCTGGATAAATGTTATTATGTTAGGGGACAAACAAAAACCATTAGAGGTCTCCCTCCCTACCATGAGAGAAAATCAAAAACATATTTCAGGCCAAAGGGATTTTCAGGGATTGACAACACCACTAGAGACATATTCAGGGGTAGCAATTCCTACCACCCGCTCATTTTAACTTTCCAGTGGATTGTCTTAAGCAACCTTAACTCAATTGGCTAAGGTGATTCTCCAGATGTGGTCTCTTTCCTGTAGTAAATCAGTAAAGCTCAGGCACCCTGTATGCCTCTCTAAGCCTGCAAATTCTTTCTTCTACAAAAGCAATTTGATTTCACCCAGCAGGGACAGCAGAACATCTTTGCCAACTTGCCTTACACAGTGGTTCCCAAAGAGTGGGCCCTGAGTGAGCAGCACCAGCATCCCCCACGAATTTGTGGAATTTTTCCATCCCATTGCAGACCTATTGATTCAGGAACTCAGGGATGGAGCCAGTGATCTGTGTTTTAATAAGCCCTTCAGATGATTCTGACGCACACCAAAGTTTAAGAGCTATGGCCTTAGGGGAACATCAACTGTTCAGCTCTGTACCTCAATTTAACTGTCAGTGAAACATATTACCAACTTCACAGGACATCACACTAATCTATCTTATGGAAGACATAAAGCTGATGTGGCCAGACATGTACCCTAGATGCCATGGTAAGATACAAGTGCAAATGAGATGAACGCTACATAATTAAAAGGGACCTTGGTTTTTGCTACTAGTTCCTCATAGAAACTAAATACAAGGAGAGAACATCTAGAGATCATCAAGCCAAATTACCTCTTGATGAACTTACTGAACTCACCTACTCGTGATGGCAGATGTACCCAATTGCATTCCATCTTCAAGTGACTGAGCAGATCTCAAAGATATGGGAAAGTAGCACATTGCTCACATTGTCAGAATGCCTGCTTCTGCCATATTACAATCCTTTCCTTAAAACACACCTATGGCTTCAATGAGAGTTCCCTCTGACCAAATGACTCATGAAGAAACGATTACAGCCTGACTTACACAAGCTGGCCCCAGCCAAGAGTGAGCTACTATAGGATTATAACTCCATTCAGAGGTGGCCCTAGCAGGCAGAACTTCAATCACTGTCTATGTTATCAGTAGAAAGATAGTCTCAGGTAAGAAGTTAACATTGATTAATCGGCTATAGCTAATGATATAACAAGATAGGGACTTGCAAGCAACAAGAGCTTGGAAGAGCTCTAGAAGACTGGTATTAGGAGTCTGGAAAAGCAGTATGTGACTGGACTAAAATGGGCCTATAATGTCAAAAAAATTTTTGCATGTGAATGCAAACCCAAAAGCCCCAAGACAGAGGGGGACTCTTAAATGTGTAGACTAAATAATCTACTCTGTGGATGTCAATCAGCCTTTTTTTTAGTTACACCAGTATATGCTTAACAGACTCAGGAACAAAAGGGCCATGGTGGCAGAAGAGTGCCCAGACCAGATCCAATAGCATAGACTTCTCCTTCCTCAGGTGATCTGGCTATTGCTGAATAGTTCATTTGCCAGAAACAGAGCAGCAACCAACCTTAAGCCCTCAATACAGTCTCAGGTCCCAGCAGGATCATCCAACTATCTAGTGTCAGGTTAAGTATTCTGGATCCTTTCCATCCAAGACTTGTCCTCACTGAAATCCCCTGTTTATAAGTTCCCAAGTAGACTACACCTGTGCCAGCATCTTAGCTGTAGTGTGTCCCTTCTGTGAGCTATCTGCTACTCTTATTATCAATTCCTTTTCTGCTTAATCAATCTAGGTACTCTAAGGTGGAAAGAACATAAAAAAAAAAAAAAAAAAAAAAAACCTTAGAACACAAGGAAAGGAGGCTCCTTTTTCAGAGTTAAAAGAATTAAGAGCTATATAAAATCAATGAAGGAATGATCAGGGCAAAATACTACTAAAATAGGTCTAAAGGTATTTTTTGGAAATGAGTAAACAAGGGCAAAACAGTAATCTAATAAGCCTTTGTAAAAAACTAGAAATGAAAGTACAATGACCAAAACAGATAGGTTGTTTTACATTTCCTCCACCAGAATATAAATTCTATGAGGGCACATAGGCCTATTTGTGCATTGCTGTATGTCTAGTACCTGAACAGTCTCTCAAATATTTATTTATTTAGGCATTCAAATAGTTGTTGAATGAATAAACACTAGCTGGTCTCAGTGAGATATGCAGGGAAAGGACCAGCTAGCTCCTGATGCTATAATGATATGATAATGGAAGGAACCATAATATGGGCCTTGGGTTGGTGGCACATAAGATCCTGAAGAGAAAGTCTGGGCTAGAATTTTAATTGAGAGGGATCAAAAGAAGAAGTGTTTCATTTCTTAAAAATATATAAAGCATAGCCTAAGCAGAGTGGTCCTGTGGCAGTATCTTGGCAGTGCCTTGCCTCCTTGAGTACTGAAAATATGGGATATATAAATGTTTGTCACTTTTCTGAAGCATGAATGAGAATTCCACTGGTACACGGAAGCAAGCCATATCACCAGTGAACAAGACCAAGTGACTGCAAAGCATCTGATCCTAAGCTCAGGATTTGTGCTTCCTACTCATGGTGATATACACAGTAACTCTCACGCAGTGAGAAAAGCTATATTTCTTGCTCTGAATTGGCACCAAAAACAAAGTCGATTTACAGTGAGAGTGATGAAAACTGAGTGAAAGAAATATAAAATGTGATTGAAAAAAAGTGATGAAGCTTAGCAAAACAACAAGCTCACTAAAGTCTAAAGGGGCCCTTAAATGTTTTCAATTACACCTCACTGGGCAAATACTGTTAAAGCGGTTACAAAGTCTTGAGTAAATTCTTCGAGAATGTCAACGGACTACTGTATAAGAAAGTGGTGCAAATTTTGATACTTATTTTAATGAATATGAGATCAATCTCAGGCAAATCGGCTTCTTTAAAAAATGTAAAGGGAGCCTGGAATACAAGAGAATAAAAAACAGGAATCTGCATTATTTCCATAATGGAAAACTTACTTTTAAACTATTTCTTGCCAGGAACCATTAGAAAATTTAAATCATTTCTCCAAAAGAGATTTCCTTTGGAAATTAAACAAACATATATATTAACTGGTTGACACTACAAAGGAATCGGTCTAGCAAAGAATCAATTACCTTTTTAATGTTAACCCTTAGAACTTGAAAAACTGTAATTGTGGGAAAGCTACACATTCAGGTATTCAACAAATATGAATGAACATATGACAAATATATAACCTAGAGTAATAAAGCTTCATGATCTACATGCCAGCTTACTGGGAAAGGAAATAACCACAAGAGTTTTCCCATGGAATACTAGGGAATAGACTAGAAACCTTGTGCCTATCAGCAGAGCCTCCCAGGAGAAATATACTTTCTCTTCACATACAGGCCTGTCTATAAATCTGTGTTCTGCAGATTTACAAGAAGCGGTTAAGATACTTTCCTTACTACTGCAACATATCATCACAAAGGAAGGTTTCTACCTTTAAAACACAACAGTAGTCATCATACACGCAACTGGCTTGGAACACTTCTCAGTATTTATTTCATTTTATATGATTAATATCTTACTTTCAGAATAGCTACAGTTATTTTCAGATAGTCTTTCCTGAAAAACAAACAGGCTAATCTCACTAAACATTTTTTTTCTTTGTGTAAGAGCATATGAGGTAGAGAGGATGGAAGAAAGGTAAAAGAAGAAAGGGGCTGGACTCTTCTAAAAACAGAAAAATGAAAAGTCATAAAAGCCACTATACAACAGAAATACATATTTTCCTTAGAAGTCTGTGTATCCAGTTTAACTGAATAGAGACATTCTAATAGTACATTATTAACAGGTGGAAAGTAAAGGCTTTTTTTTTTTTTTGTCTCACTTCCCTTTAGACTGTTTAAAAGGGGAATGACCACTTGCTGTTCTAAACACAATACGTGACCTTGCTTTTGCCTAGACCTCAATGAAGGCAATTGAAATAGAAAAATACAACATTCCTGTTTCCATTTACCCTAGATCAGTCTCAGCTCTTTCTGGATGAAATCAGTCTCTCAAGGGACCTCAACCTCACAATTTGTGAAACAATGCTCTAGATATGAAACAAAAGGAACACAATGGAAAACCAGCAGCCATTTGTTTTTCCACTTGAGAGAGTTAGACTGTACATCCTTTTCATTACAAAGGCCAGTTACTGTGCAGAATTGTAAATTAACTCTTTGTAACACAAATGATTTCAGGTTCACATAATAAAATAAGGAAAAGACTGAAGTCCCTTATTTTAAGCAACCTCTGAAACAAAACTAAAGAACCAAGATATCCCAGTCAGATTCTTTGGTTTGTGATAAATTTTACTTTAAAAAATTTATGTGGAAAATAAGTAACATATAACTCAGGTAATGTATTAACATAAGAATGCACAATAATGTTCACTTATTACATTCCAAACTATCCTTAAAACATTTTCAAGTACTTTAAACCAAGGTTGAGCAAACTGTAGCCATTGGACCAAATATAGCCCACTGCCTGTTTTTGTAAATAAAGTTTTATTGAAGCATAGCCCCACTCATTTGTTGGCATATTGTCTGTGACTGGTTCTGTGCTACAATTTCAAAGTTGAATAGCTGTGACAGACTCTATGGTCTGCAAAGCCAAAATAATTTGGTCTTTTACAATAAAAATTTGCAATCCAAACTTCTAAACCAGTGGGTCTTGAACTTTAACACTTATAAGAAACACCTGGACAGCTTGTGAAACCACAGCTGGGCTCCATCTTCAGAGATCATGATTCAGTAGATTGGGATAGAAGTCTGTGAACTTGCATTTCCAACAAGCTCACAAATTGCTGGTCCAAGAACTAAAGTTTAAGAACCATTGCTCTAAGTCGTCTCATACAATCATAGATTAAAAATGACCATAAAGGCTTAAATTCTGTAAAACATGCTAGCTGTCACAAAATGAAAACTAGGAACAAAAAAGGAATGAGATAGATCTCTTGAGTTATATGGAATTCTTGGTGGCTAAGAGAGTACAATTCGTTACCATAGCCATCAGGCAATTCTTCAGCCCCTCATCCTAACACTAATTCACAGAGAACCCTGGAAATTCAACAGGTACCAGCAGAAACTAAAGGCAATTGGGTTGGAGGTGTAAAACCCAATCCAATCTTTAGAGAAGCTAAAAAACACATTTCTAGTAAAAGCCAAGTTATATCCAGCTATAATTTAGTACTCGATTGGACCATACAATTGAAGACTAAATAAAGTACAATGTTAGAAAAAAAAAGACTCATATAGTTTATAATCCAATGGTCCAATCAAAAGTTGAATTCCTTCACTCGATATAAATAACTAGAAATTGTTAAAAATTAAATTCTTTAAATAAATTCTGATGAATATGTGTAGAGCTAATGTGGGAAACAATATAGAGGACGTCAACTGATGTATTTCATTAGCTAGGCTCAGACAGAATGAAAAAGAATGATACATAAACCACCTAAAAATATTAGTATGCTTTCGTTTGAACACGGTAGATGATAGAAGTGGAAGGTAAAGATTGGGAGGGAAAATCCCCTTTGCTGACTTTTTGGGACATAAAATACCACCTTTTTCCTCATTTAGCTTTTATGGAGCCTCTACCATGCTCAGAGGCTTTGTACTTGGTATTAGTGATAGAGATGAAGAAAACACCATCCCTATCTTCAACAGACTCTCAATCTAGAGACATGCAGATCACTGTAAAACAGCATGATTAAGTATAAGAACTGTACATTTTAAGTACTGTAGGGGTATAGAGTCAGCTGATTAAATATGCTCAGGAAAAAGGTGAAAGAAGGATTCACTGAAAACAGTTATTGCTTTAACTGAGACTTGAAGGAATTGAGCAGGCGAAGAAAGGTAGGTAGACAGATGGCCCACCAGAGGATACAGTGTGTGTAAAGATACAGAGGTGACAGAGAGCAATATGGATTTGAATTCTCCAAACAGGTCAGTTGGCTGAAGCAGAGTGTGCAATGTGGGAAGGTACGAGATGGGAGACTGGACGAGAAGGCAGGGTCCCACGTGAAGAGCCTAGGGTGCTCTAGAATCAGATCTTTATTTCTCCAGCTTTAGGGAAAGTGATGAAAGATTTTAACCCTAAAGTGGACTGCACAAATTTACATTATAATAAAATCATTGTGGCACCACTAAAGAGACTGAAGCTTAGGGAATTTACTTTTGCTTTTTGTTGTTGTTTTTGTTTGTTTTGTTGAGTTGAGGTCTCACTCTATGGCCCAGACTGGAGTGCAGTGGAATGATCACAGCTCACTGAAGCCTCCAACTCTTGGGCTTAAGTGATCCTCCCACCTAAGCCTCCAGAGTAGACGGGACTACAGGTGTGCACTACGGGGATTTTATTTTTGGTCTAACAAGACTTTGTATTCAAGACACTTAGGAGAGGTGGGAAAAAGAGGGACAGAACTAAATAGAGGTAACAATCACCCAGTTTCATTTTTATCTAAATGAACTACGCAAAGAGGTAGCAAAGTCTGAAATTTATACATTGCATTCCAAATCATAAGAAATATTATCTTGTTTATCCAATAAGGACAAGGCCTAAAACAACCAGTCAAAGATGACATTATGGTCCATGTAGACAGAGAAGACTATCAATTCAGAGTGCTCAAACCTTGGACAAATCATAACTTCCCTGAATTTCAGTTTCTTCACCTGTATAATGAAGGGTTCAGGGGTTCCTTACCTTAGCTATATTTCAATATAATTTGTTTCCTTTATAATCCACCCATTTTATTTATTTAAATATTAAAACTTCTCTTATTCTGAGAATGGGTTAATGACACAAAAAGGTTAAGAAGCTCTGTATGATCTTTAGGGTCACTTACAACTCGCAGATTATAGGATTTGCGGCATTCAAACACAGGAGCTAAAAGAGAATACTACAGTATACGGATAAATAGGAATGGGGCAGTAGGAAAAATACAACACTATAGATGAAAAAATTACATATAGGGATTAAAAGTCTGGCCCAGGCTGACATTATTTTTGCCTTTTCATTTCCCCTTCCTTTCTTCTGTAGACTTAGGTTAATGCTGGCATTGTGACTTCTTGATAGCTTTCTTCTTTTGTATCCTTAAATTTACTGAAGTATGATTTACAGAAAAAAAAAAGTCATTAGTAAAGGCTATGAGAAAGGTTGGTTATACATGGAAAATTATATAATGAAGAGACTGGTAGTGTTAGCAATCACATAAAAGAGGTAAGAATAAAAAGCCTTCTTGATAACATCCAGACACAAAACTACCTGGGTCAATTTCTTTTTTGAAAGTAAAAAACAATTGGTTTCGAAAAGACATGTGTAGAACAAAGCTAGTTGTTACCATCTTATAATTACAGGCATTTAATAGCAAGAATGCATCACTCTTGAGTCTAGATGATATTAATTTATAAGGTCACTGTTAGCATCAAACTTAAAATGGTCCACCAGATGCAGTGGCTCATGCCTGTAATCCTTGGGATGCTGAGGCAGGACAACCACTTGAGCCTAGGAGTTTGGGAGACCAGCCTGGGCAACATAGTGAGATCCCATCTCTAAAAGAAAACCCAAAAACCTTAAAATGTATGTAGTTACTACATACAAAGGAAATCAGATTAAAAAAAAATTTAGGAACACTATTAAAACATGAACACATAAAACACGTCATCAGAGAAAAAGCGAATGAAAGATGTAATTATTGCTTCACAGAGTTCCCATTATATATATATATATGTATATTTTTTTGAATCAGATTGAACCATCAAAATGGTTCTGATTAATGAAAGTCTCAGTGCCTCATTTGTTCAGTGTTCAAAAGGACATCTTGCATCGGTTTGAAAAAACCACTGAACTATAATATAATCTGTACTATCCTTTTAAACAACATCTACTTATTATTTACAAGCTTTCCTATTCCAGACATGAATCCACAATGAGGCACTCAGACAACTATTCAATTGAACAACAATAGAAGACTTTCAAAGCTGCAAAATCAAATCTAATCAATTTTAAAAATAGTATCTATATTAAATTTGCAGGGGTTTCCTCTCCTAACAATCTGAGGGAAAAAAGCCTTTACTATTCTCAGTTTTTCTGGAGAAAAAAAACTATAAAAACAATGCATGTGTCTAGTTTTCTTCAGTAGACTTAACCTAACAAATCTGCATAGGAAGACAGGTTCCTGTCTATACAGGTAGCTTTCTTCCCACACTCCCTAGTTATTTGCATATCTCTAAACCAGAGACAGGTTAACTGAGGCACCTAAGGCAATCTTTAGTGTCACTGTACTCCTCCCTCAACAAGTGGTTTCTTTTAACAAGTATTAAAGAACATTTAAGTGCTAGGCTTAGAAAACAAAGTCACTTTTTAGTCACTAAAAAGTGACTTTGTAATAGCCTTAAAATACAGTCTACAGCAACAAAATATTCTGATAATTTATTTGCTTCTGGAAAACTGTGCCAAGTGAATTTTATGACTACTTTTAAAAACATGTAGATTCCTTCACTTTTCGTCCAGGCAATAAAGATTACATGTTCAGTGAATTAGAAAAAAATTCAGAATTCACATTTCTAGAGGACCTATCATACTTGATTCAGGAAAGCAAAATATTTTCCAGGTACAAGGTATTTAGAAATCATCTGTAACCATACTTCATTATATAAAATGAACCCTATTTAAGCGAATCTACTCAATGGCACAAAACGTAAGTCAGCAGAGGAATTTAGTTTTCAAAAGGACTTTTCAAAACATGATTTGTACACAACCTGAAGAAATCGGCTCTGTTTAAAAAGAAGTCATATTACTAGTTTACTGTAGAACAGAGAGTAAACTACTTTTCAATAAAGGTATGAGGCACTACTCACCTTCATTTCCACCGCGGCAATACTCTGGTCATAATGACCCAGGAGATTAGGGAAAAATGTCATGTTGTAGGCCATTTCCATACACCTGGGAACAGTAATTGGTTCACAGGTGAAGAGACTGTGCCCTCTTACGAGGGGTAGAAAAATACAAGTCAACCAAAATGTAAACATTTTCATTTTCTTCAAATTCCTGATTTTACCACATGGCTTGGATGAATCATTCTTTTCATTCTCAGAAGATACCCATCCAAAAGTAAAATGTTTAAATTCCTCATTTCACTATTTTACCATTTTGAAGGTAGCGGTTTTCCAGAAAACGAGTCCTGGCTCAATTACTGTAAAAACAACGAAGAGGGTGTATCAGCAACATTTGTCATAAACTCAACTGGAGAGTCAAAGTGCAGAGTTAAGATTTTCATCCCAGGTAACAAACACTGGAAAAACAATGGAAAATTCTGTCCTCGCGAGATAATCTCCCACCTGCCTTGGCATGGACTATATCATTTGCACAGAGGAAGCTACACCTCTAGGGAACCGATGCTAGGAGGTTGGTGCTTGTATGGAACACAGGGTTAAAAAGAGGTATGGCAAGAGTAAGACGGAGGAAAAAGGGAACGCTGGTGATTCGAATTAAATTTTAAAGGATTAATCATACAATCTAAGGGCCCCTGTCTTATTAAGCACAAGAAAACTAAGGCCCTGGGAAATTCCTTAAGACCCAAAGAGTCCTTAAACTTGTAAAAGACTCTGGCAGTCTTCTGAGTACGTAGTTTCCTCGGTTTTCAAAAGGCCAACTAGACGGAGACTTTTATGATTCCTCCAGCGGAAGAGCAACATTGCAGTTTTCACTAGCTGGGAGGGTGTAGTGCGGCCGTCGAAAGGAAAGTGCGCAAATCTGTCCCGGTGGGAGGGCGACAGCTGTGGGCCCCGGATTACGAATCACCCGCGTCCCACACACGCTGGTCTGTACCCGGTCTGCCAGCGCCCCACACCCGGGCACCTGCCCCAGGCCTAAAGCCAAGCAGCAGCGTCCCTGGCCCGCGCGGCGCCGCGGGGCCCCGGCATCGCCTTTCAGAGCCGGTTCCCGCTTCGGAGGAAACTCGTGTGCGGGCCGTCCCGCCGTCGCCTCCCCAGCACCTGCGGCTCGCGGCGCGCCTCATCCTAGCCGCCCCCGCGCCGCGCCCCTCGAGGCCCGCCCCGCTTCCCCCGGCACCCGCCCGGTCCCTGCCAGGTCCCGGCTGTGGGAGCCTCACCTCGGGCGGCGGTCGAAGGCCGCTCTCCCTTCCGGTCTCCGTCCAGCCCACCGTCCCCACAGCGAACTGAGACGGCTCCGGGGAGCGTCGGGGACTGGAGCCGCCTCGGGAACCGCACGGGGAGCGAGAGCTGAGCGATCCCGCGAGACTGCGCCGCCAGGTCGGGCGGGCAGGTCCGGGCTCGCGGCGGCGGCGGCGGTGATGGGACTGGCCCTGCGCCCGGGCTCCGCCTGCGCTGCGCAGCCAGGCCTGACTGCAGCCAGCCAGCACCCGGCCCGGGTGAACGAACTCGAGGTGCCGAGGTCCGGCTGTGGGGCCAGGAAGCCGCCTCCACCTTGCCGTCTGTTACGGCCCCCGAGACACAAGGCTGAGCCCCATCTCGCTAACCGCGTCTGGAAGGGTTCCTGGACAACTGCTATGAAAACAACAACAAATCCTTTTATTAATTCGGAGAGCCTGGTCACCAACTGGATGCTCAGGTAGCAGTGGGATTCCAGCCCTGGCGGGTCCTACAGTTTATTGATGCAAAACCCTAGTAGGAAGTTGAATTGCTGTAGAAATCAACCTAGTGTTGGGTACCAGCTCTATTATAGATATTAAATTACCCTAATCTTTCAGGGGCATAGTGTCCTCACAATATAGGAATGACAATAGTTGTAATGATGGTTAACGTTAATTTAGCACTGGCTGTAAGTCAAATAGTGCCAAGTTCTTTTTACAAGTGTTTACACCTGATCTGTAATTTATAATCCTTTGGGTATAGACCCAGTAATGGAATTGGTGGGTCAAATGGTATTTCAGATTCTAGATCCTTGAATCGCCACGCTGTCTTCCACAATGGTTGAACTAACACTTCCACCAATGGTGCTTAAAAGTGTTCCTATTTCTCCGCATCCTCTCCAGAATCTGAAAAAGAGCAGAATATTTTGACGTATTTCAAAATAGTTACTTTTCACCTCTCCCTATTGGATGTAGGAGGTGATTTTTCTCTGATTTTCAGTGACAGAACCTGGGAGAGCTCCTGCAGGTAAAACTTATAAAAGTGTGGGCGTGCCCTCCAAAGACTAGGCCCCTTGGAGTTTTTTTTTTGTTTGTTTGTTTGTTTGTTTGTTTGTTTGTTTTGAGAGAGAGTCTGGCTCTGTTGCTAGGCTGGAGTGCAGTGCCGCAATCTTGGCTCACTGCAACTTCCGACTCCTAGGTTCAAGCAATTCTCCTGCCTCAGCCTCCCAAGTAGCTGGGATTACAGGCACCTACCCCCACACCCAGCCAATTTTTGTATTTTTAATAGAAACAAGGTTTCGCCATGTTGGTCAGGATGGTCTCAATCTCCTGACCTCGTGATGTGCCAGCCTAGGCCTTCCAAAGTGCTGGAATTACAGGCATGAGCCACCACGGCCCCCTGGAGTTTTAAACTCATAGTCTTAACTATGCTGAGCCTCTAGCAATTCATCAGTTACAGTTCTGGTCTTCCTACTCTGTACTCGTGCCCCTGGAGGTTTCTGCTGGTGGGTTTCTGCTCTAGGAAATTGTGATTCTCTGTATCTGCCTGTTTGTCTCTCCAGTGTTGGAGGCAGGGGCATGATCTGTGTCCTCACTTCTCTGATAGATCTAGGAAGAGTTGTTGATTTTCAGTTTGTCCAGTTTTTTATTGTTAGAACAGAGTAACAAGCCACAGTAGAAACCTTAATTTCTCATTTTAAAAAATAGGTATTACTTTGAGAATTTTATTGCTAATTCCAGTTGCTACTGCCTTAGCAGAAAGTTTTTCCAAGTTAAAATCAATTTGAAAAATCCCGAGAGCTACCGTAATTCAGGAAAGTTATATAATTTGGCATTAGTATTCATGGAATACTGGCTGTATGAAAATTTTGATTATGACAATATAATTAAGGGATTTAGCTGAAATGAAGGGAAGAAAGTAAATTTCACCGGGGTAAATATGTAATTCGTGAACTGTGTATGTTTTTATTTAATTATTTACCCAAACATTTCCAGCCTATCACCAGACTATGCAAACATATGCAATAATAATCAAATTTATCTGCCTTTGATATTTTGCCTACTCATTAAAACATAGCTTTACACATTAGAAACATTTTTGTCTTTATAAAGGTATATTTTTTTCAAGGTAGGAGGATACAACATATTTCAAGTAGCAGCTTGTTAGTTTGATATATGAATTTTAGCTGTGTAGACATATAGCATGGTGTCCTCCTTTGTAGTCTTACTTAAGCGCTGCACACATGCTAGGGGATAGACCACTGACCTGTTGCTGAGGCATTAGTAGTTTGAGGAACAAACAGCAGTGAAGGGACCCCAGCTGGAGGAGGCTGGGCTGAGCAGGGTTATAGAAGAGTACAGAAGGAAAGAGGAACTTGGGAGGAAGCAGTTAGAACTTCCAGTGGCATGAACCCCTTCCCTCCTGAAGTTCTCTCCCAAGTACCTCTTTCCCTAACCCTTGAAAGCTCTACCATGGCTTCCCTCCCTCCAAGTAACATTGTGAATTTGATCATGCACTATCTTAATTTAGGGGAGTCTATCCACATGACATAGAGAATGGTTTCTATTTAAAAACTAACTTTCACTTGAAATACATTCCCTGTCACTCCCTGCTCTAAAAGCTAATTGCTGCAGTGTTTGTAGCATAGCAATTAACCTTTGGGTTGTGTCCATTATTGTTGTATCTATTATGATTGGCCAGAAATAATAGATTTTCTAATTACTGTCTCTAGTATTACTGGAAAAATAAAATTTTCAATGTAGTAGTAACATGATACTGCAGGAAAGAGCCACATATTTTAATGACAGTTTGATATATAAGATTGCCTCTTTGGAGTTCTGGTATAGTCATTGCAAATAAAGAGATTCATAATGCTAAAGAAAAACAGCCTTAACTCTACGAATGCTTTGAGTTACATTTTATGGCTGTGAGTTTGCCTTGCTGGGTTTGTTTTTAGTGGCTTCAAATTCACCATCTGGTCATTTTAAATATTTAATATATTATCCTTTTTTTCAACCAAAGCAGCCATGTTAAGCCAAATATTAGAAATAGTATTTTCCCTTTATAAAGTTTGTAAGCATCTAGAAAGGGACTTCTTGCTCCAATTTAGTAATTTATACAAAATAACTAAATTAATTTACTTTGATATGTAAAACCAACTTTATACCAACTGTGGATCATGGGTTGCTAATAACTCTGATCTTTAAAATTAAAAACAAATGTATTAGAAGAATTAATATTGTTAAAATGTCCATAGTACCCAAAGCAATCCATAGATTTGATGCAATTTATATCAAAATTTCAATGGCATTTTTCACAGAAATAGAAAAAATAATCCCAGAAGTCATATGGAACCACAAAAGACCCTAGGTAGCCAAAGAAATCTTCAGAAAGAGGAACGGAACTAGAGGCATCACACTGTCTGATTTCAAACTGTATTACAAAACTATAGTAATCAAACTAGTATGGTGCTGGTATAAAAACAGACAGAACAGTGGAACAGTAGAGAGAGCCCAGAAATAAGCCTATGTGTATATAGAGTCAGCTAATCTTTGACAAATTCACCAATAATATACAATGGGGAAAAGTTGGTTTCTTTAATAAATTATGTTGGAAAAAAACTAGATATCCACATGCAAAAAAATGAAATTGGGCCCTTTTATACAGTATACAAAAATAACTGAAACATATTAAAGGCTTAAATATTACAACCAAAACTATAGAACTCCTAGAAGAAAACATAAGGGAAAAGCTCTTTGACATTGGTCTTGGCAATAACTTTTTTGGATATGACATCAAAAGCACAGGCAACAAAAGTAAAATTTCATAAGTAGAACTACATCAAACTAAAAAGCTTCTGCACAACAAAGGAAACAATCAACAGAATGGAAAGACAATCCTATGGACTGGGATAAAGTATTTGCAAACTGCATATCTTATAAGGAGTTAATATCTGAAATATATAAGGAACCCACACAACTTAATAGCAAAAACAAACAAACAAATGGAAAAAAAAAAGAAAAAACCAAAGAACAAATAACTAAAAAATAGGCAAAGAACCTGAATAGATGTTTTACCACATAAAACATTCAAATAAAATGTATATGAGAAGATGCTCAACATCACTAATCATCAGGGAAATGCAAATCAAAACCACTATGAGAAACATCTTATACCTCTTATGATGGCTACTATCAACATGATGAGATGAATGTGGACAAGAGGGAAACTTGGCACACTACTAGTGGGAATATAAGTTAGTGCAGGCACACCTCATTTCATTGTACTTTGCTTTATTGTCCTTCATAGATACTGTGCTTTTCACAAATGGACGATTTCTGGAAACCTTGCATAGAACAAGTCGTTGGTGCCATTTTCCCAGTGATCTGTGCTTACTTCACGTCTCTGTGTCACATTTTGTAATTCTTACAATATTTAAAACTTTTTTATTTTTATTATATCTATTATGATGATCTGTTATCAGTGATCTTTAATGTTACTATTTAATTGTTTAGGGACACTGTGAACCACGCCCATAGAAGATGATGAACTTATTTGAAAAATGTTGAGTATGTTCTGATTACTCCACCTACTGACTGTTCCCCATCTGTCTCCCTCTCTTTGGGCCTTCCTACTCCCAGACACACAACAATATTGAAAGTAGGCCAATTAATAATCCTACAGTGACCTCTAAATGTTCAAGTGCCAGGAAGAGTCACATATCTCTCACTTTGAGTCAAAAGCTGGAAATGATTAAGCTTAGTGAAGAAGGCACATTGAAAGCTGAGACAGGCTGAGAGCTAGACCTCTTGTGCCAAACAGCTAGCAAAATTGTGATGCAAAGGAAAAGTACTTGAAGGAAATTAAAAGTGCTACTCCAGTGAACACACGAATGGTAAGAGAGCAAAACAGCCCTATTGCTGATATGAACAAAGTGAGTGGTCTGGATAGAAGATCAAACCAGCCATAACATTCCCTTAAGCAAAAGCTTAATCCAGAAGAAGATTCTAATTCACTTCAATTCTAGAAAGGCTGAGAAAGGTGAGGAAGCTGCAGAGCTAGCAGAGGTTGGTTCATGAGGTTTAAGAAAAGAAGCCATCTCTATAATATAAAAATGAAGCAGCAAGTTCTAATGGAGAAGCTGCAGCAAATTGTCCAAAATATCTAACTAAGATTATTGATGAAAGTGGCTACACTAAATAACAGATTTTCAATGGCGACTAAACCACCTTATGTCAGAAGAAGATGTCATCTCAGACTTTCATACCTGGAGAGAAGATGTCAATGCCTGCTTCAAAGCTTTTATGGATAGAATGACTCTCTTTAAAGGCTAATGCAGTGTTGACTTTAAGTTGAAGCCAGTTATTGTTTACCATTCCAAAAATCGCAAGGCCCTTAAGAATTATGCTAAATCCACTCTGCCTCTGCTCAATAAATGGAAAAACAAGGTCTGGATGACAGCACATCTCTTTACAGCATGGCTTACTGAATATTTTAAGCCCACTCTTGAGACCTACTGCTCAGAAAAAAAGAAATATTACTGCTTATTGGGAATACATCTGGTCACCCAAGAGCTCTCATGGAAATATTCAAGAAGATTAATGTTTTCATGCCTGCTTGCACAATATCTGTTCTGTAGCCCATCGATCAAGGAGTAATTCTGACTTTCAAATCTTATTATTTAAGAAACAAATTTTGTAAGGTTCTAGCTGCCAGAGAGAGTGATTTATCTGATAGATCTGGGGAAAGTAAATTGAAACCTTCTGGAAAGGATTCACCATTCTACATGCTATGAAGAACATTCATAATTCATCGGAGGTCAAAATATCAACATACCTTATTTTACAGACTTATACACTGAGGCTTTCAGAATTTAAATAACAGAGTTAGTAAATGACTGAGCCAGGATTCAAATACAGATATGTTAGACTGCAAAGGCCATTTTCTCAAACCAGTACACTGTTCTATAGTGTATATACAGAATAATACTCATTCTGAAGAAGGAAGCATTATTGATTGGATGCAGTGGCTCACACCTTTAATTGCAGCACTCTGGCAGGCTGAGGTGGGTAGATCTCCTGAGCCCAGGAGTTCAAGACCAGCCTGGCCAACATGGCAAAATGCCATATCTACTGAAAATACGAAAATTGGCCAGGCATAGTGGCCCATGCCTGAAATCCCAGCACTTTGGGAGGCTGACAGGGGTGGATCACCTTGGGTCAGGAGTTCAAGATCAGCCTGGCCAGCATGGCAAAATTCCCTCTCTACTAAAAATTAAAAAATTAGCCAAGCATGGTGGCAGGTACCTGTAATCCCAGCTACTTGGGTGGCTGAGGCAGGAGGATGGCTTGGGCCTGGGAAGTTGAGGCTGCAGTGATCTGAGATTGTGGCACTGCACTCTAGCCTGGGCAACAAAGTGAAACACTGTCTCAAAAAAAAAAAAAAAGTCAACATAAAAGAGAGTTTGGAGAAAGTTGATTGCAACCCCCATGGATGACCTTCAAGGTGTTCAGGGTTGAAGTGGAAGAAGGAACTGGTAGAAATAAGAAGAGAACTAGAATTAGAAGTGCAGCTTGAAGATGTGACTAAATTGCTGCCGTCTCATGATCAAACTTTAATGGATAAAGAGTTACTTTTTATAGATGAGCAAAGAAAGTGGTTTTTTGAGATGAAATCTCCAGGTGAAGATGTGAATATTGTTGAAATGATAGAAAATGATTTAAAATATTATGTTATATAGTTAATAAAGCAGCAGCACAGTTGAAGAGGATTGACTCCATTTTGAAAGAAGTTCTGTGGGTAAAATGGTATCAAACAGCATCATATGCTTCAGAGAAATCTTTTGTGAAAGGAAGAGTCAATCAATAAGGTACATTTCATTGTTGTCTTATTTTAAGAAATTTCTGCAGCTACTGCAGCCCTCTCCAACCATCACCCTGATCAGTTAGCAGCTGTCAACATCAAGGCAAGACCCTTCACCAGCAAAACGATCATGACTCTCTAAAGGCTCAGATGATTGTTAGCATTTTTCATCAATGATGTATTTTTAAATTAAGGTATTTACATTGTGTTTTAGACATAATGCTATCACACACTTAGTAGGCTACAGCGTAGTGTAAACAAAAGTTTTATATGTACTGGGAAACCAAAATAATTATGTGACTTGCTTTGTTGTAAAATTTACTTTATTGTGGTGGTCTGGAACTAAACCTGAAATATCTCCTAGGTATGCCTGTATGCCATATGGAAAACAGTATGGAGGTTCCTCAAAAAATTAAAAATAGAACTACCATATAATCCAGCAATTACGCTAATGGTTATATACCCAAAAGAACTGAAGTCAGTATGTTGAAAAGATAATATGCACTTATATGTTCACTGTAGCATTATTCACAATAGCTGAGCTATAGAAACTACTTAAGCATTTGTTGGTGGATGAATGGATAAAGAAAATATGACATAAGTATACAATGAAATATAATTCAGCCATAAAAAGACAGAAATCCTGCCATTTGTAACAACACAGATGAACCTGGAGAAAATAATACCAAGTGAAACAAGCCAGACACAGAAAGACAAATACTGTATGATCTTACTTATTTGTGGAATTTTAAAAAGTTAGAATCATAGAAGCAGCAAGTAGAAAAGTATTTGCTAGGGGTGGGGGATGGGAGAAATGGAGGGATGTTGGTCAAAGGAGACAAACTTTCAGTTATAAGATGAATAAGTTCTGGAGATCTAATGTACTGTATGGTGACTATAGTTATATACTGTGTCATATACTTGAAATTTACTAAGAGAGTAGATCTTAAGTGTCTCACCACACACACACATACACACACCACAAAATGGTAACTAAGGTGACTAATGTGTTAATTAACTTGATTGTGGTAATCATTTCACAATGTATATGTATATCAAATTATCACATTGTATGTCTTAAACATACAAAATTTTTATTTGCCAATTCTACCTCAATAAAGCTAGGAAAAAGAAATATAAAAAGTAAGCACAATGGGATAAGTATGTATCATAGGTTGATAAGTGAAGGAAAACAAGGAATTAAATTTTTAGAGAAAGTGGAATTAAAGAATTATTACTATATTTCAGTTCAATAGATCAGATTTTATAGAAGAGGTGGGCTTTAGGGAGCTACTTGAATGTAAAATTATTGAGAGATTTGGTGTTTCTGACATGGTATGTGGATGGGGAAACAGTTTAGAGGCAGCAGTGGGATAATTTAATACTAAGGATCTTGTGTGTTCTCACTTGAGGACAGAAGCAGATGTACTATAAATATTAAGCTTAAGCATCAGGGACCTTTCCAAGGCTCTATCTAATTTGATATTTTGGAATCTTACATTCTTCTTCTTTAAAAAGGTCTCTAAAATTGTGTAAGCTTTAAGAACCTCACAATCATAATTCACTCTTCTTGAATGGAAGAAAATAACATAGTGGAGACCAGGAAAGTTGAGTAATTCAGATGGGTTTTGAGGCACTTACTAACATCTGGAAGAGTTTAATTGATTTGTCCTTTGAAAGGGAGAGTGGTATAAGAGGAGGTTGCTGACATCTATTTTTGTGAATAATAAACCTTGTATTACTAGTTAATTTTTGTATGCATAAATTCGACAAAACTTAAAACTATATATCTATTTATTTATTTCAGGGGAGGTGGAACCCTGAGAAGCCCATGTACATGCAAAATCTTTATTGCAGAGATCTTCAAACCAGGTAAGCCCTGCGAGCTTTTCGTCCCTCCATTCCTTCCTCCAATCCAGAAATCCTTGCTGCCAAAGGAAGAATTTATAGGAAAAGGAAACTCCTCTCTCGTTACTTGGCCTGGCCCTCCACCTTCTCCATCAATGACAAGGAATTTCTTTTCATCAAACAGTCTTCTTCATTATCCTCTTTCCATGGGTTGGATTTTTCCTCACACTGCCATGTCTGAAAGTAGAACTGAATTAGCCTCAAGTGGATTCAGCCTCCAAGTAATTCCACTAATGAACAACTTAATTCACAATAAAAAGAGTTAGTCTTGACTCTTTTTAAATGTAATTTTGGATGATCACTTTTATTTTTAATCTTAAAACATGGCCCTAACTAAAATGATTATACTTTTGCTCAAATTGAATGGATTATAATCTTAAAGGTATTATTTTATTAAAGGGAAAAAGATGATTTAAACAAGAATCTTATTAATAAAATATTTATATTTTAGTAAGAACTGTGGATAGAACAAATATTGTCTTTGATTAACAAATTAACTATAACATAAATGACAATAAGAGAATTATATGGGACGTTCAACAACTAGAGACATCTGAGATAGTAAAAGCCATTCTATGGGCTTACTATAGTTACAAGACAAACTGAAAGTTACAGAATGTCTTCCTAAATAAAATTTTCTTTAGTTAGAAAAAAACACAATTGTCAGGTCTAGGCTTGAGTTGGGTGAGACTGGGATATGATGGGTTGGACAGAAATAGAGAGGGGAGATTAACCCTATATATTACCAAGGAAGTATAAGAAACTGTTAACTTTGGATTCCTAATGACTGCATGGAGTAAGTGGGAGTCTGGTGTGCAAAGGGAACTGATGCCTTTCTTTCACATCAATCGTGCATGACTTTCATAAAAATACTTTGGAGGAAAATAGGAAAATTTCACAGTATAGTATATACATAAGTGCAAAAGGCAAAAATGAAATAAACACACAAAGGTAAAAACAACAATGACATACCATACCCAGCTTTTTTTTTTTTTTTTTTTTTTTTTTTTTTGAGACAGAGTTTTGCTCTTATTGCTCAGCCTGGAGTGCAATGGTGTGATCTCAGCTCACCACAACCTCTCCTTCCTGGATTCAAGTGATTCTCCTGCCTCAGCCTCCAGAGTAGCTGGGACCATAGGTACACTCCACCACGCCCAGCTAATTTTTGTATTTTTAGTAAAGACAGGGTTTCATCATACTGGCCAAGATGGTCTCGATATCGACCTCATGATCCGCCTGCCTCGGCCTCCCAAAGTGTTGGCATTACAGGTGTGAACCACTGTTCCTGGCCTTCATACACAGCTATTAAAATGGTCAAAATTCAAAGCAATGACACCACCAAATGCTAGCAAGAATGTATAGCAACAGGAACTCTCAATCATTGCTGGTGGGGATGTAAAATCGTATAGTCACTTTGGAAGGCAGTTTGGTGGTTTCATATAAAACTGGATATACTCTCACCATATGACCCAGCAATTTCACACCTAGGTATTTACCCAAAGGAGTAGAAAATTTATGTTAACACTAAAATCTGTACATGAATGTTTATAGCAGCTGTGTTTATAATTGTGAAAACTTGGGGTAACTAAGATGTCCTTCAGTAGGTGAATGGTTAAACTGTGGTATATCCAGAAAATGGAATCCTATTCAGCACCAGAGAGATGGGCTATCAATCTATAAAAAGACATAAAGGAACCTCAAATGCATATTACTAAGTGAAAGAAGCTAATCTGAAAAGTCAACATACTACAGTATGATTGCAACTATGTGACCTTCTGAAAATGTGAAAAACTATACATAGGCAAAACTGTGTAGACAGTAAAAAGATTGGTGGTTGCTAGAGGTTGGGAGGGAGAGAAGAATAAATAGGCAGAGCATAAAGGATGTTGGGGCAGTGAAACTACTCTGCATGATACTATAATGGCAGATGCGTGTCATTGTGCTTGTGTCAGAACCCACAGAATGTACTCTAACATAAACTACAGACTTTGGGTGATAATGATGTGTCTCTGTAGGTGCATGGATTATAACAAACATACTCTCTGGTGGGGGATGTTCATAGTTGGGGAGGCTGTGCATGTGTGAGGGCAGGGGGTGATATGGGAGATCTCTGTATTTTCTGCTCAGTTTTGCTATGAACCTAAAGCTTCTCAAAAAAATACAGTTGAAAAAGAGAAGAGAGGAGAGGAGAGAGGAGAGGAAGAGAGGAGCAGGAAGGATTCTGTGAAAACTCCCCAGAGCACGGCTGTCATCTTGCTCTTGAGAGTCTGATGGTTAAAGGGTGGAAGGGGTTCTATCTGGACCTTAAAAAGCCATGGGCAAGAAGGAGTTGAAATTACCAGTTTCCTAAAACATTAGTTACACTGGTGAAATAAAAGGAAGGTCTGTACAGACACACAGGCATTGAAACCACTCTGCCTGGAAGCAGTGGTCAAATCCCTAGCAGTGGGTTGGTAGTGTAGATGGGGGTCCTAGGGGATTCTCACTGTCCCACGTTAATTAAGTCAATAATTACTAAGCTGTTTTCTCTCCCCTCTCTCTCCCCCCCCCCCCCCCCCCCCCTTCCTCTCTCTCTCTCTTTCTCTGTGTGTGTGTGTGTCTTAGGAGTGGGGAAAACTGCACCAGGGCTCCAAGAGTTATCTGGGAAAAAAAACTACCATGGCAGGGAAATGAGTGATATTGCCTCTTCTAATGGGAAAATTGGATAAGGCAGAAGAAATTTCTAGAAAAATGTGTATGTCTTGGTCATGTTTCATCCAGTTTTGTAAATGGAATTTCCATTTAAGACATCTCAAAATAGACAGCTATATACTACCAGACTTTACAGAAAATGTTGAAATAGACACATTCCTTGGCATTTTTCCTGTTGGGCTGGTTTAACTGCAGTTGAAATGTTGGCAGTCCATTGTATTCAACAAGAAAAACAGGGATTTAAGATATTTTGTAATTATCTTGGGCTTCAAGGAAACTATATCTAGGAGGAAAAAAACTGACCCTTCTTGGACATCAGGCATGATTATTAAACCTGCTTTTAACATTTTATTTCACATTTGATTCCCTACTTAAGACTTTTGCATAAGCCTATCTCATGTGTTTTTTAAACCTGATTTACACACATTTCTAATTGTGAATAGAATGGAAACTCTCATACTGGAGGATTAATTCTCCTTTGGAGAAGGAGTATTTCTTCTACTTAGCTCCCATGTTTTTGGTAATGAGTCTTTTAAGACATTTCTCCTGATCAGAGGGTCTTAAGTTTTAAGCTTAATAGTGAGATTACTCAGAAACAGGGAGTAAGAAAATGACTTTCAGGTGGCAGAAGCCTGGAAAAATGAACGAGATATTTGGCGACATCCCAGGCTCTGCAAAGAAAGCCTGGTGAAAATAATCAGGAAATACAACTATGAGGTTTTGTGAGTGCAAGTATAGTCCCTGCACACAATATTCCCCTTAGGGCCGCTAGCAGGAGCAGTGTGGTGTGGCTAATAGCGAGTGCTGTGGCTTTAGACTTTCTGGGTTCCAATCCTAGGCTGGGCATTACTAACTCTGTACCTTAGATAAGCTCCTTAAGCTCTCTGCCATGGTTTCTATATCTGTAAAATCAGTTTCATAATAATCCATTTTTCGCTTGTTGTTGTGAGGCTTAAGAATTAATTTAAGCAAAACACTAAGACTATTGCCTGGCAAGTGGTAAGATGCCCAATTAATGTTGGATGTTACTATGTCCATTGTGGAAAGTCCTTGGAGGCCTGCTGAAATACAGGCAGATGTCAGTGGCGTGAACTATTCTGACAGGGACATCAGGCATTCCCTTTATTTTCCTTTCATGTCAGGGGGTGCTTATGAGAATCATGCAGCAACCATTTCTTATTGCCCTTGAGCTTATGCGACAACTTGGTTCTTCTGGTCTCCACTGAGCTTTCCCATGAGTATGTGGTGAGCTACAAGGCAGCTAGGTGGCTCTGCTTCTAGAGGTTGGCTAGCTATTCACAGGGATGTTTCTATTCTCCTCACTGTAGCCCCTCATCCTCCAGCAGGCTAGTCTAGCTATAGTTTGTTCACTTGGTATTCTCAGGGTTTCAGAAAGGAGATTGAAACTATACAAGGCCTTTTGAAGCCTAGACTTGGAACTGGCATGAAATGTCTTCTGCTGCATTCTTTTGGGCAAATCTAGTCACAAGGCCAGCCCAGATTCAAGGGTTGGGGAAATGCCGTCTCTCAGTGGGAGGAGTTTGAATCATCCTGCAAAGGAAAATGAATGAAGGGAAGGGAATAACTGCAGTCATTTTTGCAGTCTTCTACACTACACAATTTCATAATTTCTTGTTCAGCATTTCTGACCTGTAGTCATGTACCTGGAACATCTTCAGAAATGAGTAGATCACTGTTTTATTAGGCAGCTCTTACTGTGGGAATGTTCTCCCTTATTATCCTTCTGTAGAGACACAGACTGTTACAGAATCTTTGAATCACAGAATTGAAGGTCATTTAGGCAATGGACTCTTTGAAGCCCAGTTCCTGTACAGGAAGCCACAGGAAGTCTGCAATTTCCACTGATTTGTCCCAGTTCTACCTTTTGGAGCAAAACAAAACATAATGTATTTATTACTCATTTGTTTTTAAAAGCTTCTAATCAAGGCCAACATGGGCATTACATAACAGATACATGCTCCATTCCAGCCACCGTTTATTCATGGTCCTTTATTTATTCATGCGCTCAATATATGTTAAGCCATTTCCATGGGTCAGGAATGCATTTTAAGATAAGTAAGGTGTGGGGTTTTAAGTCACTTAGATTTGGATTTAAGCCTCATTTTACTGTCTGTCTGTCAACTGTGTGAGACTGGGGAATGTTATTATTTAGTTTCTCTAATTCTGTTTCCTCACCTAAAAAATGAATATGATTATCCCTACCTCACTGGGAGATTGTGATAGTTAAATAAAATAACAAATATAAAGTGCCTGACCTATACTAGACATTCAATTAATGATAGCTATTAATCATTATGTATCAAGGGATAATAATATTCCAGATACGTTTTCTGTGATCTCACAATCTCCTGTGGTCTCAAATTATTTTTTATGTCTTGACAATACTTCCTTCTTTTTTTTATTTTTATTTTTTGAGATGGAATCTCACTCTGTTGCCTAGGGCTGGAGTGCAATAGTGCAATCACTACAACCTCCACCTCCCAGGTTCAAGAGATTATCCTGCCTCAGCCTCCCAAGTAGCTGGGACTATAGGCGCCGGCCACAACACCTGGCTAATTTTTAAATTTTTAGTAGAGAGGGAGTTTTGCCATGTTGGTCAGGCTGGTCTCAAGCTCCTGACCTGAGGTGATCGGCCCCCATCTGCCTCCCAAGGTACTGGGATTTCAGGCGTGAGTCACTGTGCCTAGCCAGTTTTCATATTTTCAGTAGAGATGGAGTTTTGCCATGTTGGCCAGGCTGGTCTTGAACTCCTGGTCTCAGGTGATCTACCCACTTAAGCCTGCCAGAGTGCTGCAATTAAAGGCATGAGCCACTGAGCCCAACCAACAATGCTTCCTTATTTAGAATGAGTATTGTTCTGCATATACAGTATAGTATGATATAGTGGTTTGAGTAAATGACCTTTGGAGTCAGGCATATCTGTATTTGAATCCTGTCAGTCATTTACTAACTCTGTTATTTAAACTCTGAAAGCCTCAGTGTAAAAATCTGTAAAATAAGAAGAAGAATTCAAAACTTTGACATGAGAATTATAAAACCCTTAGCTTGGTGCCTGACATTTAGTGAGTCCTTGCGCTGTCCACTCTATTCAATGCATTTTTTGTTACGTGTAGCACGGTGCCATGGAAGGAATGAGAAGAAAACTGGTCAATTCACTACAGCTCTTGGAGTCTTCACCTTAATGTATAAGGAAGGAGATCAGTTCTGTAGTCCTCAGGGTACCTGATAGCCTAGGAATTACTTCCTCCAGATTGTTCCTTACTTCCTTTATTAGAAATAGAATTATGTAGGAGTGCTGGAGTGTAGAAAGTACATGAAAATGGAAATTCACAGCCCTTCCAGATGAAATAATCCCATAATTGTGAGCATCTTGGCTCCTCAGGAATGTGCCAGGCCACCCTGGCTCTGATGATCAAGTATGACTATCTGGAAAGTCAAAGTTGGAGAGAAATTGCCCTCTTTGCCCAGGCATTATGCCTGGAGTTTTATGTGGTGTTAAATAGAATATGGGGTGTAGCAGCAGCTGTAACTGAAAGGGCAGGCAGCCAGATAGTTTGTTTTGGAAAGCACTAATGACCAGGGGCTTATTTCCTTTCACTGGCTACATATTGTGGAAGGGAAGATTGGCACAAGTAATTCAATTCCATATTCTAATGCCTTAGAATGTTTTTTAAAAGTCTGAGTCTTGGCAAATGATTTCCTTAAGGATAACTCCCCCAAATATGATGAGTAGATCTAACATGAGGAGATGATTGCGGAACAATTGTGGGACTTGTCACTTTTTTAAATGTAAAGAGCTCCCACTAGTGTTAATAGAGGATCCACAGGAAAAATTCAGTGCAATACACAACGATGCCTGACTTTGGTGAAAGGCCTGATGTGCCATCACATATTATGAATAGCAGCCCATGGTAGCTGCATGTAGCTAATCTTGTTGGGTTTGGTTCCATTTAGGACTTAGCATTTCATGTTTATTCTTTTTTTTCCTCAAAGCCTTGCTGTAAGTTATCTAAGAAAAATACTATGTCCAAGATGTAGTTGAGCAATAAAAATGTTTGTTGTTGTTTTTTGCCCCTATGAGAAAATCATTTCACTACTAGATGTGTCTTATTAGCACCATTCCTGACTTAAACAAATATAAGGTGCTCCTTTAACACAGTTGTAAGAGTGATTCTGTCTTGTGAAATTCCTGTCATTTCAAATGGAATATTTTTCTTTAGACAGCTGACAATATATAGGCTGTATCAACATTATATGTCTAAGAAATGTATCTATAGATGCTTGTCTATTCTCTTAAACCACTGAAAGAGCAGAAGAGATTGTGGAAGAGATGGCCAGGTTGGCACAAAATATTACATTTTGTAGTAAATTAAGCCTCTGAAATGTATTAGAACTATTATGAAACACTTGTAAATATTTATAACTCTTTTTTATCTTTAAGCATATGATAAAAGTTAACATAAACATACAGTGCAGTGTGTAATGGTTAAAGTCTTAGCATGTCAGGGTGGTATCAAAAAAGTCACTTCTGGGAACAAAAGAGCAAAGAGCAAGAAAACTTACATCGTGGTGTCAGGTCCAACAAACATTATTTTGACATAATGAACTTTCATAACGTATGATAATTAAGTCAGTCTTCCATATTAGTATCAAACCTCCATAATGTATGATAATTAAGCCAAGGAAGAAATGATTCATCCTATAAGAAGAATAAGGAGACCTTGAAATTACCAGCTAGACAAAAAGACAAAGAATAACAGAGAAGAGGGAGAAATAAAATATTTAGCAAATACATTCACAAAATTATAGCTAAAAGGAACATTCGGAGACAAGTTGGGCTACCATCTCTCCATAGACTTTCTGCGTCTTACTCTGTCTCCATGATCAAAGTTTTGAAAATATTTATTTTAAGTGATAATTATAATGAACACTTATTGGGCACTTACCATGAGTCAGGCCTTTGCAGAATGGTTACATCATCTTGTTTAGTTGTTCCAATAACTCTATAATCCTAAGAGGTAAGTGTTATTATCATTGTCACTTTTCCAGATGGCTCCCAGAGATTGAGGAACTTGCCCAAAGTTACGTAGCTTGTGAGTGACAGAGCCAGGGTGGGAACCATGTCTTTCTGAGCATTATGATCTTCTGCCAGTCATTTGCCTGCCTACTCCTATCTCCAGTATCACACTTTCATTATCTACTTTGCATTGTAGATGCTAAATCTATGCTGTCTAATATGGTAACCACTAGCTACATGTGGCGCTTTAAATTAAATGAATTTAAAATTTAGTTCCTAGTCATCTCAGACACATTTCAAGTGCTCAGTAGTCCCCATGTAACTAGGGGCTAGTGTATCAGACAACACAGATTATAGAACATTTGTATCACAGCAGAAGATTCTGCTGGGCCCCTCTGAATTCTAGACCCCATAAACAACATTTTCTTTCAATAAATTCTCAATGCCAATGGAAAGCACTGATGGGTGGTGGGAGAAACCATTGTTCTTCCTCTAACAACCTCTGATGGCTACAGACTCCGGTGTCCTTTGGCAATTTTAGCAGCACTGGCTGTGGGCCACAGCTGCTGGTAAGCAGTATATAGCACTGGTAGCAGCTGCAGGCCCTGGTGATGCGTCAGTGGTTCTGGGAGTGATAGCAAGCCTCAGCAGTAACAGAGATGAGTGCCTGATGGGACTGGTAACAGGAATTTCTTCCTTTCTTTTGCTTCAGCATTAGGGTGGTAGCAGATTCCTGCAGTTGCTAATCTCATTTTTGCTCCTTCAGGTCTTCCAGCACTTGTAACTATTTCTTCTGTTAACTCTCCTATTTGAAATACCTAGAGTGTTTCTTACTAGACTCCAACCCTAAGTCTAAGTTCTTAACCAGTAAGTTATGTTTGAAAGAAAATGAAGAGTTGATATTTAACCAAATATGAGTGATTATTATCTAGACCAAAGCTGGAGTGATTATTAGCTAGAATGCCTAAACTATCAAAATACATTGAGAACGTATTTTGCTATAACTCTTTTTTGTATGGTAAACATTTATTACTTACATAAAAATATTTTTAAAAATTTAGAAGTTATAGATCTTCCCTTGATCTTTAATCTTACTCTAAAGTTTTATTGACAAACCTAAAATCAGATTTCTTAGGAATACTGAAATCATCAATTAGATTAATTTCATGATTAATCAGCTGATTTTAGCATAAAAAAGTTATAACTTCCACCTACTGTACTTAACGTATTCAAAGTTAACACTACCCATTAATAGTTAAAGGGGTTGAGGATATGGAGGATGGGAAGATCCTGGAATGTAAATTCCCCTATTATTTCTGTTAAATCCATAATCTACAATGTAGAAATCTATAATATAGATTTCTATAAATGTAAGTACTTAAGAGAACTTTCCACAAAGGAGACATTTGATTATTGACTTAACTGCTTATTCATGCTCCTCCCACCAACTGTTGATCAGGGACAGAAATAGTAAAAGAGGATAAGGTGGGACTTCCAAAATGTTGGCACAGGAGCTACGTGGATCTTCTCACAAGCAAAACAGTGATATAACTGGTGAAAACTATTTTTTAAAAATCATTCAAAATATCTGGAAATTGTCTGAAGGAAATATGACAATGAAGAAACATTCATTCAAGAAAGTCTACTAAATTTTGTTAAGAACAGCGGCAGTTTGTGACATTTGCGATACAACCAGTTATATTACTCTTTCCTCTGCCTCCAGCTCTGTGTTACAAAAGTTCTACTCCATGTGTGCACAGCCAAGAAGACAGGGACTCTCTCTCTCTCAGCCTGGGGTCATGGTTCACCATGAAAGTGCAGACCACTAGAAATTCTCTCCCCTAACCCTCAGTATCATCTTGCTGAATCTCTGTAATTCTGCAAATTATTTTAGTATATGTAATGTATGTCATTAAAAAGAGTTGTATTTAATGTATGTAATTCTGCAGAGAAAGGTAATTTCAGACAGCCATGGCTGAGACTTCTGGGTCTCTGTTCTGCCTCCCAGTACTATTGATAAGCAGAAGCTGTATCCTAAGGATTACAAACAAAGACTAGGGGCTTCAAGTCATCCCTACCCCAGCTTATAGCATGAAGGGTCCATACCAAAAGGGCAAGTCCAAAAGACCACAGGCTACCAACCCTGTCCACATGTCCACTGGTAGGGTTGGGGTGTCACACAAGATGAAGCATGTCTTTTATCTTCAGCTTCATTGCAGTTGTGTAAGATTTTTGCCCAGAAGGAAAGACAGACCATAAGGACAAAGAAGTCTGTCAGATGAACCCATTTTATTTGGAAAAGAGAATAGAGAAAAACCTGTTGAAAACAGTGAAGCTCTTAGTGGAGAACAATTAAGAGGAGGCTGATAGCTCTGCCACAAGCAAAGTGGCAGAATAACCAAGAGACAGCAAAGGGATAACTAAGAAGAGCTCTTCTGGGATCACAGACAACTCTGGGGATCAGGAAGTCTGTGTATCTATGCTAGGTTGCACCCACTCAGGAGTAATCAGAACAAGACATGCACAGACTTGAAAGCATTCCCGAACCTGAGCACAGACTCATTGACACAAGTGACTTAAACATAACCCCATGAGCAAACACTGACTATACAATATTCTACTTTGCCACAAGGATGACTCCTAGGAAGTCAGGCTTAAAAATAATCATAGGCGCCTGTAGCCCTCTGGAATACTGTGTGCATGCCCAAAGCTTTGTCACCCTAGGAATGATCACAGAGGGAATCTTCAGTCTAGTAATTACTAACTAAATGTGAGACAAAAGTAAATAAAAATAAACTCTATGAATTGTGACAATAGTTTACAAGTCACACATACATCCAGTATTAAAGTCTACTAGTTAAGAGAACTTAAGTACAATCTTTGACAAGTAAGTTGCTTATGCCAATCCAAGGACAACCTATAGGTATCCAGGTTAAAAGATAAAACCAAAAGGAAATAAAATCTGATCAGAGACATTAGAGGTTGCACTTTGCAGGGGAAAGAGACATCATAGAATTAGTTCAGCTAAATCACCTAACAAATAAGCAAATGACAGAGAAAACAACACTCTCCTGGGGGAATCAATATCGAGAATTGTTACATTATTTAAAATGTCCAGTTTTCAGAAAACGTATGAGACATGCTAAGAACCAGGAAATTGTTACCCGTACATAGGAAAAAAATTAGTAGAAGTAGAAACTGACTTCAAAGGGACCCAGATAGAGACTTTAAAGAAACTATCATTCTCAGCAACCTGACAGAAGAGCAGAAGATCAAACACTGCATGTTCTCACTCATAGGCAGGTATTGAACAATGAGAACACATGGACACAGGGAGGGGAGCACTACACACTGGGGTCTGTTGGGGTGAAATAGGGGAGGGACGGTGGGGGGTGGGGAGTTGGGAAGAGATAGCAAGGGGAGAGATGCCAGATGTAGGTGAAGGGGAGGAAGGCAGCAAATCACACTGCCACATGTGTACCTATGCAACAATCTTGCATGTTCTTCACATGTACCCCAAAACCTAAAATGCAATAAAATAAATTTTTAAAAATGTGTTAAAAGAGCTAAAGAAAACCATACTTAAAGAATTAAAAGAAGATATGATTACAATGTCTCATAAAATAGAGAATACCAATAAAAGTACATAATTTTGTTTAAATGACCAAGAGGAAGTTTGGAGTTGAAAATTGCAATAACTGAAATTAAAAATTCACTAAGGGAGTTCAACAGTAGATTTGAGCTAGTAGAAGAAAGAAACATTGAACTTGAAGATACTTTTTTTTAAGATGATTCAGTCTGAAAAACAGAATAAAGAATAAAGAACAAGGAGCAAAGTCTCAGAAAAATGTGAGACACTATTAAGGACACCAACATATACATTAATGTGAGTCACCAAATTTGAGGAGAAAAAGAACAGAAAATGAAGAAAAAGTGACTAATAATTTCCCAAATTTGATAGAAAACATATACCTCCAAGAAAGTCCGTGAATTCTAAGTAAGATAAACATAATCACTTTCCACTTTTAAAATGTGCAAAGACAAAAAGAAAATCTTGCAAACAGCATGATAAAAATAACTCATCACATACAAGAAAATCCTAGTAAGATTAACAGCCAACTTTTCACCACAACAATGAAGGCCATAAGGCAATGGGATGACATATTAAAATGCTGAAAGTAAAACAAACAAACAAAAAATCTGTCAACTAATAATCTTATATCCAGGAAAACTATTATTCAAAAATGAGGATAAAATAAATACATTCCCAGATAAACAAAAGCTGAGATAATTTGTTACTAGTGTGTACACCTTACAAGAAATAATTATTCAGCTCCGGGAGGTGGAGGCTGTAGTGAGCTGAGATCACTGCAATGCACTCCAGCCATAGCAACAGAACAAGACTCTGTCTCAAAAAAAGCACTAAATAGACACTTTAACAATAATAGTTGAGGCCAGATGCTGTAGCTCATACCTGTAAGCCTACCACTTTGGGAGGCTGAAGTGGACGTATCACTTGAAGCCAGGGTTTCAGGACTAGCTTGGACAATATAGCAAGACCCCATCTCTACAAAAAACAATAAACTGGGCATGGTGGTGTGCACTTATAGTCCTCGCTACTTGGGAGGCGGAGGCAGGAGGATCACTTGGGCCCAGGAGTTCAAGGCTGTAGTGAACTATAATGGTCACTGCAATACAGCCTGAGCAACACAGTGAGATCCTGTCTCAAAAGAGCAATAACAACAATAAAACTTCCCCCCAAATTCCAAATAATAGTTGGAGACTTCAATACTCCAGTTTCAATAATGGGTAGAAAAATGAGGCAGAAGATCAATAAGGAAATGAAAGACTTGAATGGGGGCATAAACCAACCTGACCTAACAGACATCTATAGGACACACTCCATCACCATTTTGCTCAAGAATACACATTTGCAGGAGAATACACATTTTGCTTAAGTGACCATGGAAAATTTTATAGAATAGACTATATGGTAGGTCACAAAGCAAACCTCAGTAAATTTAAGGAGAATGAAATAATACCAAGTATCTTTTCCAATCATAGTGGAATTAGATTAGAAATCAATAACATAGATGTGGGAAACTCACAAATATATAAAAATTAAACAATATTAACCATGGTTTGAAGAAAAAAATCACAAGGAAAATTAGAAAATATTCAAGATGAATGAAAACAAAACATAACGTATGAAAACTTATGGTATACACCTCATGGAAAAGCTGATCCTAAAATTCATATGGAAATGAAAGATATCTAGAGTGGCCAAAACAATCATGACAAGAAAAGAATAATCTCCAACACTGGAGATTACAATCTGACATGAGATTTGGGTGGGGACACAGAGCTAAATCATATCTTTCTGCCCCTGGCTTCTCCCAAATCTCATGTCCTTCTCACATTTCAAAACACAGTTATGCCTTCTTAGCAGTCCCCCAGAGTCTTAACTCATTCCAGCATTAACTCAAAAGTCCAAGTTCAGAGTCTCATCTGAGACAAGGCAAGTCTCTTCTGCCTATGAGCCTGTAAAATCAGAGCAAGTTAATTACTTCTAAATACAATGGGGATACAGACATTGAGTAAATGCTTCCATTCCAAAAGGGAGAAAAATTGACCAAAACAAAGGGGCTACCAGGTCCAAGCAAGTAGAAATCCAGTAGGGCAGTCATTAAATCTCAGAGCTCCAAAATAATTTCCTTTGACTCAGGTCTCACAGCCAGGCCACACTGATGCAAGGGATGGGTTCCCAAGGCCTTAGGCAGCACCACCCCTGTGCCACCGTTCGGTACAGTCCCCAGGGCTACTTTCATGAACTGGTATTGAGTATCTGTGACTTTTCCAGACACATGATCGTTGTCAACAGATCTACCATTCTGGGGTCTGGAGGATGGTGGCCTTCTCCTCACAACTGCATTAGGTAGTGCCCCAGTGGGCAGTCTGTGTGGGAACTCCAGCCCCACATTTCCCCTCCACACTTCCCTAGAATATGTTATCCATGAGGACTCCACCACTGCTATTTACTAAGCCCATGTACCAGATATTGTGTTAAATGCCTTAATATGATTAAATATCTAGTAGGTATTGAGTTCTTTTCATGTGCCCAGCTTTGTGCCGAATGCTCTCTTTTTGTCATTTCTTAAGACAACCTTCCAAAATAAACCATTATTATGTTCATTTTATTTATTAGGAAACTGGGGCTAAAGACTTTAGTATTCTACCAAGGCCAGCTAGTAGTTACAGAGCATGGTTCCAAACTCAGAGCTGTCAGAAGCTTAAGTCCGTGTGATGAACCATGAATGCGATTTTACTTCATTTAAGCTTTGCAGCAACTCTGCCAAGTAAGCAGGATTATCCTTATTGGAGAGGATGATTGCTTATTCCTATTACTCCTCCTGTTTCTAGGCCGAGAAGCTTTCATTAGTGCAATACACCCAGTGACTGTCTATTTCCTTTGAGAAGAGTTTGGAAGAAATATCATTATAAGCACTGTTGATCCATTTCTCTATTTTTCTCCCATTTCTGTCTTTGTCTCTGTCAAATCTGCCCACCAGCGGATAGTGTACAATTACTCCTCCTCTCCATGCCTGAAGGAAGGAATGAGGAGGTCTCTGCTGTCCATCTGAGCCAGTGACTGTGTGAATATGCCTGCCCAATTCTGGGATGCAGTATTAGGAAGCCCACTGTTGCTGTGCACATAAGCCCAGGTTTTCCAGTATCAGCTCATTTAGTAATAAAGTTGGTGTTGTAGTTTCTAGCTGCTTGACCTCTTTGCCTGTCTCATGATTGGTTTTGGACCTGAATGAGAAACATGGATGCCATTCATAGGGCCTAGTATAGTTCCAAAATTCATTTTATATATGAGGTAACCTTGGCTTCAGAGGGTTTATGTGACTTGCTTATTTTTCATAGAATACTACTGAGCCTTACGTAAGAGACACAGTTATTATTGAGGATCTCAAAGTGGTTTAAACTCAAGCAAGAATAACCCTCTCTATCCTCAATGCCTGAGTGGTCTATTACTCTCATCTCCGATTCTCTACTGCTCCTTTAAAGGTGGCTAGGGCTTGTCCAGCATCACTTCCTTGAGCATGGGAACTCATCCCTTGCTTTTGAAGATTCGTTTATTCTCCATTGTTAGTTCATGTACCTATGATGTTCAGTATACATGTAAGGAACTATCATCTTCCTCAATAAAACCACACTGTTATCCTCTAAAGTTGTCAGTGGGTGGGAAATTGACACTGAAAGGCAGTTCATGTTAGAGCCCTATCTCCTGTCCTCTGAGATCTTCCTTTCCCTTAGAAATCTCACACTCATCACAGCTGTCACCACCACAATACCCCCAGGGAACTCTCACTCTCTTTTCCCACATGCATGGATCCTCCATAGCTCAGCTAAGACTTTCTGGACAGTTCAGGGACTCCAAAAGGGAATTACTATAGGATAACTGGCCCCTAGATATAACTGTATCCATGAGCTCTCCTACAGGCTGTCTCTACCAGGCCAGAATTTGGGGCAGGCAAGATTTTCAGCATCCCTAAAATCACACCAAGAAGATAAACATGGGAACAGCTTGGAGCTGCCCTACTCTTAGTGAGGTGGTACTGACTGGAATACAGTTTAAATGATTTGGAGAAAAGTGGAATACATTAATCTCAGAAAACTCTGCCACCTGTAGAAAGAGAGCTAAAATGGAGACAATAACAGGTAGTCTACGATATGCTGAACTATTACAGAAAATAATTCATCGTGAAGGGATGCTGGCAGGTATGGTGTCAGAGCAAGCTGATTTCCAAGTAATGAGTACAGCAGGCTGTAAGGCTTAGTTCACAAGAACATTTCCATAAAGATACATCTCTATAAAAACTACTTCAATAGAAAGAACACAAGACGTAACTGTTTAATCATAGGACTAATATTTAAAAAAAACAAATGAATAATAGACTAGATGGATGTGCTTCTCAAAGTCATCTCTGTGGGAGGCTTCATCCTCACTCTAGACTTGTTGCTTGTAGCCGCTGTTAGTGATTACCCACCCATAGCCTATCTATACTTATTCATCATTCCTTTATATACCAGTAGCATCCTATTGGAAGCACTTGAGACTCTCTGAGAGCTTTCTTTTGGCCCAAGCATTGGGAGGCCAGCAGTATTGAAAAGTTGATAGTCTTAGAAGCATTAGCCCTCAACTAATGACAAAGGAAAGATATAAATTCCCCAGCTTCCTTGCTCCTTGAATGGATCAAGTCTGTGGCATGTTCTGCCTGTTCCCCAGAGGACCCATGGTTTTAAACCCTAGTTGCTCATGACAATTTCTTGATCATTGATGTAGATAATGTGGAATATGCTCAAAATATGATACCCAAAGAAAAAACTCAGATGCCAAAATTGTATACACCGAATGATTTCAATTAAATATGTGGACACACACACACACATCAAAAGAAATATGGAATGAAAGATATCAAATGTTTATAGTGGTTACTTCTGGGTGTTGAGATTTTAAGTAATTTGTCTTTTCTCCTTTGTAATTTTCTCTATTTTTCAATTTTTTCAGTGCACCCTGTATTTTTTTAAATCAGAACAAACCATCACAAGTTATATTAAAATGCTTATAAAGCTGATGAATATTTTGTATTTGTTTCCTTTGTGTTACCATGGTCTGAGGCAGTGGTTCTTACTGTAGTCTCTGGACCAGCAGCGTCAACATTACCTGGGAACTTGTTAGAAATGCAAATTCTCAGACCATGCCCAGGACCTTCTGAATAAGAAACTCTTGGGGTTGGAGGTAAAGGGGAAAGCAATTGGTGTTTTAAGAAGCTTTCCAGGTGATTTTGATACACAATAAAGTTTGTGAACCACTAGTCTAAAGATAACTTATTACATGTGTAAGTCTCCACTAAAGTTCCCTAGGTGGGGTCAAAAATTTCAGTCATGTAAAATGCAGAATTGCACTGTTGGGGTGAGGCTGCTGAGTAAGATGAAAGCTCATCACAGTTGTCTTATGTCTGAATTTATTGCAGGGCAAATTATGTTGAGGTTTTATCATAAATATATTAGTCTGCAAAGTTTATATGTTCTATATTGACATTTATGGTGCATTTAATAGGCAGAAGGCTAGACTAAATCTAATCTGATGATCATGGAGACTGTTTGACACCTGTGATGTTTCAATAGGCTTAGAGAAAGTTTTGTTTTCTTTATACCTTTATTTTCTACTTGCCTGGTGCCTTCATTTCCCCAGGTTGATTTTCTACAGTAATTCTTCCCTCTCTCGCCCGCTTACGCAAAGATGGTGGATTTCAATATTTTGTGGGAAAAAAAAAATACCTTTTCCTAGATTTGCCCCTCCTCAGTTTTCCACATGGAGCTTTTGTTTTCCAGTGTGTTACATTTAGTTGTTTGTGAATCTGTCTTCTCCTCCACCAAATGGAGGTCCTAGATGCCTTGTGAGCAGGTACAGTGACTTATACTTCCTTGCATGCTTGGTTCTTAACACAGGGCCTGGCAGAGACTGCAAGAGCTTAAAACATATTGGTGAATGATGAATGCTCTAATTCACAACATAAATTCATTTATTCAGCATTAAAATGTTTCACATAGCAAATATTAATACAAGAAATGCATGCCAGGAACTTTACCAACATTAATACTAATATGTGAGGAATAGGAATATGTGTACTTAAATTTTGTTCATCTTAATCTCATCAATTTTTCAGAAACTTCCAGCAGATGGCACCAATAAACACTGTCATGGGACTGAATTAGATATTGGTTAATATTTTTCAACATGAGCTTAAAAGTTAAACTGAATAAAAGTTTCTTAGCTCAATTAATAGTAATAACTGGCATTTATTTGACATTTTCTCATTAAAAAGTACTTTTAAATCCTTTTCTTGATTCTGTCTCAAATTCTGTCAACATATTAAGAAAGTCTGATTACGTACTTTAGACTTTTGCTGATATGTCATTCAGTCACAGTTACTGAATAATTTATAATCATTAATGACAATGCTATTATTTCATATTTGTAACCCACCAATCTTTCAAAGACAAATTATTTCTATGGAAAATTTGGGCAAGATCCTACATGTGAGAACTGAACAGTAACTCAGACCTCTAACAGTTTAGTGAACTGCTTTTCTAGCTCATTAAACAGTAATGATTCCTCTCATTTGTGTGGTGTATTCTGGATACAGAGCACTTACACAGACACAACATCCTTTGATCCTTGCAGCAGCTCTGTGATCTGGGTCAAACACATATTATTTTGTGGATGAAGAGAAAGTGTTTCTTTTCCTCTCTTTGTTTTCCATTCCTCATCCTTCCCTGCTGGGCCCCATTACTGCCCTTCCCAGCTTGGTTGACTCAGGCTTAATATCTCATAAATCTTAGTGAAACTCCAGTGACACATGAATGGCAATTAATATTAGTTTCACTTAGCAAATTATAAGGAAATGCTTAGAAGGGTTAAAACTCATTTCTAAGGACACAGAGTTTTCTGATAATTGGAGATAAGAGTGTTCCTTTCTTTTCTCCTCCCCTCCAGGCTAAATGGTCATAAGCCTGAAAAAGCTGGCGTCCCATTCTTTGCCCATTCTCTGGGGACTAAAAATCCACTCACATGTAGGAGTTAGAGATATCATATGGCAGTTACCCTTGAGGCAATTGATACATGTTTTAAAGCAGAAGCCTGGGACAGCAACATCTAATATAAAGTAATGAACTGGTAATTTAACAACTTCAGGAGTCTTGAATAATATATGGCATATTTCTAGTTAATTCACAAGTGAAAATAGCTGAAGGTGTGCTAAGGCACAACTAACTCCCAATTTCATATAATTTTTATTGAGATTTAATTAACATACCATAACATTTTATCCCTTTAAAGCTTACAATTTAGTTGCTTTTATTATATTCAAACTGTTGTGCACATATCACCACTGTCAAATTCCAGAATATTTTTATCACCCTCAAAAGAAATCTTATTAGTAGTCATTTCCCTTTTTCTCCTCCCCACAACTCTCAGAAATCACTAATCTACTCTCTGTACTCTATGTTCTAAACAATCTATGTAAATGGAATCACACAATATGTGACTTTTTTGTGAAAAAGTATATTGTAGTGTTTTCAAGCTTCATCCATGTCTGTTAGGCTTAGTTGGCTTATAATGTTGTTCAAGTATTCAGTTTTCTTGTTGATTTTTTTGTCTGGTTGTTCTGTTATTAAAAGTGGGGTATTAAAGTCTCCAACAATTATTGTTGAATTATTTTCTTTCCTTTCAAGTCTGTCAGTTTTTGCCTCATGTTATTAGGTACATATATAGGTATATTGTTACATCTTTTTGCTGGATTGAGTCTTTTGCTATATTTTAAAGTCTATTTTGTCTGATATTAGTATAGCCACGTCATCTCTCTTTTGGTTACTGTTTACATGGTATATATTTCCCCATATTTTAACTTTCAACCTATTTGTGTCTTTTTAAAAATATATATATTTTATTGCGCTTTAGGTTTTGGGGTACATGTGCAGAACATGCAGGATTGTTGCATAGGTACATACATGGCAATGTGGTTTACTGCTTTCATCCCCATCACATATATCTGGCATTTCTCCCCATGTTATTCCTTCCCAACCTCCCTGCCACCCGCTGTCCCTCCCCTACTCCCTGCCAATAGACCTCAGTGTGTGATGCTCCCCTCCCTGTGTCCATGTGTTGTCATTGTTCAGCACCCGCCTATGAGTGAGAAAATATGGTGTTTGATTTTCTGTTCTTGTGTCAGTTTGTTGAGAATGATGGTTTCCAGATTCATCCATGTCCCTACAAGGGACACAAACTCATCGTTTTTTATGGCTGCATAGTATTTCATGGTGTATATGTGCCACATTTTCTTTGTCCAGTCTATCATTGGTGGGCGTTTGGGTTGGTTTCAGGTCTTTGCTGTTGTAAACAGTGCCGCAATGAACATATGTGTACATGTGTCTTTATAATAGAATGATTTACAATCCTTTGGATATATACCCAGTAATAGGATTGCTGGGCCAAATGGAATTTCTATTTCTAGGTCCTTGAGGAATCACCACACTGCCTTGCACAATGGTTGAACTAATTTAAATTTCCACCAACAGTGTAAAAGTGTTCCTTTTTCTCCACATCCTCTCCAGCATCTGTTGTCTCCAGATTTTTTAATGATCGCCATTCTAATTGGCATGACATGGTATCTCAATGTAGTTTTGATTTGCATTTCTTTATTGACCAGTAATGATGAGCATTTTTTTGTATGTTTGTTGGCATCATATATATCTTCTTTTGAAAAGTGTCTGTTCATATCCTTCAACTATTTTTGAATGGGCTTGTTTTTTTTTCCTCGTAAATCTGTTTTAGTTCTTTGTAGATTCTGGATATTAGCCCTTTGTCAGATGGGTAGATTGCAAATTTTTTTTTTCATTCTGTTGGTTTGTGGTTCACTGTAATGATTGTTTCTTTTGCTGTACAGAAGCTCTTTAGTTTAATTAGATTGCATTTGTCCATTTTGGCTTTTGTAGCCAGTGCTTTTGGTGTTTTAGTCATGAAGTCCTTGCCTATGCCTAAGTCCTGAATGGTTTTGCCTTGGTTTTCCTCTGGAGTTTTTATGGTGTTAGGTCTTATGTTTAAGTCTTTAATCCATCTGGAGTTAATTTTAATGTAAGGTGTGAGGAAGGGGTCCAGTTTCTGCTTTCTGCACATGGCTAGCCAGTTTTCCCAACACCATTTATTAAATAGGGAATCCATCCCCCATTGCTTGTTTTTGTCAGGTTTGTCAAAGATCAGATGGTTGTAGATGTGTGGCGTTGCCTCCAAGGCCTCTGTTCTGTTCCATTGGTCTATATCTCTGTTTTGGTACCAGTACCATGCTGTTTTGATTACTGTAGCCTTGAAGTATAATTTGAAGTCAGGTAGCGTGATGCTTCCAGCTTTGTTCTTTTTGCTTAGAATTTTCTTGGCTATGTGGGCTCTCTTTTGGTTCCATATGAAGTTTAAGGTGGTTTTTTCCAGTTCTGTGAAGAGAGTCATAGGTAGCTCGATGGGAATAGTGTTGAATCTATAAATTACTTTGTGCAGTATGGCCATTTTCATGGTATTGATTCTTCCTAACCATGAGCATGGAAGGTTTTTCCATCTGTTTGTGTCCTCTCTTATTTCGTTGAGCAGTGGTTTGTAGTTCCCCTTGAAGAGGTCCTTTATATCCTTTGTTAGTAGTATTCCTATGTATTTTATTCTCTTTGTGGCAATTGTGAATGGCAGTTCATTCTTGATTGGGCTCTCTTTAAATCTGTTATTGGTATATAGGAATGCTTGTGATTTCTGCACACTGATTTTGTATCCTGAGACTGCTGAAGTTACTTATCAATTTCAGGAGATTTTGGGCTGAGATGATGGGGTCTTCTAAATATACAATCACGTTATCTGCAAATAGAGACAATTTGACTTTCTCCTTTCCTAATTGAATACCCTTTATTTCTTTTTCTTGCCTGATTGCTCTGGCAAGAACTTCCAAATACTATGTTGAATAGGAATGGTGAGAGAGGGCATCTTTGTCTAGTGCCAGATTTCAAAGGGAATGCTTCCAGTTTTTCCCATTCAGTGTGATATTGGCTGTTGGTTTGTCGTAAATAGCTTTTATTATTTTGAGATACATTTCGTTGATACCTAGTTTATTGAGAGTTTTTAGCAAAAAGGGCTGTGGATTTTTGTTGAAGGCCTTCTCTGCATCTATTGAGATGATTGTGTGGTTTTTGTCTTTGATTCTGTTTATGTGTCGGATTACGTTTATAGACTTGTGTATGTTGAACCAGACTTGCATCCCCCAGATGAAGCCTACTTGATCGTGTTGGATAAGTTTTTGATGTGCTGTTGCAGTCGGTTTGCCAGTATTTTATTGAAGATTTTTGCATCTGTGTTCATCATGGATGTTGGCCTGAACTTTTCTTTTTTTGTTGAGTCTCTGCTGCGCCTTGGTATCAGGATATTGGCCTCATAAAATGATTTGGGAAGGATTCCCTCTTTTTGTATTGTTTGGAATACTTTCAGAAGGAGTGGTACCAGCTCCTTTTTGTATGTCTGGTAGAATTTGGCTGTGAACGCATCTGGACCTGGGCTTTTTTTAGTCGGTAGGCTATTAATTGCTGCCTCAACTTCAGCCCTTGTTATTGGTCTATTCAGGGTTTCAGATTTTCCTGGTTTAGGCTTGGGAGAGTGCAAGTGTCCAGGAATGTATCCATTTCTTCCAGGTTTACTGATTTATGTGCATAGAGTTGTTTGTAGTAATCTCTGATTGTAGTTTGTATTTCTGTGGAATCGGTGGTGATACCCCTTTTTTATTACATCTATTTGATTCTGCCCTCTTTTCTATTAATCTGGCTAGCAGTCTGTCTATTTTGTTGATCTTTTCAAAAAAACCAGCTCCTGGATTTATTGATTTTTTGAAGCATTTTTTGTGTCTTTATCTCCTTCAGTTCTGTTCTGATCTTAGTTATTTCTTGTATTCTGCTATCTTTTGAGTTATTTTGATCTTGCTCCTCTGGTTCTTTCAATTTTGATGATAGAGCATCAATTTTAGATCTTTCCTTGTTTCTCATATGGGCATTTATTGCTATAAATTTTCCTCTAGACACTGCTTTAAATGTGTCTGAGAGATTCTTGTACGTTGTGTCTTTCTTTTTTGTTGGTTTAGAAGAACATCTTTATTTCTTCCTTCATTTCATTGTTTATCCAGTCAACATGCAAGAGCCAGTTATTCAGTTTCTATGAAGTTGTGTGGTTCTGAGTTAGTTTCTGAATCCTGAGTTCTAATTTGATTGCACTGTGGTCTGAGAGACTGTTTGTTATGATTTCCATTCTTTTGCATTTGCTGAGGAGTGATTTACTTCCAATTATGTGGTCAGTTTTAGAATAGGTGTGATACGGTGCTGAGAAGAATATGTATTCTGTGGATTCGGGGTGGAGAGTTCTGTATATATCTGTTAGTTTTGCTTCGTCCAGATCTGAGTTCAAATCCTGGATATCCTTGTTAATTTTCAGTCTCGTTGATCTGTCTAATATTGACAGTGGAGTGTTAAAGTCTCCTGCTATTATTGTGTGGGAGTCTAAGTCTCTTTGTAGGTCATTAAGAACTTGCTTCATGTATCTGGGTGCTCCTGTATTTGGTGCATATATATTTAGCTCTTCTTGTTGCACTGATCCTTTTACCATTATGTAATGTCCTTGTCTCTTTTGATCTTTGTTGGTTTAAAGCCTATTTTATCAGAGACTAGGATTGCAACTTCTGCTTTTCTTTGTTCTCCATTTGCTTGGTAAATCTTCGTCCATCCCTTTATTTTGAGCCTGTGTGTGTCCTTCCACATGAGATGGGTTTCCTGGATACAGCACACTGATGGGTTTTGACTTTTTATGCAATTTGCCAGTCTGTGTCTTTTGATTGGGGCATTTAGCCCATTTACATTTAGGGTTAATATTGCTGTGTGTGAATTTGATCCTGGCATTTTGATGCTAGCTGGTTGTTTTGCCTGTTAGTTGACACAGTTTCTTCATTGTATTGATGCTCTTTACCATTTGGTATGTTTTTGGGGTGGCTGGTACTGCTTGCTCCTTTCTATGTTTAGTAAAGCTTCTTTCAGGAGCTCTTGTGAGGCAGGCCTAGTGGTGATGAAATCTCTCAGCAATTGCTTGTCCGTTTCTTTCTCCTTCGCTTATGAAGCTTAGTTTGGCTAGATATGAAATTCTAAGTTGAAAGTTCTTTTCTTTAAGGATGTTGAATATTGGCCCTCACTCTCTTCTGGCTTGTAGGCTTTCTGTGGCGAGATCTGTTGTGAGTCTGATGGGCTTCCCTCTGTGGGTAGCCCGGCCTTTCTCTCTGGCTGCCGTTAGCATTTTTCCTTCATTTCAACCCTGGTGAATCTGACAATTATGTGCCTTGGGGTTACTCTTCTTGTAGAATGTCTTTTTGGTGTTCTCTGTATTTCCTGGACCTGAATATCGGCCTCTCTTACCTGGTTAGGGAAGTTCTCCTGGATAATATCCTGAAGAGTGTTTTCCAGCTTGGATTCATTTTCTCCATCACATTCAGGTACGCCTATCAAGTGTAGATTAGGTCTTTCCATATAATCCCATATTTCTTGGAGGCTTTGTTCATTGCTTTTCACTCTTTTTTCTCTAATCTTGCCTTCTCATTTTATTTTATTGAGTTGATCTTCAATCTCTGATATCCTTTCTTTTGTTTGATCGATTCAGCTATTGAAACTTGTATATGCTTTGCGAAGTTCTTTTGTCGTTTTTCAGCTCCATTAAGTCATTTATATTCTTCTCTAAGCTGTTTATTATTGTTAGCATTTCATCAAACCTTTTTTCAAGGTTCTTAGTTTCTTTGCATTGGGTTAGAACATGTTCTTTTAGCTCAGAGAAGTTTGTTATTACCCACCTTCTGGAGCCTGTTTCTGTCAATTCGTCAGACTCATTCTCTATGCAGCTTTGTTCCCTTGATGGTGAGGAGTTGTGATCCCTTGGAGGAGGAGAGGTGTTCTGGCTTTGGTTGCTTTCATCCTTTTTGTGCTGGTTTCTTCCCATCTTTGTGGATTTATCTACCTGTGGTCTTTGTATTTGGTGACTTTCAGATGGGGTCTCTGAGTGGACATCCTTTTTGTTGATGTTGAAGTTATTTCTTTCTGTTTTTTAGTTTTCCTCCTAATAGTCAGGCCCCTCTGCTGTAGGACTGCTGGAGGTATGCTCCAGACCCTGCTCGCCTGGGGAATCACCTGTGGTGGCTGCAGAACAGTAAATATTTCTGTCAGTTTCTTCTTCTGTTATCTTTGTCCCAGAAGGATACCCACCAGATGTCAGCCTGAGCTCTCCTTTATGAGGTGTCTCTTTGGATATAGAGGAATGGGGAGCTGCTTGAGGAGACAGCCTGTCCCTTATAGGAGCTCAAGTGCTGAGCTGTGAGCTCCATTGTTCTGTTCGGAGCTGCTGGGCAGGCACATTTAAGTCTGCTGCAGTGGAATTCATAACTGCCTTTTTTCCCCTGTGTCTTTTAATTTAAAGAAGTCTCTTGTACCTAGCATAAAGTTGGACCTTTTTTTTTTTTTTTTTTTTTTTTTTTTTTTTTAAAAATTGTAGTTTTGTCTTAATTAAAATGTTCAATTCATTTGAATTCAGTGTAATTACTGATAAGGTAAGGTTTATGTCTATCATTTTTCTATTTGTTTTCTATTTGTCTTATATGTTTTATTCCTTTATTTATCCATTATTGCCTTTTTTATGTTAAACATTTTCTGGTGTATAATCTTAATTCCCTTGTTATTTTTACTATACATATTTTTAGTTACAGTCATAGTAGTTGTCCTGGGGATTAAAATTAACATCTTTTTTTAAAGTAAATTAAATTTTAAATAATTTTAAAATAGGGTCTTGCTATGTTGCTCAGGCTGGTCTCAAACTCCTGTCCTCAAGCAATCTTCCCATTTCAGTAGCTGTAAACCAGCTACTCAGGAGACTAATACTAACAGCTACAATTAACATCTTAATTTATAACAATCTAGTTAGGATCAATACCAACGTAATTTCAGTAGTGTACACACATTTGCTCCTATATAGTTCTGTCCCACCACTCCTTTGTCCTATTGTTGTCATACAGATTACATCTCTATACATTGTCTGCCCAACAACACATATTTACATTAGTGCTTTATATAGTTGCATTTTTAAATCAGATAGGAAGAATAAAAGAGTTTCAAAAAAAAGATTTATACTATCTTTTATATTAGCCAATGTAGTTACCTTTGCCAGCACTCCTTTTTTTTTCCAAAGACCAAGTATTGCCCTGTTGCCCAGGCTGGAGTGCAGTTGCCATTATAGCTCACTATAGTCTCAAACTCCTGGGATCAAGGAATCCTCCTGCCTCAGCCTCCAGAGTAGCTAGGACTACAGATGCATGCCACCATACCTGGCTAATTTTTAAATATTTTTTGTAGAGACAGTGTCTTGCTGTATTGCCCAGGCTGGTCTTGAACTTCTGGCCTCAAGTGACCTTCCAGCCTTGGCTTCCCAAAATGTTGGGATTATAGGTGTGAGCCACTGAGCCCAGCCCTGCCAGTGCTCTTTATCTCTTTATGTGTATTTGACTTACTGTTTAGTTTTTATTCATTCTAGCCTGAAACACTCCCTTTAGTGTTTCTTGTAGTACAAGTCTGCTAGTGACAATTTTTGTTTTTGTTTTTGTTTATCTTAATTTCTCCTTTATTTTTGAAGATTTGTTCTGCTGGATATAAACTTCTTGGTTGATAGGATGCCCCCACCTCCACCCCATCCCTCTGCTTTCTGACCTCCAGTTTCTCATGAGAAGTTATCTGTTAATCTTATTGAAGATCACTTGCATGTGATGAATCACTTCTCTCTTGTTGCTTTCAAAATTATAACTTTGTCTTTTGACAGTTTAACAATAAAGTGTCTAAGGTGGATCTCTTTGAGTTTTATTCTTAAAGTTTTTAGAGGATTCTTGGATTGTAAATTAATGTTTCTCATCAAATTTGGGAATTTTTCAGTCATGTCTGCAAATATTCTTTCTGCTCTTGTTTCTTTCTCTTTTTCTGTGACTCTCATTATGAATATGTTGACTTGTTGATGTGTCCCACAGATCTCTACGGCTCTGCTTTTTTTTTCTATTCCTTTTTTCTTCTCTCTCTTAATATTCAGACTGGATAATGCCAATTGGGCTATCTTCAGATCTGATGATTCTTTCTACTGGTAGCTCGAATCTCCCGTTGAATCCCTCTAGATAATTTTTAGATTTCAGTTATTCTATTTTCCAACTATAGAATTTTTATTAATTCTTTTTGATACTTTCCATCTCTTTATTGATAGTCTCTATTTGGTGAGAAATTGTTCTCATATATTCTTTTAATTCTTTAGACATAATTTTTATTTAGTTATTTGAAAATATTTAAATAGATATTTTAAAGTCTTTGGCTATTAAGTCCAACCTCCAGGCTTCCTCAGTGAATATTTATAATGACTACTTTTATTTTCCTCTGTGTGTGGGTCATACTTTCTTGATTTTTTAAAATACCCCTCTTATTTTTTAAAAAATTAGACATTTTAAATCATAAAATATAGTGACTTTGAAACTCTGATTCTTTTTTATCCCAGGATTGTTATCATTGCTGTTTTTCTTAATGTTGTTGGTTGAATGACATTTCTAAACTTATTCTGCAAGGTCTGTGTACATTGTAGTGTATAGCCATTGAAATGTGGTCAGTCGGGTTTGTGGTTAGCTAATAATTGGGTATAGATATCCTCTAAATACCTGAAACCAACAAGTCTTCTAGCCTTTGCTGAGAGGTTTTGCATGCATATTGGGATATACCATCAATGCTTAGCACACCATTTACAACTTCAATCTCTTTTTTATTTTTATTTTTATTTTAGAGGTGGGGTCTTACTGTATCACACAGGCTGGAGTGCAGTGGCACAATCATAGCTCACTGCAGCCTCAACTCCTGGGCTCACAGATTCTACAGCCTCAGCCTTCCAAATAGCTGGGACTACCAGTGTGTACCAACACACCTGAATATTTTTTAAATTTTTTGTAGAGATGAGGTCTCTCTGTGTTGCCCAGACTGGTCTTGAACTCCTAGCTCCAAGCAATACTTCTGCCTCAACTTCCCAAAGTCCTGGGATTCTAGGCGTGAGCCACCACACCCAGCCAAATTTCTAATTCTTGCTTGTGCAGAGCCTCAAGGTCAGCCAGAGGTATTTTCTGGGCCTGTACACAGCTCTATACACATGCATGGACTTCTAGATTTCCAGGAATATGTTGGAACTTGTCAAAGCCTCCTATGAAATGTCATTTTCCAGATTTTTCTAAGTTTTTTGATCCAATTTTTTGCTTACTTAAATTGTTATTGCTGCTTCATACAGCTGTTTTATTGTATATAACAGCTACTGATTGTTTTCCGTAAACACTCCTGGGGAAAGTGTTGTCATTGGGCAAGCCCTAATAGGTCAGATAAAGACAAACCCTGCAAGTGGGGTTTTCCAGGGAATTCCCAGACAGGTCAAGCAATGACAGTTCTCTGAAAATGAGGCTTTGGAAGAACTCCCAACCCCATTGTGTGTCCGCCAGAAGCTGCTGGTTTTCACAGTAACAGTGGACTATTGGTTTTCAAGGCTACCACAGAGCTGGGAGAGAGGCATAGAAACAAGGCAAGTTAAAATATTAAAAAAAAAATGTTATTACTGGGATTCAGTCATTTTTCTTGAATTAATGCTTCCTAAATTATTGCCAGCTTTTGGTTAATATCCAGGATTCCGAAGAAGCTGATATAATTTTTTTCTGGTGTTTTTGTTGCTTTTGTAGAGAAGATGATATTCAGTGGTTCTTATTCTATCATTCTTGCTGATTTCATCATCCAAAACAATTTTTAGTAAGACCACACTGCAACTTATTTTACCTTTCTGTGCCTCAGCTTACTTATCTGTTTATTGGGAGTAATATTAGCGTCTACCACGAGGGTTCTTGAGGATAAAATAAGTTAATTCATGTAAAGTACCTAGCACAGTAAATATTAAATGTTATTATTTGTTTCTTGCTTTCTTAGCTCTCTCATTTTTAATTTGATATTCAAGAACATCCACTATTTGGGAAATGAAATGAGAGCCAGAGCCTGTAGTCTGGGAGTAATCCCTGATATAACTTGGCATGTTATTGATTTTAAGACTGAGAGCATCTGATTTGGAACCAGTAGACCCCCCTCCACCCCACCTTGCCATTATTTCCCCTTATCCCTTAACACTTGATTGCTGTCTTTCCATTGAGCTCACTCTGCAGAGGATTCTTCTGGCTGCTCTGGAAATAAATCACTTTCTCATTTAACAAACCCAAAGCCACAGAGGCACCTGGCAGAAAATACAGCCTTTGAGGGAGCACTGCTCAATATTTTAAAATCACACAATTAATACATGATGTGTACACACGCTGGAGTATTACTGGGGCTGTAACAGATATAGCACATGCCCAGGGAAAAGCTCATTACATGGCAGCAAAATTGTCTCATTGATGTTTCAATTCCAGAAGGACAACCGAACCACTTACTCAGGGAGATTTTACATGCCATAAATGAGGCAGAAGTAGCTATTTAATCATATTGTGTAATTTCACATACTTCCACTCCCTTATTACTGGAAGCAACTTGGTATGAGAGGAAAAGCAAATGATTTGGAGCTAGAAAGACCTCAGTTCAAATCTCAGCTTTGATACTTAGGCCAGTATGACTTGCATGAATTCTCTGAGTCTCACTTTTTACAAATGTGAAAAAGAGATAATAACATGGCTCATAAATATTAGGAAGATTAGAGGAGCTAGTGCATGCTAAGTATTTAGTAGAATGCCTAGCCATATAGTGAACATTTAGTAAATATTGAATTTACTTTTAAATAATTTTTTTCTTTTTCTCCTTCAATACTGAGTTTCCTTTAGATGACAAACACAGTGTTAAACACTGAATATAACTAGCAAGCACAACATCTGTCTTCTTCCCTAACAGAGAGAGTTTAAGGGCTAACAAGGAAGAATGACACTGAACATTTAAACAAACAAGTATCAATTACAAGTTGTAATTAGGACACTAAAAGGAAAGAACTTAGTCTGTGGGAAAATAATGGGGGGAGTGGAAGGGAGATGACCAATTTAGGCAGAAAAGGAAGTTCTGAGGAGGAGGAGCCATTTAGGTTTAAAAGATGAGAAGGGGGCACCTGGAAGAAACCGCTTGGTGGAGGACTCTGAAATAGACAAAAGCTTGATGTGTTCAAAAAAAAACTGGAGGATGACCAGTGTGAATGCGGCATTCTGGAGGAGGGAGAAGGTGGCTGATAGCAGAGTGAGGCAAGGGAGAGGTCATGGGAAGCCTTGCCAGGTAAGCATGGAGGAAGAAGAAGAGGGTGAGAAGGAAGGAGGACAGCTAGAATTCACTGAGCACTTGCTGTATGCCAGGCACAGTTCTAAGAGTTTTACATTTATTAACTCACCTAACACCCTAGATGAGCAGCCTGTTATTGTAGGCCTTATAAAGGGGCTTGTGTTTATTCTGAATGCAATGGGAAACCGTTGATGGATTTTAAGCAGGGAGAGCCGTCTTTGGGTTTAAATCTCACAAAGGCCCTGCTGCTGTGTTGAGGAAAGATTGGAAATATTCAAAAGCAGAAACTAGTCATTATATTCTTAACCACCGTTTTGCTCCTACAAACCCCATGACTTGAAGATTTGTTGGATATAAAGTGCCTTCTAATGAACGGAGACAATTATTACAGTAGTTTCTTTGCAAGTGCAGCAGGAGAGAAAAGCAGAAATAATAATGTAAAAACTGTAACATATGACAATTTTATACCTTGTATAAAGTCCTATGGGTAAGGAGTGTCTATTGGGATGAAAATTCAAGTTTTAAAAGAAGGGGAAAAAAAAACAGATTTCAGAGATTCGTTGGCCTTATAAGAACGGGACCTGACAGAATAGTAATCAAGTTTAAACAAAGAGAGTTTGCTGTAATTATTTTGCAAGTCAGCTGAGAATTTTTAAAGTGAATTAGAGATGGTGTTAAATTGCCCACAACACCATAAGCGAATCAGACTAAATCGATGTGTGATACTTCCCTGAGTGTGTGGACGCCACTGCTGTAGGACAGGGCTGTCAGTGCACGCTTACCAACTCAGCAAGTCCTAGCAGACATGCTGCTTCATCAGGAGAAATATTAGCTTTAACATCTAACACTGGTTCCTTACATATGCATAGTCCAATTTCAATGATTTAATCAGCATGTTTGAGTTAAAATCAAAAGTCATCTTCATTGAGATTTCATGGTTTACTTGCTTCCCTGTCATGCGTGATTTAGCAGATTAGTGACCTGGTAATGGAAAGTATTATCTGTCATCTCTTTTTGCCTCTCTATCTTATATAGTGAATTAATTTTTTTTTTTTTTTTGAGACAGAGTCTCGCTCTGTCGCCAGGCGCCTGGCTGGAGTGCAGTGGCGCGATCTCGGCTCACTGCACCCTCCATCTCCGAGTTCAGGCAATTATCCTGCCTCAGCCTCCTGAGTAGCTGGGACTACAGGCGCGCGCCACCATGCCCAGCTAATTTTTGTATTTTTTTAGTAGAGACAGGGTTTCACCATGTTGGCCAGGATGGTCTTGATCTCTTGACCTCGTGATCCGCCTGCCTTAGCCTCCCAAAGTGCTGGGATTACAGGCGTGAGCCACCGGGCCTGGCCCGGTGAATTAATTTTTAAGACTTAAATAAAAATTCAAAAGGAATGTCCCTGAAGTTGGTTTCTTTGGAGTGTGTGAAAATGTAGGGACTCCTTCCTTCTAGACTGTCCTTAAATGTCTGAGTATGCCAGGGCCTGGGTCTCTGGTTCTGGCAGCCTCCACTCGACTCAGCGGGTTTCTCTGTGTTTGGTTATGTTCACATTTGTAATTGTCTGGGGTAATATATTTGTATTGGGCGAGGACTCATAGACCACAGAAAGATCACTATCAGCTTCAAACCTATGCATTTCCATCTGTTAGAGAAAAACATTTTTGCCCTAGCATCGGCGTCAAAAATAAAAGAAAAGAGAAACACGTTTTGCTTTTATTGTTTATAGAGTTAGAGTCAGTCTTATTGTTCTGATGAGAAGGAGAATGATGTCATCTCTTCTGACTGTAGTAATTGTTCAGGAATGTATTGATATGGTTTTCTACTGCTGGGTTTGTAAGTGTTTTCCTCCTAAATGGCCCAAGGTGAGCAGGGGCATCTTTGCCTAGACAGGCCTTTGGACTCACAGGAAATCTCTCCTTTTCCTTTTCCTCTTGTCCCTGAAATTTGCACAAACTTCTTTCGCCCTTCCTCTACCATTTATCCAACTGTGTGACCCAGCGTCCCATGATGTGTAGGTCAAGATTCAGTCACAGATAACGGAACATTCTTGCTGATTTTAGCAGAAAGGGATTTAATATAAAAAATAGATGCTTAATGAAACTCTGGAAGGGCTAAGGGGCAAGTTCTAGACTTCACCTCCTCTGGATGAGCTCTGGTACAGCTCCACAGAGCTGCCCTGTTCAAGGAGCTGCTGTAAAAGAAAAAGAGAAAAGCTTGAGACCTTGGTCAAAGTTTTTGCTAAGAATCCATCACTGATTTGTCATTGTTATGTTGGTTATGGATCAACACAATTTCTTTATGTTACGTTAATGTTGGGAAAAAACTGTGACCTGTGTCTTTGGTCAGTATAGCAAGGTCCCTAGATCTGTAGCCTGGGAGCTTGTTACAAATAAAAGATCTTGAGCCCCCACCCCACTCCTATTGAACTAAAAACTCTAGGGGTACAGCATAGCAATCTGTGCTTTAACAAGTCCTCCAGGTGATTCCGATGCAGAGAGGGTAACCAACCATCCTCGTTTGTCTGGGATTATTAGAAGCATTTCTGGGGTACTAGACTTATATTATTAAAACCAGTAAAGTCCTGAACAGGTTAGGACAAATTGGTCACCTTAGATGCAGCTAAAAAATTGGGAAATGTAAACTTTATTTGTATTTGTTGTACAAATACAGCAAAGCCTGGCTTGTTGGCAAGGGCTAAAAAGGGTATTTGTGAGTCATGAGTATGAGGTACAACATTACTGAAGCAATGATGAAACAGCAAATAATCATTTGTCACTACTTTTCATACATCATTGAAGAATGTGCCAAAATCCTGAGCTTTCAAAAGTGACTTTTAGAAATGAGAATTGACAAACCAAGAAAGCATGTTTTGCACATGAATTTTCACAAGCCATACACGCAGTTGTACAAAATAATTTTTTCTATAACTGAATTTTAATTTTAAATCCCCATCCTCCCTGGTAGGATAATTTAACCCTAGCCATTTTAAAGAAAACACAGTCAAATCAGAATTTTCCCTCTCAGATCGACATTCCCCCCACCCAGTCAGTTCACCTGTTCCCTGGATCATGTCTAAATTCTAAGGCATTTTCACAGAGCCATAGTGTTGGGGGAAGGGGAGGCATCTGTCCCTGCTGTCATCTGTGGAGTTGTACATTGTCCCCAAAGGAAATTTCTAGGACATCTGGGTTCTCCATCTGGTTTCTGGTAGTTGGTCCAGGAAGGTCACCCCACATCCTTCTCATCTCCGTCTTAGTCTTCAAACCTGCTGGCCCCTCTCAGCTACTTTTGAGCCCCTGATAATGAAGTGTGAAGGCCTTGGGACATTTTGGGTGCTCTTCCAAACTACTGTAGGGTCACACAGGATCTCATATAGTTGTTGTCGCAGGCTTTGCTATCAAGACATGCCAGGCTGCCATTTCCAGTATGGATGTCTCACCAGGCAGGTCAGGGGAAATGCCATGAAGCTTGTTGCCTACCAGGCCTCTAACAGTTGCAAGACACAGGACTTCTCTGCTTCTGGATCTGCCAGTCTATCTGAGGTTTCTGGTAGCCCCTCTGGAGGATCTGATGGTGAATCAATCTTAGGGCACAGGGGCCTGAGTGGGGATGCACAACATCTGTTTTCACTTCCTTTCTGTAATTTTGCTCATCCCCCAGTTCGAAGGATGTTTCTTTCATCTGGGATTAGAAAATTTGCACTTGCATAATCAAGAATTATTCTCAACGTATACTTACTGTATCAACTTTATCCCTTGGATTCTTTAGGGATGTGGCAGGGACTGTTGTTTTCAACCCTACCATTCTCCCTTTTTGCTTCAATAACTAGTGCTGGTTTTGTTTGAATCAGCTGTGTGCTCTGCTAAAAGATTATATATTTCCAGGCTCTCTTGTAGCCAAGTATAATCATGTAACTATAATCAGACAAATGAAATATAAGCATAAGAGTTGTGTGGTATTTCTGAGATGGCTGCATAAGTGATCTGACTCAGCAGGAAGGGCTACTCTTTGCCTTTCCCTAGTTCCTGTTGCCTCAGATGTAGTTATAATATTTGGAGCTCTAGCAACCATCTTGTACCAGGTGGTAATCTCGAGGCTGCAAGCTAGTACTAGGAGGTAACTGAAATACAGAGGGAGTCTGAATCTCTAATAACCACACCAGCTCTAGCCTATCTACCAGACTTCTTCTACAGGAAAGAGAAACTGTATTCAGGCTTTTCCAATTTCTGTATTATGCAGGCTAACTAACTCTAAGAGTTGTTTGGCTTTTGTTCTTGAAAACTCTTTTCTCTCAAGCTGTTTTTTTAGCCATAGGTGCAAAGATGGACTTTGAAACTCAAAAGGTAAAATAGGATTCCTTTTGTTTCTCTGAATTTATATTGCAATAACCCCTTTCTGGGAGCCAAGAAGAGGACATCTTTTTGCTGCCTGAAAAAGTAGAGAGAAAGAAACAAACGCTAATATTCTAAAATGTTCTATCCTCACATATGAAATTTATCTAAGCAGTCACCATGTCTCAGATTAAAATCTGGACTTTAGAGTTTTAAAGATTTAATAGAGGCCATATGGAAAAATGAAAGATTATCAATAAAATTGATAATGTCTGAAAGCACCGCTACAGGAGTTTGTTATAAAACAAAAGCTGCAAATAACATTCTGAGCTGCTTCTCCTAGCCCCTTCTTAACAGTTGAGTGTCCTCTCATGGCAGCCGCAGAATCGTATTTCTTTGTATCGCCTACTCTGTTTCACAGTATGCCCCTTAGTTAACATTTGTTTATTGATCTGGGGCTTGTCAGGTTGACTCTTTAATGAATGGCACAAATCACCAACTTCATGAATAACTTACTGCTCCTCTGTGTTGACAATTACAGTAAATTGTATTCCTTCTCAAGGAAGTGATGGTTAATTATTCAACCATGGTTAACTAGGTTTCTTGAAATAGGTGTGTATCACAGGGCATGTCTTCCTTAATTTTACTTCATTTTTGCAAGGTTGTGATTAATTTGATTACTGAATTTGATGGTATAGATATTGATTTAGCTTGGCAATCTAGAGAAGTATAATTAATTTCAAGAAAAATTCAGCAAAGGCATTGATGTTCTATCTCCAAGAATATATCCCCATTTGAAAATCTATTCCTTTCCTCTCATTAGCTCTTCATAAGCCATAATTTCAAGTTTTATAGTATCAATTTTTTAAAACTACAGTAATCAGATACTATAAGTACAACCATGTTGACAAACAGGCCATATGACTTGTATTTTTCAGGTCAGTTTTGATTTTTTTTTAATGAATTTGTTCTCCACTCCATTCCACAAACATAGTATCACTCATAAGAACATATATAATAATGCCAAATAAAACTCAAATACAGAATTAGGACAAGGAAAATCAAGATCAGATTAAAAAAAAAAAAAAAAACCAACAAATATGTAAAATCCAGGAGCCTGAGCTGATAATTGCTTCCCATTTGTCTCAGCCTCCAGAAAGCCAAAACAAAAGGAGAAGCTCTGTAAGTCACATACTTTTATTTTTAAAAAGGAAGCAAACAACTTCCTCAGGAAGTACATATTTTTCCCTGGCACCAGATTCTCAAAGAAATTTATCCTTTGGGACTTCATAGGAGACCCAGAGGTGCAGAGTGGACAAAATTGTTTGTGACTCACTTTCCTTTTACTCTAAACCAAAGCTGAGGAAATCATGCTTAAAATTCAGTAAGTGATGTCCCAAATTGGTGTTCAAGGGAGCAAAATTCTGAAAGATATTTATAGGAAGGTCATTTAAAAAATGTGTCCCATGCACAAATAAGTTTGAGAATCACTGAATTTATCAAAGTCAAGCAAGTTTCTTAATTTTAGGATTTTTTTTTTGGAAACTGACATTTTGAGGTGCATTGTAGTTCTCTACAAAAAGGGAATGTCTACACAGCTCAGTGTTCTTAGAACTTAACTTACCATGGAAGCCTTGCTGCTGAGGCTTACCTATGAATAATCTCTGAGTTCTGTGACACATGGTTTGGGAAGAATGAGACATGGTGAACTGATGCAGATACAGTGATGGGAGGGCACTGCAGTGCTCTTGTGAGTAAGAGCATGTGTGTTAGTGCTGGGCAGATGTGGGTACAAATTCTGTTTCTAGCACCTACTGGCCACAGAACTTCAGAGAAATTACCCAAACTCACTGAGCCTTGGTTTCCTCATTCATAAAATGAAGTGCATCAATTCAAATGTGTTTGGCTCCAGGAACAAAAGAATCTATCAGAATTACTTAGGGAGTTATTTTTCTGATATAATAAGTCCAGGGTTGGGCCATCCATGGCCAATGCAGCTATTCATGGATGTTTTCTGAGTCGAGGCTCCTTCTGTCTTTCTGCTTTGATATCCTTAGTATGGAGGCCTCTGTCTTCATGCTTGTTGCCTTAGAGTTGAAAATGGCTGTGGCACCCTCATTCTTATATCAGCATTTCAGTCATGAAGAAGGAAACAAATGTACGTTGTTTTTGAGTAGCTATACATGGCATCAGCCATAGGGGGATAATAAGAGACTGTCACTCAAAGACTTATTTTAACATCCCGGACAACATAGTGGGACCCTGTCTCTACAAAACAATTTTTAAAAATTAGTCAGGTGTGGTAGCATGTACCTGTAGTCCCAGCTACTTGGAAGGCTGAGATGGGAAGATTGCCCAAGCCCAGGAGATCGAGGCTGCAGTGAGCCATGATCACACCACTACGCTCCAGGCTGGGTGACAGAGTAAGGCACTGCCTCAAAAAAAAAAAATTATATATATATTTATTATTTGCTGATGGCCTGTTATATATATACATATATATATGTGTGTGTATGTATATATATATGTGTGTGTATATATATATATATGTGTGTGTGTGTGTATATATATATATATATGTGTATATATAACATATGTATATGGAGAGATTGAGAAAGAGAGAGGGTTAAGTGAGATAATGAAAGTAAACTTATTATATAGTGCCTAGCGCTAGTTAGTGCTCAATAAACACCAGTATTAATATGTATAGGCAGGCTTGGATTCAATGTGATACAAGTCTTTCATTTAGAGTACCCGGAAAGGTGAAAAACTATATATTCCAGCCAGTGACAAGTGTATATCTCTTTTATTGGGGAGTCTTTTGATAGAAGCAGACCAGGCTGTTTGATGCTACTCTCTCTTTCAAGGCTTTGAAATATGGGTAGATAGAGACACCATTTGAGAGCAGATGTCCTAGAAACCAGATAATGAAGAGGAATTCTGGCTGTCATCCTATTGTACCATTGAGGAATCCACCAGGACTTTCCTCAAGAAGAGACCTGTTTCATCTTTGCATGGAAGCATGCTATGGAGTTCCTAGGCCAGAATTTGATTACGAAGCAATTTTGAAGACAAAGCTTGGTCAAGTCTAATGCATTTCTATCATTGAATGTAATCAAGCTGATGTGGGAAAGGCTCAATTCTAAGTGTTCTGTCCCCTTGTCAGGCCATGGACATAATGTTGTATCCTGACTTTTAGGTTACAAAATACTGTATATGGAAGTAACATTTTGAAATACCAAGTAACTATATATGGAAATAACATTTTGAAATACCAATTAACAAGCATATATTATTTATATATCCAATATTATCTCATGGGTATGTGGAGGTGATTTAATACTTTTTTGTCATTTGGGGAAATATTGGGATATATATCACTCTTATTAGGAGAAATGCATTGGCAATTAGAGGGGAAAGAAAGAAAGATATCACAAAAATAACTTGGACTCAGCCTGTTCAGGGGTTTTTCTGGCATCTTGAGCTTTTTACCAGAGAAGAACCTTCAAGATACAGCATGAAGCATGAGTCATGTTCTTGTTCACAGGGTTTTTGTTATTTGCTGATAGCCTGGATAGCATCGTCTTTCTTCACAGCTTTTATTTTAAGACATTTAGGGAGCAATCTCAAGGCTGGTTCTTGGCAGGTGGTATAGAGGAAATGTACCTGATAGCAGTAATGTAAGCATACCCTGATTATGACCCAATATGGCAGACACACCTGAATGTGTGTTTCAAGCTGTGGAATCTGGGAGTGGCCAACCCTGAGATTCGCTCCCTGTCTATGAAGAACATCTGAGTCCTTGTCCTGTCCTGTGGAACATAGGCTGTATAGGGGATTGAGGCCCTGGGTTTTGGGTTAAATGAATGTTGGCAAGTGGAAGATGTTAAGTGAAAATGCTATATACACTGGATGTTTGCAAGTCATTGCAGTTTTCCTGCGCTGCCTGCTGCCACTGGACTGCAGGAAGGTGGATATGCTGTCCAGCCCACCATCACTAGGCTTTCTCTGCTGTATGTGAGCCCCTAATAAAACCCCATATCTTGTGTGCTGGCCGAGGGTCTCTTCTTTGACCTCTTGAACATGGAGCCTTCTTTGTTGAGGTTAATAAGGGCTCAGTACAACACAGGGGCAAAATAGGAGTTTGGAAGGAACAGGTGGAGTATCTTCAATAAATTATCCTTTGCGAAAATAAGAGAACTCAATTATTTTGTTCTACTGTGTATTTTTAAATGTTGTTGTAAATACAACTTTAAAGTTGTAAATTTCCTACTGATAGCCAATATTAGAGAACAAATAAAGTGCATGGAGCAGAATATCCAAGTGATTTGTCACTTCTAAAAACACCTCAGAAAAACTTTATTGAATATTAAATTTAAAATATAGATTCTATAGTATGATACCACAAAGGTTAAATTTTTAAAGGAAACTGTACCAGAACATTCTCAGAGCTGTGATCATGGAGCTGTGATTTGTAATCTTCGTATGATTATTCATCACAGAGAAAATTGAGATTCAACCTCATCCTCCTATTCTCTACCCTGATGAGCACCAAATCTGCCTTCATTTCTATTCTAAGCACAAGGCCCATAGGGTTCCCCCCTTTCCCTCAAGGATTAGCACTTGCATCTTAAAAACAATCACGTATAAAAGGAGAGAGTGAGCACTGATATTTATAGCATACCTATTCTGTGCCAGGCAGTTCATGTTTCACATATGTGTTAAGTACAGTGAGTTCTAAATTTCTCTTCAAAGAATCAGTATGCCAGTATGTTCAGTTCTTTGTTTTCCATTTTAAAGTTTAACTTCCTTGTTCTTCTCATCTCCTTGCCCCTAGTTTCAGTAAACAACCTTTTCCACCAGTTCTCATCAGTTTTTCACATCTGTTCCCCTGATCACCTGCTCCATCCTGAGTCACCCCTGGTTACCTGCTCCATCCTGAGTCACCCCTGGTCACCTCCTCTGACCTAAGTCACCCTGGTCACCTGCTCTGACCTGACTCATCTTTAGTCACCTGTTTTGAAGCAGGAGCAGCAGTGATTGTGGGGAGAAGCCACACTTTTAAACAACCAGATCTTGTGAGAATTCACTCACTGTCTCAAGGACAGCACCAGATCATGAGGAATCTGCTTCCATGACCCAAACACCTCCCACAAGGCCCACCTCCCAGGTCAGGAATTACATTTCAACATGATGTTTGATGGGGACATACGTTCAAACTATGTAACTACTCCATCTTCCTTTTGACAGAAGAGGAAATTTAGGCTTAAAATTAGTAACTCCCAAATCACACAACCAGTAAGTGTAGAGCAGGGATTTGAACCAAAGTCTGTCCAACTCCAAAGCATGCATTATTTCCTCTCTACTACTGGTTCCACACCCCAGCTTCAGATTAGAATCACCTGTGGAGATTTTAAAACAATGCTGACACATTGACTTTCACCCCAAAGTAATTAAGTCAGAATCTCTGAGATTGTGTGTGGCTTAACTGTTGCTTTAAAAATCCCCAGATTATTTTAATGTGGGGCTAAAGTTGAAAAATCTCTATACTAAACTTAATGTTACATGTTAAAGTTGGAGAATAACACGTTATTGCATGGATCTAATACTCATGTATGACTAATATGTGACAACCCAATTGTTTATGATAAAAATTACCCTTACACATAGCAAAAGAGCTTTACTTCCCATTTTATTTGCTGCTGCTAGAAATGTAATCAACATTGTTCTCTCCAACTTGAATTCCGAGTAAGAAACTGAGCACAAAGACTCAAACCATTTTTTCCAAGTTACTCCATAGTAAATGGAGAACTTGGCCGGAGAATAAGGGAATTTTCAGTCTTTTGTGTATTTACCTAGGGCTCCTCTTAAAACTGTAGTCAGTTAGAAATCATTTTCCAATGAGAAATGAAAAATATCTTTAGCACTTTGTTTCAACACCTGTATTTCTGAAGAACTTTGTAAAAGCTAAGAAAATTATGCCCCTGTTTGTAACTAAAATGTACTGAGAAGGGAAAAAGAGCCAATAAGTTCTACTACGTTTGGATGCATAGAGTTGGAGGCTGATTGCAGGAAGATATTGCTGGTGGTAGGAAGACACTGAAGTTTCTCACGTGTCGTCTTTCTTTCTCAAGATCTTCCAAGGGTATGAGGATATAGGCATCAAAGACCCTGTGCTGAGACAGCTCCATAACATGCAGATATTGGGGGATGAGGGCTCAGAAGACGACTTGCCATGGGGAAGAGAGAAGAGAGATGGGAAGACTGGATGAATAGAGAACACTCTGCAAGCATCCCAGTTCCTTTGGTTGCCTTTCAGTATACAGGTGCCAGGAAGAGTCAGAAGTCATCTGGAAGGGCTTTCTCTCTCTATGGAGTCAAGGCAGGGTCTTCAAACCTATGCTTTCTAAAACAAAGAAATAATGCTGATGAAACAAATTTTCCCCAGAGGAAGGGGAGAGCAGACAACAGGATGCTGGTAAAGAAGATGCCTGGAGCAGGCGGTGTCCTCAAATGGAGGGTAATTGCCCTCAAATCACTTAACTAGGATGACCTGCTTTGCTTTCTTGTATAGCCAGGACTGTTATCAGATTAGGGTCAAAGGGCTGCCCTCTTCCCTAATCTTGGAAGGCATCCTGCCAGAGCTTGGGGCAAGAAAGGACTGATATCCAGGAATGCAGGTGAAATTATAGCCATTAGCCCTGTCTTAGAGTGCAAGGAAAATGTGCCCCACTACCCCGATTAAGTTTGTGTTCCCATATCATAAATTGCCTCCCTCTCTAATAGCTTTACGCAAATATCCCAGGGAATCAAAGTAACATCTGATTTCCCAGAGAGAACATTTGCATTTGTAACTGTCAGAAATAGGAGTGATCATCAAAGCTGAATGAACTGGCCTATAAACAGTTAGAAATATTCTCTAATTTTTTTTTTGTAAAAAATACATGCTTTTTGTTTGTTTATTTGTTTGTTTTGGGGAGAGACAGTCACTTAGACTCAAGAACAAAACAGAAAACTGTGAGTGTCATTTTGGGGCAAGACCTTCCTGGTCTTTCCCCCCTCATACTTCCTGCTATCTTGTGACCTCCCTCTCCCCTTCCAGTCATACAATATCTCCCTCCCTTTGGAGTTTTAAAGGTATGGTCCCGAGTGGGAGAGGAAGGCAAGAGAATCTCAATATAGATGTGGATGATTGGAGTAAGACAATGAGGGGACTAGAGTTGCTTTCCCAAGTGAATCCCCAGAGGGGAGGGAAAATATCCATGGAGAAGGGGCAGTGTGATTGGTCCTGGCTAAAGGGCCTGAACAGCAGAGGCTACTGCAGCCTTGCATAGCACAGGGCAATGGAATAACTTCGTAGGCCCCCAAACTGCATCGAAGCAGATAGGGTCTTAGAAGCATGGGGTTGGTTTCCTGGACCCAATGTGGTTTGGAAACCACAAAATGTGTCCTATGTGCCCACAAGAGTGGAAGAAAACCACTGGGTATAAAAGGACCTTGCAGACTGGAATGAGTCATCATGCAGACCAAAGTCCACCTCAGTGGATGGCAGTGTGGATGAATAGGTACAGGTGTCCAGATACTGTCTCTTGTGTGTACCCCTGCCCCAGCCTTTTGGTATTCTTGGTACAAAGATATAACTTTTAGGAAAAGTAGAAACACAAAATAGGCTGAGATTAAGTTTCTTTCACCTGGAAGAATGAAGACTACAGTAGAATTTGAGTTATAGAACTCAAACAAATTTTTGCATTTCTTGAACACCTAAGTCTATAGACTGATGTTAGTGCCAGCTGCAGAAATAAGCACAGTTCTCACCACTTTATTTATTATCTGAATGCAGAAGGAGCCCTGTCTGACTGTAGCTCTGGCCTCTGCAATGGAAAACATTTTTGTGGAATTTAGAGATCTTTGGGTAAAGACAGAAAAATAACAAAGTCTGCTTTACCACCTCACTTTTTTTGTACAAAAATATGAAAACATTTTCACATTATACAATTTCTTCCCATCTATTTTGTGGCAAACACATCTGTTAGAGGAATTGTTGCATTCCCCCCTCCCCCCCAGGAAGCTGTCTCTTTAATCTTTCCTTAAAGTCTTGAGAATGTTAGCTTCTTTTTCTGCATTCTTGGAAATCACAGTGTGGTGTTCCTCCTGACGGCACTCCCATCTTCATCATTCTGTGCTTACAGTTTCACCACATTCCATTGTTTTAATGAGGTGACTGAGTGGAAGCTGAGGTTAGTAGATAAAACTTAGAACAGGAGCAGCCCTTGTCTCCTTTCCCTTGGAGGGTGCTTCAAAAGAGGTAACATTTTCAAAGATAGAACTTCAGGGATAGGGTTTTGTGTTCTGGCTTCAAAGTGGCAGTGTTTTCCTAAGTTGTCACCTGGACTATCTTACCATATTTTCTGGTTGAATGACTCCTCTAAATCTTATCTTAGCCTGGCCAACTATCCCTGGTTCCTTTGATGGCTAAGTCTTCTGGCCAAGAATAAAATGCCTGCATTTCCAAATCAGTAGCTCAAGTTCCTGGGACAGACTACCCACAGGCCCTCAGGTTGCTGTCTGGTTGTTGTCTAAAAAGTTGGTATCATGGGCCAGTTGATATCAGAGAGTCCCGGGTTTAAAAACTGGCTCAGAACATCTAATTGTTCTGAATGTGACAATTCTTAACCTAAATTTTCTCAGCTGTGAAGTGGGGATTATAACATTATCCCACAATACCTCTGACAATGAAATAATGTGTACATATTGCATGTCACCAGATATGGTGTGGATCTGTGTCCCCACCCAGAATATCATGTTGAAATGTAATCCCTAATGTTGGAGGTAGGATCTGGTAGGAGGTGATTGAATCATGGGGGTGGTTTCTAATGGTTTATCAACATTTCCCCTAGAGCTATTCTCAAGATAGAGTTCTTGTGGAATCTGGTTGTTTAAAAATGTGTGGCACCTCCCCGCCCCCGTTTCCTCCTGCTCCAGTCATATAAAATGTGCCTGCTTCCAACTTCACCTTCTGCCATGATTGGAAGTTTCCTGAGGCCTCCCCAGCCAAGCTTCCTGTACAGCCTGTGGAACTATGAGCCAATTTAAGCCTCTTTTCTTTATAAATTATCCAGTCTCAGGTGTGTCTTTAGAGCAGTACAAGAACAGACTAATACAGTACCTAATAGGCATTCAACAAGTAATAATTCCCTGATCCTTCTACCTAAACAAACATGGATGGGTTTATGTATCTAAACTGTAGGACTTTACAAAGACTAAAATGGAATCTTTTGAGGAATTTCACTGTAATCAGTAAAATAAAGTATTTGTAATCATGTTCATTTATTTGCTGATTTCCTGTTATGCATTTATCACATTATATTTTAGCTGTCTGATTAGGTTATGAGATCATTCAAGGTTGAAACTCTGTCTAAAATTCTCTATAAATCTCCAGGACCTAAACAACACTCAGTGAATGCTTGAAAAGTGAACAAACGAATTAATAGATGCCTAATTAGGCATTTAGATGATAGATTTTGCTAATGTCCTTGTCCTGTAACTACTTTAAATTCAATAAATATTTGTCGAGCACATGGAATGCTCAACATAGTATGTCCTATGGTACTTAGGTCCTTACAATAAAATGGAGGATCCTAATCACTTACTAGACAAGCACAAGAACTTCTATAATATGAATAGATTGGTACCATAAACTATATATAGAGAGTTGGGGCATTTAGCAGAGGGAGAGATTACATTTGGTCGAGGGATTAAGAAAAGTTTCATTGCAGAATGAGGTAGCAATGGAACCTCGGAAGGTGAATGAGTGCAACAGCAGTGACGAAAGGGATGCACCAGTGGACATTTGTGCTTAAGGCACAGTGTGATGGGCACCAAGAGCGCTGCAGGTAGCCGGGTGTGTCGCATAAAGTATATGCAAGTTAGTTAAAGCTGCAGACACAGGGAGGGTTTTGAAAACCAGCTAGACTGAGAAATTGGTTAAGTCTGGCAATGAGAGTTACTAAAAATTTGGAGCAGGGAAGGTTCAGATTTAATTAACATTTATGAAGTGCCTTCATTTTACAGATTAGGCAAATGAAGTTCAGGCAAGTTAAATGATTTGCCCAAGGTCAGATGGATTGAAAGTGACAGAGCTAGAATTCTATTGGGGCCTGACTCCAAGATCGATACTCCCAGCACACCACAGCTACTCCTTTCATTGTGCAGTAGGATAGGCTGAACTGCAGGGAGGGTGACTGAAGGTAGGGATCCTAGCTGAGAGGAAGGAGAGATGATTCCTTTACATTCAGTCACTGAATCACTGCCACAAGCAAAGCAATCTCAAACATAAGATGATCTCCCATCTTCCCAATGAGAAGATCCAAAAATATCTGATCTGAATATAGAAACTGACTGGAGGTGATTGAAGGAGCCAGATTTTGAAGTAAATATGGAGGAAGCCGGTCTTTGTAAAGTCTAAATCTTAAGGAGTACAAAAATACAGTTAGATAAAAGGCATAAGTCCTAGTATTTGATAGTACAGTAAGGAAATTATAGTTAACAATAATTTATTGTGTATTTCAGAATAGCTGGAAGAGAAGAATTGTAATGTTCCCAACACAAAGAAAAGATCAATGTTTGAGGTGATGGATATTCCAATGACCCTAATTTGATCATTACACATTGTAGACAGGCATCAAAATAGCATCTGTACCCCCAAAATATGTACAACTATTATATATCAATAAAAATTTTAAAATTTAAAAAGCCTAAATGTTGAGGACAGCAAATGTTATAATCAGATTTACATTTTAAAAAGATAATTTTGTCATCAGTGTGGAGCCCGGATTAGAGGCAAAGTGGGAGGTAAAGAAGGCAGTAGACTTCTGCAGAAATCCAGGAGTTTTGGTGGCCTGTGCTAAGGTGGTGGTTGTGAGACATGAGAGGAAAAGACAGATATAAGAGGCATTTGAGAAGTGTGGGAGACAAGATTCCATCAGAGAGGGAGAAAGGAAGGTCAAGGGTGACTCCAGAGTTTCTGTTTTGAGCAATTTTGTATAGATTGGATCATTGAATGGCACATGCAAGGCACGTTGATGAGGACAAATTTATAGAGCTAGGAAACTGGAGTGATATCAGGAAGGGGGTGATAAAGGTAGAGGAAGGGGAGAGAAAGGATGTGATAGCAACATAAGCAGAGGAGTCAGGAGTCATCGCTGAGTTCAGGGAGATGCTGAGCTCAGTTTGGGGCACTTTATTCTCTCTTGCCCCTCTCCCTCCAGCTGAGATTTCAGCTTTGTCTTGAGAGTTAATCATGTGCCACGACCAAAAATATTGTCTTTCTTGCTCTAATTATTCCAGGAGGAGCAAGAAAACATGGTAATTACCACTTTGTAATTTCCTCTCGGGAAAAGCTAATTCTTCTTCCATAATATTTCATTGACGTAGAAAAGAATGAAAACAATCTTCCTTTGAAAACAAGAATAAACAAACACTCACAGCAATCAGTCACTTCCAGGTTCCCAAGAGAAAATGGTTAGATGATCATTGGCCTAGGAATAGGCTGATCAACCGTCCCTGACTGCCTGGAACTTCCATGGTTTTAGCACTGCAAGTCCTGCATCCTGGAATCCCTCCGTGGGATTAGATTTGGATTCTAATCCTGATTCTATTGCTAATTCACTGTGAAAACAGGATACATTTATTCTGAGCATAGTTCCCTCACCTATAGAATGAGGGGAAAGGGCTTCTTTATATTCTCTCCCAAGATGAGCTCCTGCAGTCCCATGAATTTAAATATCATGTATTGCCAGTGACTGCTGAGAGAGCACCTGTTCTCACCCCTAAGGTACAGACTTAGATTTCCCACTGCCTACTCGACATCTCCACCCAAATGTTTAATAAGCATCAAACATTTTCATGCCCAAACAGAACTCTTTTTTTTTTTTTTTTTTTTGAGACGGGGTCTTACTCTATCACTTAGGTTGGAATGCAGTGGCAGGATCATGGCTCACTGCAGACTCAACTTTATGGGGGTCAGGTGATCCTCCTACTTCAGCCTCTCAAGTAATTGGGACTATAGGTGCATGCCACCACACCTAGCTAATTTTTTCTTTTCTATTTTTTGTAGAGAGAGGGTTTCACCATGTTGCCTAGGCTGGTCTTGAGCCATCTGCCTTGGCCTCCCAAAGTGTTGGGATTATAGGCATGAGCCACCGTGCCCAGGCCCAAAGACAACTCTTGATTTCCTCTCCTAAACCTATTCTCCCTACCTTCTATATCCCAGAAAATGACATCAACCAACCAGTTGCTTGAACCACATATCTAGGATTCCTCTTTGATTTTCTCGTCTGCTCTCTGTACCAATTCCAGGCCAAAATAGCAAGTTCTGTCAGTTCAGCCTCTAAAATGTATCCCAAATCCATCTGCTTCTGCTAACAGTAGCCAGAGGGACCCTTTAAAAATAAAAATTTCAACTCCTGTTCTTTCTCATTCGAAGATCTCAAATAATAAACTGTTTTAGAAGCATCTCTTATTTAAAGGGATTTAATTTAACTTCCTTTACCCACTCAGGTGATGTATTTGAATATACATATTTACTTTGATCTTTCCTGGATCTATAAGGAGTGTTGCTGGCCTTGTCACACTGCTAGGAATGAGTGTTCTGTCTGCCTGGAGAACAACATTACATACTTGATGCTAACTTCTAGGCAGTTTATCTGTACAAAGGAAAGATGTGAAAGCCTCAAATTCACTGCCCTACAACTCCTCACGAATCACACCTTTACATACAAAATCATGTCTCACTTGCCAGGTACCAGTTTGGGGAAAACTACCCTCCAAAAGTTTGCAAATGAAAGGTGGCAAGTTTAAAGGGATATCGTAAAGTCCCTAGAGCCCAAACCAACTAAAAAGATTCCTTCCTCTACGTTATCCTGAGTCAGTGATTCTTCCCAGAGCCAACAAGTACATGCTCCTTAGGATGGTTTCTTGAAGATATTTACTTTCCTCACCCAAGAAATGTCTAAGGTACATTTTGTGTTAGATCAGAAGTACTTATCTTGAAAACAGGTTCATTTTGTGGTGGATGAGAACAAAGTACTTAAATAAAGGGCCACCCCTCTGGTACATTTACCCTTGAGAGCTGAATCCCCTATGCCAGTCTTGCTCATGTCATGAAAATTTCAGGGCAGAATCACAGTTCAACAATAATAACTTTCTGTTCACCTTCCTATGATAGAGACTGTGCTAAGTGCTTTTTCAATGTGTCCTTACCAAATTCTTTCCATATCATGAGATATTATGAGCCCCATTTTCTTTTCTATTTTTTGAGACAGAGTTTTGCTCTTGTCATCCAGGCTGGAATACAATGGCATGATCTCGACTCACTGCAACCTCTGCCTCCTGGGTTCAAGTGATTCTTCTGCCTCAGCCTCCCAAGTAGCTGGGATTACAGGCATCTACCACCATGCTAGGCTAATTTTTGTATTTTTAGTAGAGACAGGGTTTCGCCATATTGGCCAGGTTGGTCTTGAACTCCTGACCTCAGGTGATTCTCCTGCCTTGGCCTCCCAAAGTGCCGAGATTACATGTGTGAGCCACTGTGCCTGGCCCAATGAGCCCCATTTTCTAAACAGGCAAAAGGGAACATGGGGAAGTGAAGTGACTTGCCCAAGGTTACAAAGCTAGTAGGTGGTGAAGCTGACATTCAACCCAGATATCTGACTTAAGGCTCTCTCATGGAGTTTTTGAGACACGAATTCTGTCTGTGATCTGCTTAGCCAGTGATTCTCAACCCTGGCTGCAGGTTAGAACCATCTGGGGAATTTTTAAACATCTTGATTCTAGATTATACCCCAGACTAGTTAAGCCAGATTGCTAGGGGTGGGACACAGGCAGTAATTGTTTTTAAATCTCCTCAGGTGATTCCAATGTGCAGCCATATTGCTAATCAGTGGCTATATATTCATAATTCTTTCCACCTGTTTTTAAAATTTTTTATTATTATTATTATTTGAGACTGAGTCTCGCTCTCTTGCCCAGGCTGGAGTGCAGTGATGTGATCTTGGCTCACTGCAACCTCTGCCTCTCAGGTTCAAGCAATTCTCCTGTCTCAGCCTCCCAAGTAGCTGAGATTACAGGCACACAGCACTACACCTGGCTAATTTTTGTATGTTTAATAGAGATAAGGTTTCACCATATTGGTCAGTCTGGTCTTGAACTCCTGACCTGAAGTGATCCACCAACTTTGGCTTCCCAAAGTACTGGGATTAAAGGTGTAAGCCACTGCACCTGGCCTCCACCTGTTATTTTTTAAAACTAGAAAATAATTATATTTGTTCCTTTTCACAAGCAATAGGTAAGAGGCCAATGAGTATAAGACATTGTATACCCACTGCATTTGCATTTCCTTTCTCTTTGGGGACCCAGCTAGCTCAGGCCTTCACTTTCTTATTCAAGAAGGAAGAAGAAAAAGTGATAACTGTGGTAGCCAGATAATGCTTAGATTTGCAATGTGTTTGGAAAAAAGAATACCCAAATTTATTAGTATTACCTTCAAATGAATTTTAATGCAATGGCACAACTAAAAGACTGCTACTGCTTTATTGCTGTTAAGAAAAAAAAAAAAGAAACAAAGCTGAAATTTTGCAGAGTTGTATCTAGGGTGCTATAATTGATCCTGGAGTGGCACTGACAACTTGGAAGTGCTAAGCTATGATGCTATACAAAGGGCTGTGAAGTTACCTGCATAGTGACAGATAGGAAATGAACATTTGTTGAGCATTTACTCATGGTGTAGTGGACAGAACACATGTTTTTATAGACAGGCAGACATGGGTTCAAGTCCCAACCATTTACTAGCCGTGGTATTTTTTGTTTTGTTTTGTTTGTTTTTATTTTTTGAGACAGGGTCTCGCTCTGTTGCCCAGGCTGGAGTGCTGTGGCGTGATCTTGACTCACTGCAATCCGCCTCCCAGGTTCAAGTGATTCTTGTGCCTCAGCCTCCTGAGTAGCTGGGATTACAGGTGTGTGCCACCACACCTGGCTAATTTTTTTTTATTAGAGATGGGGGTTTCACCATGTTGGCCAGGCTGGTCTTGAACTCCTGACATCAGGTGATCTGCCTGCCTCGGCCTCCCAAACTAGTGAGATTACAGGAGTGAGCCTTTAAGTCTCCATTTCCTAATCTGTAAAGCCGGGACTGATAAGGCTTACCTGGCAGGACTGTATGATTGCTGAGATAGTGTGCGAAGTGTCTAGTACAGTATCTGAGGCATGGCGATAATTACGATCGTGTGGTAGATGCCATGTTATCCACATTTGTTATTTCCCTTTATCTTCACAATACACCCTCAAAAAGATGCTGTTATTTTGACTGATGGAGGTGAGCCCTGAGAGGCTCCACAATTTGCCCCAGTCAGCTGTGAGATGTCCAGTTAGGATTGGTCTCCTGTACCCGAAGCCTGTGAAGGTTGGCTGCCACATCTTGCTTCACAGGCCATCCCATAGCTGACTTATCTATTAGAATGGAGGGAGATAGTCTCTGGATAATGAAATCAAATTTAAAAGGCAAACAAGTTTTCAGCTATCTTCCAAGCATATAACAATGTTATGAAAAAGGCTATCTGGCTCAGAAAGGGCACTGTCACTTACCTCTTTTCCTTTTAAGATGGAGCTCTACCTGGAGAACACCCATCTAAGAAACTGAAATTGCAAAGCCCACTCTTGCTTGAGTACTGCTAGTGTTAGCTGTATGCTGAGCTAAAACAAAACAAAACAAAACAAAACAAACAAAACAAAACAAAACAAAAACCTGGATGAGCCACTGTCTATTCACATCAGATCCACATCAGTTTTTCTGCTGGTGGCTTTTATGGTCTCCCATGAGAGACCATAAAACTTCAAATTGTGGGACATTGTGAAGTAATTTAAGAAGAATCAAATATTGTGAAACAGTTGGGAGCTCACTGTGAGAAACCTGGGTTCCTTGGAAGGACGAGAATGGGTTTTGGAGAATAGGTAGGAAATCTCTGCCACATAGGCCATCCAAGTGGAGATGTGCAATGGTCATTTGGAAATATGGCATAGGAGCTGGGGAGAGAGTGGAAATAGCATCTAAAGTTTTGAGGCCTTAGGATCAGATGAACTTGTTAAGGAAAATTGGATAGAGTCTGAAGAGGAAAGGTTGAAAACGGAACCTTGAGGAATACCAGACATTAAGGGACAGGCAGAGGAAGAGGAATTGGCAAAGGAGACTGACAAAGAGTAGAATCAGAAAGACAGGGGTGACCAAAAGCAGGGTAGCATTTCCAAATGAAAAAGCTGACAGAACTTTGAGGAAGCCCATCCTAGGGCTGCCATAACAAAACATGCCGGACCAGTGGGCTTGAAAAACAAAATTTATTTTAACAGATGCAGAGAGGTCAAGCGGGATGTGGACTTAGATGGTGTCATTGACTTTGGCAATTAGAGTACTGGTGACCCTACAGTGTAGTTTCAGTTGAGTAGAGGTGAGATGGTAGAGGCCTGAGAAGGAAATGCAAAGTGATAAAGTGGAGCTAAGGAGCAGAGGGCTCACTGGCAATGGAAGACTTTTCTGGCATCCCAAGCCACTATGAACTATGAAATGTCAATTAGTAAATCTATGCTGGGCACCATATTTCCTGAAGTGCCATCTTAATTTTTAGTTGAGTCAACTATTACAAATGTCTTTCTTCATCAGGGAGAGTGACATACTCACTGTATGGTACTCTTAAGTGTGCATTCATTTTCTTTCTCATCCCGGGTCCCACTGTTCACAATGGTCTATGGCATCCATTTATATCACCTGCCTGTCCCCTGAAAGCATGTAGTTTGTGACTTTTGTTAAGGTATCTCTTGGGGCTCCTTTCAAGGTTACTTCTTATATCTAGGATAAATCAGAGCTTTCCTCTGAAGCAAAACAGAACATTTATTTACTTATTTATTGGTCTTGACATGTTTTATTGTGATACAATACACATAAACAGAACATTTATAGACCAGTGGCAGTGGGATGTATATCTCATGCTAGGGAGGAGGTGGAGGACCATCTACTGGTGGAAACCAAGTCGTGGAAAAGATGATGTTTGACTATGATAATAAAAAAGAAAGACAAGAGGGAGAATGCTGTTTATATAGAAGCCTGCAACTGCAATAATGACTCTACACTGGAGATTGATCAAGGAAGCATCCAGTAAAGGAATGCGTTATTAAACTAGCTACCTGCTGGATAACTGGAACTTAATACAGCTGAGAAAACTCTGGGAGCTTGTATAAAATACTTATCTCAGCATTACCCCACCCAAGGTTGAGGGAGCTCTCATCAGTCATTGACTGACTGGTGCTGGAATGGGGAGAGGAGTGAATGTGCATTAATAGTGCCAATGTCCTGGCAACTCCTGCCATGGAGTGGTGAGATAAAGACTTCAGGCCAAGGAGAGCAGGTGCTACAGCTGGAAGTCAGCATGGGTGTGGTAAAGGGGTTGAAGGAAAGGTGGATGCCAGTAGTCTCTGCTGTAGTCCTGTGCTGTTTTGTCCTCTGTCATTCTGATTCCTTTGAATCAAGCTCTGAAACCTTGAGTCCTGTCCTACAAATACCTGCCTCATAAAAATGTGCAGATATTTTTCTAGGGTATTGTATTAGATTGCTAGGGCTGCCATAACAAAATACTGCAGACCGGTGGGCTTGAAAAACAAAAATTTATTTTCTCATAGTCTTAGAGGCTAGAAGTCTGAGGCAAGGTTGGTTTCTTATGAAGACCCTCTCCTTGCCTCGTAGGTAACCATTTTCTCTTGTGTCTTCATATGGTCTTCCCTCTGTATGTGCCTGTCTTAATCTCCTAATCTTATAAGGACACCAGTCATACTGAATTATGGCCCATCCAGGTGACCTCATTTTACCTTAATTGCCTCTTGAAAGATGCTACATACAAATACAGTCAGTCACATTATCAGATATTGGGGGTTAGGACTTCAACATGTGAATTTGACAGGGACACTGTTCAGGTATTTATTTAAAGATGAAATTGTTTGGCCAAAGAATGTACACATTTTAAATTTTAATAAGTTGACTAAATTAACATTGAAGAGTGGCAGAATATGCCTCTCCAGAATATGTCATTTTGGCTTAAGGGTTATTTTGAAATAAAGGCACTTTTAAGGAGAAGGTGGAAACAGAATTTTTTTGAGACAAAATCTCACTCTGTCTCCTTGGCACAACCTTGGCTTACTGTAGCCTTGACCTCCTGGGATCAAGTGATCCTCCTGCCTCAGCCTCCGGAGTACCTGGAACCACAGGTGCACACTACCATGCCTGGCTAAGTGTGTGTGTGTGTGTGTGTGTGTGTGTGTGTGTGTGTGTGTGTGTGTGTGTTTTGTAGAGTTGGGGTCTTGTGATGTTGCCCAAGCTGGTCTTGAATTCCTGGCCTCAAGTGATCCCCCTGCCTCAGCTTCCCACAGTACTGGGATTACAGGTATGAGCCACCATGCCCTTCTTAAAGCAGAACTTTCTGACTTCTCCTTTTTTTCCTGAAAGCATATTAAACTCCCATGTAAAAGATGCTCTCTCTGTACCTGGAGGAAAGAGATATTTTTATCACCAGAGACAGAGAGAACTCTCTGCAGATAATCGAATTTTGTTGAAACAACTCTCACCTTTCTTTAGCTTTCCTGTATATTTTACTTTTTCACAATTGCCCCTCTTTGTCCAACATAGTAGGAAAGCATTGAAGTTTTGCAACTTCTTTGAGCCATCATTTGTTTATGAAGATTCTTAAGTCACATAAAACTTAAAAATTAAATAAATCTTTAGGTTTCTCTCCTGCTAGTCTATTTTATGTCAATCTAATTCTCAGGCCCTGCTGGGGTTCCTACAAAGGTATAGGTAAAGCTTTGTCTGCCCTACACCATTCTATATAGTATCACGAATTTCACTTAAATCAGCAATGTCTGACATCACTTCTTTCACACACCCTTCCCAACATTGTTATTATCAAATTTTAAAAACTTTGCTAATCAGATAGGTAAAAAAGTGGCATCTCTTTTTTTTTTTAACCCAAATTTGCCCAATTACTGATAACACTGAGGATCTTTTTATATTTTTGTTAGCCATTGAACTTTCCTCTTGTCTGTTCATGTTATTTTCTCTTGGGTCATTTGTCTTTGATTATGAAATTCTCATTTTTTTTAATGTATATCACTATACTAACTCTTTGATACATAGGCTGTAGATATCTTCTAATAGACTATCATTCATCTTTATGTGAATGTTTATCATATAGAGGTTTTACATTTCAATGTGGTTACCTGTGCCCTAAGTTTGTTCTCTTCTTACTTCCTCAAGGACTTTTTTACTCTGTGGATAATGCCCCCACCCTTCCAGCTTCAGCCTTACTCTAAGGAATCCTTGCAATTGTTGAGAAACATACTCTAGTATGTCCCACTTTTTACACCTACTCCTTGAACCATCTCTCTCTCCAATTACTGGCCTCTTTTTGCTTTGTTTCATAGCAACATTTCTCAAAAGACAGGTTTTTTTCGTTCTCTCCACTTCCTCACCACCCCTCCAGTCATCACCCTCTGTAGTCTGGCTCTATGACCACCTCTCTGCTGGAAGTGTTCTTGTTAAGATCACCAGTCACCTTCATGGTGCTAGTTGGAGTCACACCTCTGTTCTCACGTTATTTAATCTTTCGGTAGCATTCACCATGACTGACCATATCTCCCTTCCTGAAACATTTTTTTTAAATCTTGGCTTCAGTAAATGAGCTCCCCGTTTTCTTTCTAACTGCCTCAGCACTTCTCAGTACCCTCTGCTGATTCTTCCTCCACCACCAACTCCCTAAATGTTGGAGTGTCTCCTGGTACAGCCCTGGACACTCCTCACCAGCTTTTCATCAGGTAAACTAACTCCTGTCCCAATAAATACCTTCTGTGTGCTGATGACCCCCAAATGCACAGCTGCACCCTCGACCAAGTCCTTGAGCTTTAGACTCGTACATCCAATTCCCTACTGGACACCTCCCCTTGATTATTTCACACTTAATGAGTCCAAAAATTGATCTTTTTGATTTTCACTGCCTCCCCAAAAAACTTTTCCCACTCTGTTTTCCCCTATCTTGCCAAGAATCCTGTTGCTCAAACCAAACTCTTAGGAATCACCCTGATTTCTCCCTTCACTTCAGCAGTCCATCAGCAAGTCTTAATGTTTCTATTTCCAAAATGTTCTCAGTATCCATATATTTTCATCCATCTTTGCAACTATTGTGCTATTCCTTGCACTGACATATCTTCCCAGGACTACAGCTGTAGCCTCCTAAATGGTCTCCTGCTTCCATTCCTGCCTCCGTCTAGCTTATTCTCCTGTTAACATTTTCAGCATTTACCCCCATCTTAAGTTACTGTAATAACTTTTTTCTTTATGTTGTTATTGTCTGTTTCCTCTATTATTTTGCAAGCTCTGTGAGGGTAGGGACCAGATCTGTTGTATTTCTCACCATATGCTAACTTCTGGCAGATTTAAGTATCTTAGTACATACATTTTGATTAAATCAATGAGCAAGTGAATGCATGATTTTAAATATTAGGTAATATTCATAATTTGCTCAGAAAATTCTCCTGAGATTGGCCACTTCCCAGACTGGTGAAACAGGAGAAAAGGATCTTGTATATCTCAATGACTCCTGAAAAGAGCATAAAAATAGTATGTTTGGGAACATAATGTGGAGCAGGAGTTATAATCTCAAATGTCTCTGGGTTCTGGCAGGTAACAGAAATGGGGAAGTTACCATGTGTAAGCCACAGTGAGTGGTAGGGACTGTCACAATCTGGAGAGGCTCCAGCTCCAGCTAATGCAGACTCATCAGCTCCAGCCAGATGTGGCCAAGCAGTGAGGGGCCCAAAGGTAAGTGATCTTCCAATTTTTCAAAAGAAGCTGAAAGTATATACGTACAAATTGGAATTGGTTTTGTTGAATTTCTCAAACTTGAAAAAGAATTAGTTTTGGCTGTGAGTAACGATTTGAAACAGCAATTTAAATGAGGGAAAGTATATTTCTTTCCCACAAAAAGAAGTTTGGGACATATAGTCCAAGACTCATGAAGCTCAATGGAATTAGGGACCCAGGCTTCTTCTAATTTGTTGCTTATCTTGGCATGGCTTTCATTCTTGAACTTACTTTGTGGCCCAAGGGACTGATGTAGCCCCAGCCATTAGCTCCTCATTCTGCACAGCAGGAAGCAAAAGGGGAAAGAAAGGGCCTGACTTCCTGGAAGCTTCTATGCCTCACTTCTATTTCATTTCATTGTCTAGAACTTAATCATGCAGCAACTTCTAGCTGCAAGGGAGGCTGGAAAGTGTAATGTTTGTTTTAAGTAGACATGCTCAACTAAGGAAGAAGGGAAGGATGGATACTGGAGGTCTAAAGTAGGAGTCTCTGCCAGAGCTGGCTATTTATGTGAAATTTCTAGGTTTTGACAACATGACAGCTAAACACAGCAGGTCTGTCACCTGATTTCAGCAGAGGAGCTGCCATTGTTGTTAACCCTGCTTAGAGCAGCAAATGTGAATGGGATGCACTTCAGTGTCACATGGGGCAGCCCACAAGTCTGGGTGCTGAGGATCATAAACAGATGCAGGTTAGTAGGACTTAGACAGTGCAAACAGTAGTACCTGTGTTCAGGTACCCTAGGAGATGGAGGCAGGTTGTGGAAAGCACTGTGAAGGTGGGTTGTGGGTAATGGGTGAGGGAGCGGCTACAGTCTGTTACCTGTACACCCAAGCAGTGTTCAGGGCATTGGCAGCAACATGGGAGGATCCTGGCATCCCTTACCTTTAGGTCTAAGCAGTTATTCCAAGGGGTGCAGTTTCTATCTTCTCTGAATTATAAAGTCCCACTCAGTGTTCTGACCTCGCATACCAGGTCAAGGTCACCCTCTCTGGAGATGTAAGTGAGGCTGAACTAGGCCCAAACTCCCTGAGAGCTCACTGGCCCTTTCCAATCACTGCCTTCACTACCAGCCCTCTTCAGTCCTCTCTCTCTGGCCCTCTCTAGCCCCGTCCAATCACTCAAATTGCCCTCTTAGACTTGGGTTCATCCCAGTCTGAGGCTCCATGACAATTCCCCTCTAAATAGCCTCATCTCCCAGTCACACCAGACCTTCTTGCCATGGTGGCACCATGTGGTGGTAGGAAAAGAATTGAATTTGCAGACAGGCTTCCCCCACTTGAATCTCTGTACCATCACTTACTAATTGACTGGACTATAAATATTTCTATAAGTGTAAATTGGCACTAATAACATTCTCCTTACCTACTTCACAAGGCTTTTTGGAGGATTCACAGGGATTACTTATGTAAAAGGTCTTTGTTTAAAAAGAAAAAATAGCCTAAACAACTCTGCATACAAATTTAAGGTTCCAGTAAAGATTCTCTGTAACTGCCCATATATGTTTAAAATTCGTGACTTTATTGACACAAACTTTGCAATGAAAAGTGTCATCCTAATAGGATAGTAAGAATCAGTTTCTGTCTCATACACACTTGAAAAAGTAGCCAGATGCATTTTTAGTCACATGGTTTAACTTCTGCTTGCTGTCTCTGTGAAATCCAGATTGTTCTGGGGAAGACTAGATTATATGCCCTGCATTTCCTTCTCCCCTGGAAGTGAGAAAGTGTTTCTATATAAAACAGAGACACTTTCTTAAGGTGATAAATTCCAAACAACATGCAGCAGTGAACAGATGTAGAAAGAAAGCAGTAAAGAGAAGCCACAAAGCACATCCCCTGGGAGAAAGAGCCCTTGAAGTTGCAGGGTCACTGCCAACCTTCGGCAGCTGGGGGCTCCTGCTGAGTAATGCCAGTGGGGACATATGAGTCACAGGTTTTGCTTTTATTTTATTATTATTAAAAACATTTTTTAGAACATGAAGTTCCCTAAAAGCCCTTTCTCAAAGAATCACAAAATGATAAAGGTTTAGAAAAACTATAATTTTGTGTGTGATATAGTCTTGTACAGTGATTAGAACACCTAGTTAAGACACAAACCTACCCTGGATATGAAAGATTCCATTGCAGAGCAATTTGCAACACACACGATGTCTTAGGGTCTAATTCAGTCTCCTGGTTATGAAGTCACTGTTAGATTCAGGATAGACAGTCATGACTACAAGACCCCAAATCTGTCAACATCTGCATAGTACCTGGCACAGGATGGACATTCAATGTTTAGTAAATAAATATACAATCTGCCCATGGAAGGAAAGAAGGAACAATGACACCACCCATTTGGGTTTGAAGAATAACAGAGTTAGCAGATAAGGAGGTTGAGTACCTGACCTTTGACCTGCATATCAGTTCTCTGGACTATATTATATAAATATAACACCATTAGGCTGCCTATTTCTGCTAAATATGGAATTTATTGGTATAGTTTGGTACAACTTTAGTCCTGTGTTTCCCAATCCCAGGCATGTTAACAGTCCTTAAAAAATCATGCTACATTACTTTGCAGGAAAATACTTCTAGATGAACATGTTTCAAAACATATGAGAAAACTATTCCTATCAAAACATCGTTTTTCTGTGTCAGCTACCTCATTTCTAATGCAGGGCACATCAACCTAATGTCAGAGTGAATACACATAAAACAGATGCTGGCTTTCTAAAGTGATTCCTTTGTGGATGCCAACATGACAGTCCTGGAGCTGTATACAGAGAGGCCAAGGGGAAGCCATGCATGCTGCTGCATGTCTCTGAATCATCTCCCTCTCCTCCGCAGTATTCAGCCTTTGATTCACAATTGCAAATGACCCCAATGGAGAGGGAAGGCATTCAAGAAGACAAGCAAAGGGAACTGGAAAGCTATGCAAAATTGCAATGTCTGGCTGAGCCTTCAGGGGTGTCCTTATTTGGATACATTGGCCACAAGCACGGTGACATTAAGGACTGGAGGACTTTCCAGGCAGATGAGAAACAGGTATGACTGCTTCACAGACACCTCCCAAAGACATGCCATGGGCAGTGGGTTGGTGCATGGGAAACTGGATCTGATCTGTCTCATACCATGCTAAGGAAACAAGGATAACAAGGAGTTTCCCTGTACCTTGATTGTTTCAATATGTGGGTTTAGAGTTGGATGAAAGCCAGCTTTTAAGTGAACCTGATAAGATTTGTAATGATAATATTTAAAATGAAAGAAGGAAAGAATAAGTTTGCCTGAAACAGAACACACTATCATGGCCAGGCGAGTTTAGCACTGAGGTGTGACTCTTTAACCCAGGAAACACATTCCTACTTTTCTGTTTCACAAACTGACCTGTAGCTTTAACTCACTACTTTTACACCAGACCCTGTTACAGGAGTTGCAAAGAGGCAAACTGAACTGCACACTTGCAGTTTATTAACATAGGTGAGCACTGTACCAATACATTTGTATGATAAGTAGGAGGCTCAGAAGGTCCCAACAAATCAGGCAGCAGTTTGCTACCAGGTAAGACAGTCTTGCCAGGGACTCAGTAGCATTCATGTGCAGTAAGGGGAAGACACTTCTTCAAGGTTCTTTGATGGGATCTAGTGCCATGAAGGACACTGAAGAAGTCCAGCTGCCCTTCTGCTTGCACTCTCTGCTAGTTGACACAGTTCTTTGTGATTCTTCGACTTCTGTCCATCTGTTGGATGCTGTCTGTTACATTAATGGTGACTTCTTTTGAGGACATTCTCTTAGCTTCTCTTTTAGCCTGTTAAGTTGAAAACAGTGATTGAGTTACTAGGAAATGTAAACCAAAGAAAATGACTGAGGCAAATCTCAATCAATTTAGGGGTTTATTTTGCTACCGTTGGGAATATACCTAGGAAAAAGGAACACAAATCACAAGAACATTTGTGATCTGTGCTTTTCCTAGAGAGGGTTTGAGGACTTCAGTATTTAAAGGGAAAAAAGTAGGCAGTAATGGAAAGAGGAAAGGAAAAGGGGAGGGTAGAGAAAAGGGGCAAACAGTTACATTCTTTTGAGGCTTTCATGAGCATTCATTGAATCCACATTTTATATGTGAAAGGAGGGGATAAAGGAACAAATATGCATTCATCTCATGCTCAGTGAACTTGCATTTTTATATAAGATAAACATAGAAGAGCTAATGAGCAAAATATGCATTTGTCTTAAGTGAGCAGAGGGATGACTCCTAGTCCTGTCTCTGTCCCATGCCTGTGAAGATAAGCTATTAATTTACATACGATGAAATCCAGGGACAGATCCAAGATGGCTGATTAGAAGCAGCTCAGGATTGCAGCTCCCAGCAAAAGCGCAGAGGGTGAGTGGATGCCGCATTTCTAGATGGATTTTTATTGCCCACAGACCAGGAGATTCCCAGGCAGAGGAGCCCCACGGGTTGCCAGTGCAGCTGTTTTGGCCGGTGTGGTGATTCTATGCACAAAATACACAGGTCCGGGTGCTGTTTTAGCTGGCAATTGGAGCTCCTGGGAGACAGAGTTGCCCATTAAACTGATAAAAAAGGGGACTGAAAGAGGGAGCCAGGCCAGGAGATTCCTGGGCAAAAAAGCGCCACGAATCTCAGCACGGCTGTTTCAGCCAGCACAGTGGGTCACCACATAGGAAATCTCAGTGCCTTTTCAACAGGCGACTGGAATACCTGGGAGACAGAGTCACCCATTCAACTTAAGAAAAAAAAAAAAAAAAAAAAAAAAAAAGGGCTCTGAGGCAGGGAGCCAGGTGATCAGGCTTGGCTGGTCCCACCCCCACAAAAAAACAGCAATCTGAAACACTCTGGATTGAGAGTTTCACAGCAAGCACAGCTGAACCAGGGACAGTCCAGCTCTGTGGGGGAGGGGCATCCACCATTACCAAGGCAGTCCACCACTACGGAGGTAGTCCGCCATTGCTGAGATAGCCCACCATTGCTGAGGCAGCCCACCATTACAGAGAGAGTCAGCCATTACAGAGGTGGACAGCCATTGCTGAGGCAGTTCTAACTATACCTGTATAAACAGGACTGCAGGGAAGTTCACATGGCAGCTGGGCAGAGCCCACAGCAGCTCAGCAAAGCCTCTGCAGGCAGACAGTAAGTAGGCTACCTCCTCACTGGGCGGCACAGCCCTGAAAAAAGGCGGCAGCACAACAGAAACTCATAAATAAAGCCCTAACTCCCCAGGACAGAGCACCTGGGGAAATTTAAAAAGGGGAGTTTCTGAGTTCTGCTGCAGCAGACTTAAACGTACCTGCCCAGCAGCTCTGAATGAACAACGGAGCTCACAGCTCAGCACTTGAGCTCCTATAAAGAACAGACTGTCTCCTCAAGCAGCTCCCTGACCCCCGTATATCCAAAGAGTCACGTCATAAAGGAGAGCTCAGACTGACATCTAGCGGGTATCCTTCTGGGACAAAGATAGCAGAAGAAGAAACTGGCAGCAACCCTTACTGTTCTGCAGACACGGCAGGTGATCCCGAGGCAAGCAGGGCCTGGAGTGGACCTCAGCAGTCCTACAGCAGAGGGGCCTGACTGGTAGAAGGAAAACTAAGAAACAGAAAGAAATAACTTATCATCAACAAACTGGACGTCCACTCAGAGACCCAATCTGAAAGTCACCAACTACAAAGACGAATCAACAAGATGGGAAGAATCCAGCGCAAAAAGGATGAAAACACCTGAAACTAGAACACCTCTCCTTCTACAAGGGATCACAACTCCACACCAGCAAGGGAACAAGGCTGGATGGAGAATGAGTGTGATTAATTCACAGAATCAGGCTTCAGAAGGTGGGTAATAAGAAACTTCTCTGAGCTAAAGGAACATGTTCTCACTCAATTTAAAGAAACTAAAAACCTTGAAAAAAGATTTGATGAAATACTAACAAGAATAAATAACTTAGAGAGGAATATAAGTGAATTGATGGAGCTGAAAAATATAACACAAGAACTTCGTGAAGCATACACAAGTTTCAACAGCCGAATTGACCAAGCAGAAGAAAGGATATCAGAGGTCGAAGATCAACTCAATGAAATAAAACAAGAAGGCAAGATTAGAGAAAAAAGGGTAAAAAGGAATGAACAAAGTCTCCCAGAAATATGGGACTATGTGAAAAGACCTAATCTATGTTTGATAAATGTACCTGAATGTGACGGAGAAAATGAATCCAAGCTGGAAAATGCTCTTCAGGTTATTATCCAGGAAAACTTGCCCAACCTAGCAAGGCAGGCCAATATTCAAGTCCAGGAAATACAGAGAACACCACAAAGATATTCCTCAAGAAGAGCAACCCCCAAGGCACATAATCGTTGGATTCACCAGGGTTGAAATGAAGGAGAAAATGCTAAGGGCAGCCAGAGATAAAGGTAGGGTTGCCCACAAAGGGAAGCCCATCAGACTCACAGCAGATCTCTTGGCAGAAACCCTACAAACCAGCAGAGAGTCAGGGCCAATATTCAACATCATTAAAGAAAAGAACTTTCAACCCAGAATTTCCTATCCAGCCAAACTAAGATTCATAAGTGAAGGAAAAGTAAAATCCTTTGGGAACAAGCAAGTACTCAGAGATTTCATCATGCCCAGGCCTGCTTTACAAGAGCTTCTGAAAGAGGCTCGACACATAGAAAGGAACAACGACTACCAGGCACTTAAAAAACACACCAAATGGTAAAGAGCATCAACGCAACAAAGAAACTGCATCAACTAACGGGCAAAATAGCCAGCTAGCATCAAAATGGCAGGATCAAATTCACACGTAACAATATTAACCCTAAATGTAAATGGGCTAAATGCCCTAATCAAAAGACACAGACTGGCAAATTGGATAAAAAGCCAAAACCCATCAGTGTGCTGTATTCGGGAAACCCATCTCACATGAAAGGATACACAAAGGCTCAAAATAAAAGGATGGAGGAAGATTTACCAAGCAAATGGAGAGCAAAAAAAGCAGGAGGTGCAATTCTTATCTCTGATAAAATAGACTTTAAATCAACAGAGATCAAAAGAGACAAAGAAGAACATTACATAATGGTAAAAGGATCAATGCAACAAGAAGAGCTAACAATCCTAAATATGTACGCACCCAATACAGGTGCACCCAGACACATAGAGCAAGTTCTTAATGACTTACAAAGAGACTTAGACTCCCACACAATAATAGCAGGAGACTTTAACACCCCATTCTCAATATTAGACAGATCAACGAGACAGAAAATTAACAAGGATATCCAGGACTTGAACTCAGACCTGGACCAAGCAAACCTAATAGACATTTACAGAACTCTCCACCCCAAATCCACAGAATTTACATTCTTCTCAGCACCACATCACACCTACTCTAAAATTGACCACATAATTGGAAGTAAATCACTCCTCAGCAAATGCAAACGAACAGAAATCATAACAGTCTCTCAACCACAGTGCAATCAAGTTAGAACTCAGAATTGAGAAACTAACTCAGAACCACACAGCTTGATGAAAACTGAACAACTGGCTCTTGAATGTCGACTGGATAAACAATGAAATGAAGGCAGAAATAAAGATGTTCTTCAACGAGAATGAAGACACAACATACCAGAATCTCTGGGACACATTTAAAGCAGTTTCTAGAGGAAAATTTATAGCAATAAATGCCCACATGAGAAGCAAGGAAAGATCTAAAATCGACACCCTATCATCAAAATTGAAAGAGCTAGCGGAGCAAGATCAAAAAACCTCAAAACCTAGCAGAAGACAAGAAATAACTAAGATCAGAGCAGAACTGAAGGAGATAGAGACACAAAAAACTATTCAAAAAATCAATAAATCCAGGAGCTGGTTTTTTGAAAAGATAAAAAAAATAAACAGACCGTTAGCCAAACTAATAAAAAAGAAAAGAGAATAATCAAATAGATACAATAAAAAACAATAAAGGGGATATCATCACAGATTCCACAGAAATTCAAACCATCATCAGAGATTATTAGAAACAATTCTATGCACATAAACTAGTAAACCTGGAAGGAATAGATAAATTCCTGGACACTTGCATCCTCCCAAGCCTAAACCAGGAAGAAGTCGAAACCCTGAGTAGACCAATAACAAGGGCTGAAGTTGAGGCAGCAATTAAGAGCCTACCACCCAAAAAAAGCCCAAGTCCAGATGGGTTCACAGCCGAATTCTACCAGACATACAAAGAGGAGCTGGTACCATTCCTTCTGAAACTATTCCAAACAACACAAAAAGAGGGAATCCTTCCCAAATCATTTTATGAGACCAACATCATCCCGATACCAAAACCTGGCAGAGACTCGGCAAGAAAAGAAAACTTCAGGCCAATATCCATGATGAACATAGATGCAAAAATCTTCAATAAAATACTGGCAAACTGATTGCAACAACACATCAAAAAGCTTATCCACCATGATCAAGTAGGCTTCATCCCGGGGATGCAAGGCTGGTTCAACATATGCAAGTCTATAAACGTAATCCAACACATAAACAGAACCAAAGACAAAAACCACATGATTATCTCAATTGATGTAGAGAAGACCTTTGACAAAATTCAACAGCCCCTTATGCTAAAAAACCTCAATAAATTAGGTATTGATGGAATGTAACTCAAAATAAGAAAAGCTATTTATGACAAAACAACAGCCAATATCATACTGAATGGGCAAAAACTGGAAGCATTCCCTTTGAAATCTGGCACTAGACAGAAATGCCCTCTCTCACCACTCCTAGTCAATATAGTATTGGAGGTTTCAGCCAGAGCAACCAGGCAAGGAAAAGAAATAAAGGGCATTCAATTAGGAAAGGAGGAAGTCAGATTGTCTGTATTTGCAGACGACATGATTGTATATCTAGAAGAGTCTCAGCCCAAAATCTCCTGAAACTGATAAGCAACTTCAGCAAAGTTTCAGGATACAAAATCAATGTGCAAAAATCACAAGCATTCCTATACACCAATAACAGACTTAAAGAGAGCCAAATCAAGAATGAACTGCCATTCACAATTGCTGCAAAGAGAATAAAATACCTAGGAATACAACTAACAAGGAACGTAAAGGACCTCTTCAAGGAGAACTACAAACCACTGCTCAACAAAATAAGAGAGGACACAAACAGATGGAGAAACATTCCATGTTCATGGTTAGGAAGAATCAATATCGTGAAAATGGCCATACTGCCCAAAGTAATTTACAGATTCAACGCTATCCCCATCAAGCTACCAAGGACTTTCTTCACAGAACTGGAAAAAACCACCTTAAACTTCATATGGAACCAAAAGAGATCCCGCATAGCCAAGTCAATTCTAAGCAAAAAGAACAAAGCTGGAGGCATTACACTACTGGACTTCAAACTATACTACAGGGCTACAGTAATCAAAACAGCATGGTACTGGTACCAAAACAGAGATATAGACCAATGGAACAGAACAGAGGCATTGGAGGCAACGCCATACATCTACAACCATCTGATCTTTGACAAACCTGACAAAAGCAACGGGGAAAGGATTCCCTGTTTAATAAATAGTATTGGAAAACTGGCTAGCCATGTGCAGAAAGCAGAAACTAGACCCCTTCCTGACACATTACACTAAAATTAACTCCAGATGGATGAAAGACTTAAACATAAAACCTAACACCATAAAACCCCTAGAAGAAAACCTAGGCAAAACCATTCAGGACATAGGTATAGGCAAGGACTTCATGACCAAAACACCAAAAGCATTGGCAACAAAAGCCGCAATAGACAAATGGGACCTAATCAAACTCCACAGCTTCTGTACAGCCAAAGAAACAGTCATTAGAGTGAATCAGCAACCAACAGAATGGGAAAAAATTTTTGCAATCTACCCATCTGACAAAGGGCTAATATTCCAGAATCTACAAAGAACTAAAACAGGTTTAGAAGAAAAAAAAATAAGCCCATTCAAAAGTGTACAAAGGATGTGAACAGACACTTTACAAAAGAAGACATACAGGAGGCCAACAAACATATGAAAAAATGCTGATCATCACTGGTCATTAGAGAAATGCAAATCAAAACTGCATTGAGATACTATCTCACACCAGTTAGAATGGTGATCATTAAAAAATCAGGAGACAACAGATGCTGGAGAGGATGTGGAGAAAAAGGAACACCCTTACAGTGTTGTTGGGAGTGTAAATTAGTTCAACCATTGTGGAAGACAGTGTGGCAATTCCTCAAGGACCCAGAAATAGAAATTCCATTTGACCCAGCAATCCCATTACTGGGTATATATCCAAAGGATTATAAATCATTCTGCTGTAAGGACACATGCACACCTATGTTCATTGCAGCACTGTTTACAATAGCAAAGACCTGGAACCAACCCAAATGCCCACTGATGATAGACTGGACAGGGAAAATGTGGCATATACACACCATGGAATACTATGCAGCCATAAAAAATGATGAGCCATGGAATACTATGCAGCCATAAAAAATGATGAGTTTGTGTCCTTTGTAGGGACATGGATGAACCTGGAAACCATCATTCTCAGCAAACTGACACAAGAACAGAAAATCAAACACCACATGTTCTCACTCATAGGTGGGTGTTGAACAATGAGAACACATGGACACTTGGAGGGGAGCATCACACACTGGGGTCTGTCAGGGGGGAAATAGGGGAGGGACAGCATGGGGGTGGGGAGTTGGGGAGAGATAGCATGGGGAGAAATGCCAGGTATAGGTGATAGGGAGGAAGGCAGCAAATCACACTGCCATGTGTGTACCTATGCAATAATCTTGCATGTTCTTCACATGTACCCCAAAACCTAAAATGCAATTAAAAGAAAGGAAGAAAAGAAAGAAAAGAAAGAAAGAAAGAAGAAAGAAAGAAAGAAAGAGAAAGAAAAAGAAAAGAAAAAGAAAGAAAGGAGAAAAAAAAGAGAGAAGGAAGAAAGGAAGGAAGGAAGGAAGGGAGAGAGGGAGGGAAGGAAATCCCACAGAACTCTGTTTTAGGGTAAAGATCTTGGGGCCCACAAGGAATTTCTCTGTGAGAAAGTATGAGAGAGTTCCCCTGGAAGGTATGTGGCCTTCTATCTTTGCAGTTATCTATTTGGGAACAAAATGGTTTTTGGTGACTCAGTTTCTAAGCTTAACCTTTCCCTTTGGCTTACTGAGTTTGGGATCCTGAGATTTTTATTTTCCTTTCACAGAAATATCCGAAGGTCCTCAGAATTTGCATTAATCTTTTGAGATTATCACAAATACACATACACACACACACACACACACACACACAATCAGGAAGGATCACCCACAAAAATGCATGCACATATGTTTCCTATCAGAGGTTTCTTTGTTGAATCTTTAATACCAACGCAGAACCTGGAATAGGGCATGTTCAGTAAAACGCTGTTGAGTGAATGAGCTACAGTCCATCAAAGGGTAATATGAAAGTTTTCACCGTCGGCTTTAGTAGAGTGGTTAAGGGTTTCAGCTTTGGAGTCAGAGAGACTTTAGTTCAAATACTGGCTGTATGATTTCACTTTGGGCAAGTTTTTTCTAACCTCTCTAACCCTTATCTGTAAAATGGGGAATAATAATAATATCTCTCTCATTAGGTTTTTGTATGGATTAAATAAGGTAATACATGTAAAGTACTTAGTACAATGCCTATCACTAAATGAAAACGAAAAAAAAAAAAAACCCACCTTAAAAAGTAAGGTAGACTGTCCACTTCTAACTAAGGATAAACCAATGGCGAAATTCTGAATTAATATTAAACATTAAAACACTAATTAAATTGTAGGTTCTTCAAGTATGTGTGCCCAGTCCCTGATTCTCCATTCCCCTCAAAAAGAAAACAACTTTGGTGAGGGGCATTCTTGTGCTTATTCTGCTCAGTGATTTTGTGCTGGGGGTGAGCATAAGTGAGCCTGTGAGTCGCCTCCACTAGTGGATGGACACGGTTATTTGCTGCCCATCCCCATTCCAGAAAGGACCTGTTGCCTCGCTGCAGGGAGAACAGTTAGCAAGTAGCCTCCAGTTGTCCCTTTGGGGGTCAGCCTCAGCTGCAGATAGTCACCTCACTCAATAAGGCCCAATTTGCAGGTAAATGGAAGGGCATAAAGGCCTGGCCATTTGGGTCCCAAACAGGTCAGCTCCCACAAGCCACTTATCTGCACAGGGCAGGGGTGGCCGAAGCTATTGTCAGCTTGCATTGTGGCTGGACTTCTCCCTTAATCCACTCCTGCTTCCATCACCCCTTTCCACAGGTGTGGGCCCCAAGGGCACTTACTAACATCCTGTATAATGACATCTCATGGTCTGCCTCCTGGGAGCATAGTCTGCCTCAGATCCAGTGGGAACACTCCTCCAGGCATGAGCACCTCCTCATGCTGGGTGTTTGAGATATGCTCATTTTTCATACAACATGGCCCTGAACACAAGCCAACTACTTCCTCTGTAGTGCATCCAAACAAATGGTGGATTATTGCACTGATGGAGAAAAATCCATTGCTCTATTTATTAACAAACGATATGTATGTTTCTAACATGTCACATAAATCCTGTGTCCTTGTGTAGCTGATGGCGACACCCCTCTCTAGATTCCCTTCACTCTGCCAGAGCATCTCTCCCAGCAGATTCCCTTTACTCTGCCAGAGCATCTCTCCCAGCTGCTGTGACTGTTGGCTGCTAACTGCTCACCGCACACCCTTCTTTTTTTTTTTTTTTTTTTTTTTTTTAAGAGATAGAGTCTCGCCCTCACCCTGTCACCCAGATTGGAGTGCGGTGGCACGATCTCAGCTCACTGCAACCTCTGCCTCCCAGGTTCAAGCAGTTCCCTGCCTCGGCCTCCCGAGTAGCTGGGATTACAGGCGCCCGCCACAATGTCCAGCTAATTTTTGTATATTTAGTAGAGAAGGGGGTTTTAACATGTTGGCTAGACTGGTCTTGAACTCCTGACCTCGTGATGCACCCACCTCAGCCTCCCAGGCCTGAGCCTCCACACCCAGACAGCACACCCTTCTTTTGAGATGTGCCCTCATCTAATTGGAGCTACTTCCTCCAGGAATGCCAAACAGGTCTATGTCCTGGAGAGACCCATATCCCTTGCCTGATTGTTAGGATACAAACAACTGCCCTTTTTGCCTCTGTGGGGTACAAATCCGTGGTGCTTTGCATGCCCCAGGGTTCCTTGTGGGATCAAGCTGAGAGTAGACTACAGCTGTTCAGCTGATTGAGCTCACACTTGCTGGATCTGATCCTCTGCCCTGCCCTGCTTCCTGCACTACTATGCAGGTTTCACCTGAGAGTACTTTTTCAATTACTTGCATCCTTTCAATTACTTGCATCCTTATCTCGGGTTCTGTGTCTAGGGAAGCTAACCTAAGATAATACTTTATGGGTGATTTGAGGAACATTTAAGGATAATTTTACTCTACATAATTTTAGCCTTATCTGTTGATTTCATGAGATAGATGTCATTGCTTTCCTCGGTGTGTTCCCAAGTACCTAGCATAGTTCTGAGACTTCATAAGCTCTCAGTTTAACTTTGGTCGAATAAATGAATGAATGAATGAGTCCACTACATTTGTGATTGTACCCTTGCTTTAACAACCAGTAGGCAATACTGCTTAGGGCTCAGTCTTACATTCAAGTGTTCTGAGCCTGAACTGGTACCAAGGCTAGCAAAGACTTTTATGGGTTTATTTTTCCCAAAAAGCAGAGAACCAATAAAATCACACTACCTTGAAACTAAACATCTCTTGTTATTTATCTGTAACTCCTCCTGTCCTTTAAAGCATTCTTTCTAAGAGTAGTGAGGACTAAGCTCTGATTTTTTAACTTGCCCAAATTCCTAAGGGGTCTGGGGAGTCATGCCCTACAAACCACAAATTCTCATCACATGGGTTTTATTTAACCCTGTATATCGTGACTTACTTCCCAGTCTGACTCTGGCATAACAAGGAAGAAAATCAAAATATTTTACCCCAAAACATGTTTTTCTGCCATAGCTTGAAATGGCCCTGAAAAGCCGTCCCTTGTGGGAAAAACCACATTCTACAGAGAATCCCCTCCACCTCCCTTTTTTTTCCCCTTTCTTCCTTTCCAGATCCAGGTGATAATCAGCTATGAGCTAGGCACCCTTTTAGGTCGGATAAGAAACATTTTACAATCTGCTTGTCCTGAAGTCTGCTGAGAGCTTCCTCTGCAGCAAAACTTGGTCTCTACAGTCCTTTGTCTTAACCTGAACATCTCCTTTCTATTGAACCTAGGTCTTCCGATAAACGCAACCAATTGTCTACCAGAAAATGTTTAAATTTACTATTGCCTGGAAGCCCCTGCCACCCGCCCGCCCACTCCGCCTTGAGTTGACCCACCTTTCTGAACCAACCAAGGTATTTTTAAATGTATTTGATTGATGTCTCATGCCTACCTAAAATATATAAAACCAAGCTGTACCCAGCCTACCTTGGGCACATGTTCTCAGGACCTCCTGAGGGCTGTGTCACTCGTATTTGGCTCAAAATAAATCTCTTCAAATATTTTACAGAGTTTGACTCTTTTCATCAACAGTAGTTACTTGATTTTCCCAGTTCACATTGGACTACCCCATGCCTGCTAAACACACACACACACACACACACAGACGCACACAGACACACATACACATATCCATGCACACACAAAGCGTTGTGAAGGAAAAGAAGACAGTGAGTCTGTTTCCTAAAGAAAACTGGGGTGAGGTGTCACTACATAGCTTTGAGGACTGGGGCATGGACTAGAATGCAGAGGCCTTCTTTGAAGTGAGCTAAATTGACTGTAGCATTCCTCTCAAATTGGTGGGAGGTAAGAGGGCTTTCCAGAATGGAAATGGAAATGTTGCAAACTGCAGAAATCCTTTTCTTTAGAGAAGACTGTTGGTAAGATTTCACAAAAGGCTATTAAAGATGATACACAGCTCTCTATTTCAATCTGTGCTTCTAAGCTTAAAAATCTAAGCAAAAATCCAGCAGTTGGATTTCTAAGCCTGTTTAAGAGGGTACAAAGTAGTCATTCCTATAACAGCCACAGATATATATATAAATTATAATCCCAGTTACAATAGGGCCATTTCTTAAATCTGCATTTCATAAGCCTGCACAGTGGAAATGTTTAGAGCACAAGCTTTGGAGCCAGATAGACCTGGGCATAGAGCAAGCCTTTGCCACTAGTTAGCTGCAACAAGACATGTTGCTTTGACATTTGAGTCTCAGTCCTATTACCTGAAAAATGAAGGAAATGCCTGCTTTTCACTTTTCTTTGAGAGAATTAAGTATGCCACATAACATTGATAGGGTTACAAACTTCTCCTCGTTTATCCAGGGCCAACGAGTTTTAAAACTAAAGGTTCCATATCCCAGAAACCTCCTCAGGAGGCCCCAGCCAACTAGGACTGCTAGTCACCTCAGTTGTAGCTATTAACTTTAATTTTATTTGGACAAGGATGATGTCAGTCAAACAGCAAATTAAAGCCTCATTATACTGAAACAATGACTACTGCTACTTCTAAATGGCAACAACAATAACTCTAAAAGATGTGCTTCTGGAAAAGGACAAACTAGAGTTCTGTACTCCCATGATATGGGCTCAAAAGGTTCCAAGCCATAAACAAATCCACTTTCAAATAATTACACTGCATTTAAGTTAGCAAATTAGTTAACAATACATTTTCTCGGAAACATTTTATAAAAGAGAAGCTTTCAAATCTGAGACATCAACGGAAAGGTACCCAACCAAAAGCAGCCGTGAGGATGTTCAAGAGATTAGTAGTCATGGCAATTGAGGACTAAGCTCTGATTTTTTATGTTGCCCAAATTCCTTTCTAAGGGGTCTGGGGAATCATGCCCTACAAACCATAAATTCTCATCAGATGGGTTTTGTTTGACCCTGCATATTGTGGCTTACTTTCCAGTCTGACTCTGGCATAACAAGGAAGAAAATCAAAATGTTTTACCCCAAAATATATTTCCTTGCCATACCTTGAAATTGCCCTGCAGAGTCTCTTGTGGGAAACATCCACATTCTGTGGAGAATCCCTTTTCCCCTTTGTTTTCCTTCCTTCCTTCCCAGATCCAAGAGATAATCAACTAAGAGCCAGGCACCCTTTTAAGTCTGATAAATTTACAACCTGCTCTCTTTAAAGTCTGCCATCTAAGACCTTCTTCTACACAATAAAACTTGGTCTCCACTTTCCTTTATTTTTAAACTGAACATCCCTTTCTATGGATCCCAGGTCTTTAGACAAACTCAACCAATTGTCAACCAGAAGATGTTTAAATTTACCTATAGCCTGGAAGCCCCCGCTTTGAGTTGTCCCACCTTTCTAAACCAAACGAATGTATTTCTTAAATGTATTTGATTGATGTCTCATGCCTCCCTAAAATGTATAAAACCAAGCTGTACCCCAACCACCATGGGCATATATTCTCAGGACTTCCTGAGGGCAGTGTCATGGGCTATGGTCACTCATATTTGTTTCAGAATAAATCGCTTCAAATATTTTACAGAGGTTGACTCTTTTCATCAACACAATCTAATTGTAACTCTAAAACCTTAGCTTTCAAGCCCAAACAAGAGGAAGATGAGGAAAAAAAAAACTATAATGCCAGATAATTTCTCTAGAAGATTGGAGGAGTTGTTTTACCCTCCTCTAAGAAAAGCAACATAAGTACAGGAAACAATCATGCCATTTTGTCCCTCAGTGCCTGTGATGCTTTATGCAACATACTTTCCCCTCTGATGTAGTTTTTCAGCCATCCAAACCTTTTTATTTAACATCACACCCCTCTCCCTTTTTAATGACAGGAAAAGAAAATGTTTCTATTGCGATTACTGGCTTTAAAAAAAAACAAAAAACAAAACAAACTTATGGCTTCCAATTCCTTGATGAGAGGAGCCTAATTGGCACCTTTTTATCATGCAGCTGTGCCAATCCTGCCTCCACTTCTAACATTTTTGTTTTGTGAGTTTTATCACCATTGACTCTTGTTAATGGGCCACCTCTAGTTTCTCACCTAGTTTTACAGCTTTTCAACTCTTTCCTTGCCTCATTTTAATGTCTGCAGCTTTAGTACCCCATGAATCATAGATTTTAGTCTTCTTGATATGCCTCTTTAATTAAAAGTAGTCTGCCATTTCTCAAGGGTAACCAGATTGACCGTGATAAACTCTTGGCAGTCTCCGACCCAGATGGACTTGTTTATCTTGGGGTTCAGGTGTCAATAATCAGCCCGTTCCCTGTGGAGGCTGGGACAGCTTGGCTGCCCCTAGAGACCTGGATTCAAGACTGCAGCTACCTTTGCTCAGCCTTTTCTCACTTTTCCCCAAAAATGGAAATAGAGATGTTCTCAGCTTTGCTTGAATGTCACAAATACAGCTGTACCTAACAAGGGATTATACAAACCTTTTCATAGTTCTTTGCAGACAACAAATAAAAGCACGACTTCTGCAATGATGATGTGTGAGACACCAATTTTTCTGTATACGTAGTACTTTTAATTATAAAAGGAAGACATAATTATGGCAAAAAGAAATTCAAAGAGAAGGGCTTTTAGTGCCTTTCCCAGAGATAATTATGGCCTATAATTTCTTATGGAATGTTGCAAGGATTTTCCAGGCATATACAAGCATAGGGCTCTGTTATTCTCTCTCCCTATATTCTTTACTGCCTTCTTGGCCTTCAACCACAGTTTAAATTATAGATTTATTTTTTTAACTTATTTTTTACTTCCTCCTCATATTGTAAACTTAAAGACAGTAAGGATCTAGCCTGTTTTGTCCACTATAATATCCCAGACTCTACTTCAGTGCCTGTCGCATAATAGACACTCAATAAATAATTTGACCATGAACACATGTGTGAAAATAAATCTTCAGAAAGAAAAGAAAGACAAACTTCCGGGAACAGAAACTGTGTGCATTGCCCTGCCTCAGTGTCCTAGAACTTTCCTACAAGAATTCAGTTATGTCCATGATTAATCATTCCTTGCACCATCTTGGAGAGACAGGTGGGAATGTTACTGTATTCACTTTTCAATGAGGCATCTGAAACCACTCGGGCAAACGCAATTAGCTCAAAGGCAATGTCAGTATTAGTGATGAGTAAAACTAAAGATGGTGGCCCCAGGTTTCATATCCCACCTCTCACAACTCTGCCAAAGCTCATTCTAAATTATCCACCATTAAGTTTCAGATAATGGGAAGAAAGAACCTGGGCTTAGAAGCAGACAGACCTGGGTTTGAATTCGAACACAGCCAAATCATGACTCCCTGGACCATGTTGACCAGATACCTAGTTTCTGAGCCTCTGTTTTCCCAGGTAGAAAATGCTGCTGCTTATCTTTTAGAGTTGTGAGGGTTAAAAAGTATGTCATAGTGTGTCTGGCACTTTGTAGGCACTTTAAAACATTATTTCATCCCCTACTCCTTCCCAAAAGATTAAAGACTAGAGCTTTATCAATTGCAACTCCAGATGTTTGACTTCTCTTCAGACAAGTCTCATGAAAGGAAGATACACAATAATGCATCCTAATTGTTCTCAAATTCTGTGAATTTATTTGCTGCTGCTTTGTGAATTTGTACGGCATTAATGCAAGGTCAGTCGGGATATTTGATCATAGCAACTCCACCAAGGTCCAGCTGCTAGCCTCAGAAGACAAGGGTCAGACCATGCTGCAGATAAAACTCTCAAGTATCCTCCAAGCCTGGAGCATATCCTATGCAGACCACAGCCCCCTGCCCCATCTACACTTACACTCACTCCGTCTAGGAGTTTGTATCAAGTGCCAAAAGGAGTTACTTTTCAATTTGAACCTCAGATAGAAGATCAGACATTAGGAAGGCAGCAGAACCTGCTTTAGAAAAGCAACTGAGCTCCCACAGAGCAGTCATCACAGGATGGTGGTGCAGAGTCGGGATGGGTGGGGTCGAAGCCATGGGAACCTTTTCTAATCTGAGTGATGACTAGGCTGTCTCATTCAATCATCACGTAGGTAGTGAGTACCTGTTAGGTATATAACCCTCAAGTAGGCTCAGGAGTCAAGGGAAGACTATAAAGAAAAATAAGGCGGTCTCTGCCCTGAGAGCCTTCTAGTTGAACTGGTTTGACCGCAGACCCTTAGATGAATGCCGAGTCTTGCAAATCTCTACAAGAGGTGGCAGCCAGTAAGTAGGTGCTCATCTTTGGATTGCCAAATTCCTTCCTTTTCCCAGACTTGTGCTAGAGAGTACACCAGAGTGCCCTCCTAACAGCTTTTCCCAGAGGTTTCTGTTGTTCTTTCCCTCCTTTTAATGTCCTGGTTTTGTTTTGCTAGAAGAGACTCATGTTTACTTCCCAAACTTCCTTGATATGTCTCACGTTAATGTTATCTGGGAGAACTCCTGGGCTGGTCCTAACCTCCTTCCTTGATCAGGTTTCCTATCTATGTGGGCCTTCACCTATCTTTCTTAGACTGGGCCAGGCCTTGCCTGTTGACCAGACACTGAGGGAGGGGAGGAGGAGAAAACTCCTTAGCTGAGAATCAGTCCCCCTGCTAATTCCTTTAGCATGGTCCAGTCACTTTGCCAAGAATAAGAAAGCAACTTGAAAATACACAGCTTCTGAAGACAGGAGGGTTCCCTACAAGGCCAGCCACATGTCAGAGCCTTTTCTACTTCAGCTGTAGCCACATACACATTTCTACTGCAGCTGAATACTTAAGGAGGTAGTTTAAGAAGGGGCTGAGAAAAACAAGAGTCCTAAGCCCAAGGAAATGGTATATTCAGGTTAGAGAGTAAATGTTTGGAGGCAGCCCAGAGTTCCTGAAAAACTAACCAGCCGGTGAAGACAAGCAAATACAGCACTGCCTCTCGTGTTGTTTGTGGAGCTCAGGTAGGGAGCTGGATGAAGGAGACCAAGCCAATGGTTTATCAGACACTGCGGAGTCAGTAAGGCCCCAAAGGACTGGGGAAATCAAGGTGTAACGGAGAAAGAGAAAGAGCTCCCCACTGAGACAGTCAGTTCCAATTTGTGAAAGATCATTTTTGCCACAATCTTCTTGCCAGTTAACACCTATTAACACCAGACATAAGGTGGGGGGAACCGGAGGGAACTGACAAAAAGGAAGGTATGGTTTATTTGATGGGACATGAAGTGGAGGGCTCTGAACGAGGTGCTGTTGCTCTCAGCTGTAAGCAACGTGAGCTGCCCCATCACCCTGGGGAAAGCAGTTTAAACGTGAGGCAGCATCTGCATTATCTGCGTGTCTAAGAGACACACTAGGAAAAGACAGTATATCAAAGGCCCAGGAGGGAATAGAAAGAAAAGTATTTTCTTTGGGCAAATAGTAGGCAGTTGAGAGCCTCCCTGACTGTTGGTATGAGATAGCTCTGTAGACAGAAGCATCAATCACAGGTAAACTAAGCTTCTAAACTAACATTTTAGACAGAAAACCTTTGTCTTGGCCTTTGAGGGACTCAGGATGGCCAGTGACTGGTGAAGTCTCAGGATGTAAAGACCACCGATGAACTTTTAAACGTGAACCCTTAAAACTGAAATTATCTGCTCCCTGATCTTATTTTGAAAATAGTTATAGCCATGTTCATTTAATTATGAAAACAAAAGCTGCCCAGGCTGCTCATTGATATGCATCATCTGCCCAGGGGTGCTGCGTTGGGCAGGTGTGTGTGGTCATCACTCCCCTGTGGCAGTTTCCACTCCTGCTGAAGCCCTATGGGAGCTGCCTCTGCCTCCCATTTTAAAGTCACATGAGCTTCCAGAATTTGTGTGTGTGCGTGTGTGGGGGGGGGGGGGGGGCATGGGGGCTTGCTTTCCCTACCTATATCTGAGTCTCAATTCCCATCTGTAAATTGGATACAGCAATGTCAACATTTTAGAGTTATTGTGAGGATTAACAGATAATATAACAAATTGCTTAGCACCCTATGTCATACCTAGACCACATGCGAATAAATAGTTGCTACTGTCTGAGTGTGGTGGCTCACACCTATAATCCTAGCACTTTGGGAGGCCAAGGTAGAAGGATTGCTTGAGCTCAGGAGTTTGAGACCAGCCTGGCCAACATAGTACACTTTCCTCTTTACAAATAATTAACAAATTGGCTGGGCATGGTGGCGCGCTTAGTTGGGAGGCTGCGCTTGAGCCCAGGTGGTCAAGGCTGCAGAGAGCAGTGACCAAGCCACTGCACTCCAGCCTGGGTGATAGAATGAGACCCTGTCAATAAATAAATAAATAAATAGTTGCTACCACAAGGAAGACGGGCTGAGCACAACTTACTGATTTTTAAGTCTTTTGTTCCGTAACTGGAACTCAGTCATAAAGCATATAAAGCTGCATAACCACTTTGGAAAACCATTTGTCAATATCTGTTAAAGTCAAATATACTCCTGTCCTATCACCCGGCAATTCCATTCCTAGGCATGTTCCTAAAAGAAGTGATGTCCACAAAGGAAACTTACACAAACATTAAAAGCTGTATTGTTCACAATAGCCCCAAACTGAAAACAACCCAAATGTCCATCAAGTAAAATGGTTACATTGCAGTGTATTCATATAATGAAATATACATAACAATGAAAATGAGAAAATTATTGCAACTCAGAACAACATGGGTGATTTTCACAAGGATAATGTTGAGCAAAAGAAGCCAGACTTGAAAAAGCTCACACTTGTATTATTCTATTTATAAAAGTCTCAAAAATAAGCCAAACTGATCTATAATATTAGAAGTGAGAAGTATGGTGACATTGTGGATGTGTGAGCTGGTGACAATGTTCTATGTCTTCATGTGCGTGATGGTTACATAGATGTGCCACCTTGTAAGAATTTGTTAAAGTTATGAGTTGCATTTCTTTGTGTATGTATGTGATATGTGGTAGCCTGTGTTATTGCTCCTAATTCTTTGCTCTCTCTCCACTTTGGACAGAGTATGTTTCCCTCCTTAAAGTTGGGCTTGTCCATTTGACTTGCTTTGGCCAATGGGATATTGCTCAGTATGATGTGAGAAAAGACATGAAATGTGTTCAAGTCGTTTGGTTTTGCCCCCTTGGGTTTCTGCCATAGTCATAAGAATATACCCTAGAAAGCTGATGCTTTCTTGGCCTGGTTTCCAGAATAATATGTATAGAACAGACTGAGCCAGCCCTGGAAAAGTCAGGCTGAGCCTATTTAAGTTACAGCTGACCATGGTGGCAGTGGTGGGGGTGGGGAGGAGTTGTTGTTTCAAGCAACTGAATGTTGCTGTTTTTTGTTATACAGCATTATTGAGGCAACAATTGACTAATACACTATTCGTTTTTAAAAAGTACTTGAAGCTCTTATGTTCTGTCTTCTTAATAGCCACCTTTTTCAATTTAAAGTTACCAACATCCATCTCCAGCACTTATATGGCCTTATTCATGTAACACAACCAAATGAACCTCAGTTTTCTTATCTATAAAATGTGATAATACTTATTTCACAATGCTCTTGGGAGGACTTAAAGAGCCGGTAGACTTAAAAGCACTTTGTAAACTGCAAAACACAATTTTAAAGTGATGGATGATGGGGTCAGGTGGGGAAACAAGTGCATGGATCATGCATCCAGCAGGCAAAGCTGGTTCCTTTTGACCACAGTCCATCCTTGCTCAGAGGGTGGGGGTACAAGTATGCAGAGGAGACTAGAAGAAAAATATCTGAGCCTACAGTAGAACAGTCACCAAGCTTCTGAACATAGTTCTGTGGGTCCAGGCTGTCTTGAGAGATGACAGTGATGATTAGGTCTCTAGAAGGCCAGCTTATGCACAGGCAAAGTAGACAATACAGAACCCTAGGAAGCACACCACAACCCTTAAATCTACACCCCCCCATTACCTTCTCCAGTGTCTGCAGGGCCACCATTAGTGCTTCATTTAAGTGGGTTATGTCACTGCGTGCCTAACTGTCCCCTGTTAATCCTTACTGCCATTCTTATCTACATCCCAGTTTATAGAGAGCAGGCCCATCTGTTCACTCATTTTGATATTATTTCCATTGTGTGGATAATGAACCTGAGATTCTGACAGATTAACTGATTTCTGAAAGGCCCTTTGTTAATAAGCTTTAGAGATGAATTTGCAACAGGTTTTCTGACCAAAACTTAGGGAGGCAACTCACTGATATGAGCAAGAATTCCATAACTAGATAATGGGTTGTATTCTCAGAAAATAGGTGGCATTGGCCCAAGGGGACAGGACCAGTAAGTTTTGGAACTGGGGCTAACCTGATTAAGCCTACCAAACTTAACCTGCATTGCTTGCTTTTAATCACTTACTTCTAGTTAATCTTAACACCTATAGAGCTAAAAGTCCCTTAGCTAACCAATCCACTAGCTTCCTTACAAACTACTTATCTGATCTATAGATCACCATTGTTAACAGTTGCTAAAAGTTGTTTTTCAGGAACTTGGGGTTAGCTCTTGTCCAGTTAAAGCCAGTTGAGATCATTGACCCTTCAACTGGGTTGTAGAAATGCCCAAGAGATGATCTCTTGAAGTCAGAAGGCCAAAACTCTTCCTGAAGATCACACAAACACAGCTATTTTCTGAACATAAATCATGTGAACAGCCACGAACCATGACTATGGAAGCGCAGAACACTGATTATCTCACTTTCCCCCACTGCCAATCATCTTTCCCCGTGCCTTAGACTACCCCGCTACTTTATCCCGTAGATAGCCCTAAATCCTATCTTTATGGAGGCAGATTTGGGATCTGTTCTTCTGCCTCCTCACTTGGCTGCCTCATGAATAAACTTCCTTTTTTGCAAAACCCATTGTCATAGTGATTGGTTTGCTGTCCACAAACTGAATGAGCCTGGTTTGGTATCATTTTGACAGAAGGATAGGAGAAAATGGGTTTGGAGTATAGGGTAAGCAGTGGATTTTGAAGGGGGTGGGGCATAGGGAAGATGAGGAAGTCAGAAGGAGGAACTGTGTAGAAGAGGAAGAGACTGCAGAGCCCTGAGCCTAGCCTACTGAGAGTGCTCGTTCTGGACTGCCCCTCCTGTACCCAGAAGAGGAGCTTCCCAACAATAGCTCTGGGAGAAAAGAAAGGTTGCCAGCCATGTCCAGGGACATAACTGCCCTGCCTCTTCCAACAGTCTGGGGATGATGCTGTCACCACATTCTGCTATGAGCGCCACCCTTGAGGGCCCTTCCACTGCCCACCTAGTTGGAAGGCCTGAGTAAAATGTCAGACTTGTTTCTAACCACTCTGGTCTTCTCATTCCTTCCTCTACCCACTCCCCACCCTGCAAACCCCTGAGAAAAGCCGGCTGCCTGGCCTAAGACTGGTTCCTCTAATCAGCACAGTCCTCACCATCAACATGGTGACAGTGGCCGCAGAAGACAAGATCCTTGAATAAAACTGTACTTAAGCAAACATAAACATGCAAACAAAAAGCAGCAATCATCAAGGCAGGGTTTTGGGGTGGGGTTTGCAGCAATTTTTACATGGGTGGGGTAGAGAAATTTCATTGCCAAGGTGAGCCATCCCTGGTCCCTCCCTGGACACAGCTGCTGGGTGACTCTGCCCTGAAGCAAGCCCCACCCCCATTCTCTAGTCCCCAGTTGATTCTGTGGCTGCAAACGTACCTCTGTGGTCCGAAGGCCATTCTGTTTCTGGGTCAGAGGGCCTGAGGAGAGGCTCTGGGGATTCGGGCACTGGGTCTCACAGTTCGTCGTCTTCTCTGGGTTGGGTATTCCACCTGGGGCTGTAGATCGGGGCGCACCATTGGAGGACAGTCCATCTTCCAGCACGCCTGGGGGAGGTAAGCAGAGGATGGAACCAAAAGCTTGCACGTGGCAGATGTTGCAAACAATCCCAAGATGGTAGAGAAAAAGAGAGTCAAAATAAAAAAAATAAAAATCACCAGAAATCCCACCAGGCAGAGGTACCCTTTTCTATAAGAACATATATGCTTTTTACAAAAATGAGATTTTAAACAATTTCATAACATGAAAATTTTACTTAATGATATCTTGATGACTTTTTTCTATGCCATTAAATATTCTGCCATATTATTTTTCACGTCTGTGTCATCATTTATTTAACTAATCCCCTCTACTTGGATATTTGTTTCCACATTTTCATAATAAATCTTCCTGTGATGAAATGCCTTGTGGTTAAAGCTTTATTTTAAATTACTTCTTTGGGATAAAATCCTAGAAGTGGGATTACTGGATTGAAAGTTATATAAAGGTTGGGTTTTTGTTTTGTTTTTTAGATAGAGGGTCTCGCTCTGTTGCCCAGGCTGGCGTGTAATGGCATAATCATAGCTTGCTGCAGCCCCAAACTCATGAGTTCAAGCCATTCTCTCACCTCAGCCTTCCAAGTAGATGGGACTAAAGGCACATGTAACCATGCCCAACTAATTTTTGTATATTTTTTGTAGAGACAGGGCCTCACTATGTTGCCCAAGCTGATCTTGAACTCCTGGCTTTGAGCAATTCTCCCACTTAAGTCTTCTAAAGTGCTGAGATTACAGGCATGAGACAACATGCTTGGCCAATACAGAGTTTTGTTTTGTTTTGTTTTGTTTTGAGACAGAGTCTCACACTGTCGCCAGGCTGGAGTGTAGTAGTGCAATCTTGGCTCACTGCAATCTCCACCTCCCAGGTTCAGGCAATTCTCCTGCTTCAGCCTCCCAAGTAGCTGGGATTACAGGTGCCCGCCACCACGCCCAGCTAATTTTTTGTATTTTTAGTAGAAACAGATTTTCACCATGTTGGTCAGGCTGGTCTCGAACTCCTGACCTCAAGTGATCTGCCTGCCGCGGCCTCCCAAAGTGCTGAGATTACAGGCGTGAGCCACCAAGCCTGGCTGGAGATTTTTTTTTAGTAGCTCCACCTCAAAGTGTTGGACGGAGTATGTGTGCCTTTTATAACAAATGCCAAGATATGATAGAATGAAGTTTAAGTAAATAGCCTCACTGAAAAGGAGGAGAACTATACTGAGGAATTAATAAAGGATGAAAAGAATCTTAATGGAAAGAGAAAAGGTGGCCCAGGAAGGATGACAGGGATGCCAAATATGATGCCGGAAGCTGACAGTCTCTGCCATTGTTACAGGGAGGTGAGGAGAAGCCAGGTAGCCCGACTTTTCTATTCCTCTACCTGCTGAGGGCAGTCAGCAACAATAGAGGAGTCTGTGAGGGGCAGGGACTAGAGAGAAAGGCAGTGCTCCTGGGAGCTGGAGACACCTGAAAGAAAAAAAAACCCACATTGAGAAGACTGGCATTTTGAAAATAGTGCCAAGAGTTAGGGCAATAGTAGTTTCCATCCCTGCTCTCCAAATGGATCTCTCAAATAGATGCAGATGACATTCTAGCAGGAAACTTCAGTTACAAAAATCAGTATGAAAACAAGAATGAGCAAACATTTGAGGAAGGCCAACATCATAAAAAAGAGACAGCTCACTCTCCAATGGAGAGCTCAAAAGAAATGGAGTTAATATGGTATTCAGAAAAGAATTCTCAATAAGAATAGTCAGTCTGCTCAGAAAAATGAAGATAATATAACCACAAAATGAGGACAAGGGTGACCCAAAAAGGTTCAATCAGAGATACCTGAAATAATAATCTTAAATGCTGAAAGAAAAAAACCTCAACAGAGAAGCTGAATAACAAGATAGACAGAGCAGTTTAGTGAGCTGAAAGGGCCGGTTAAGGAATTCTCCATGGTAGCACAGAGGGCTAAACATTATTAGGAAATGCAGGATAGAAACCCAGTAAATTAAACCTTGATCTAAAAAGAGTTTTAGATAAGAGGCTAGAGAAGACTGAAGGGAAGCAGTAGTCACAGAAATAATAAATAAAGATTTATTAGAACCAGAAAGATGTGAAACCTCAACTTGAAGTAGGCTACCAAGTACTTGGCAAGATAAATAAAAAGAGAAGCCCAACCTAAGACAGACCTTAGTGAAGTTTCAGAACATCAATGATACCAAGAACAGCTTTAAAAGAGGGGGAAAAAAATCATGAGTGAGACTGACATCAACTTTTCATTCATCTTGTGAAAACATTGTTTCGTAAGAAGACTATGAATGTTTTCAAGATTTCAAAGAATATACACATTTTTAAGTCTTTTCAATATAGTCTCAAATTTACCTCTGTAAGTCTTTCTTCTATTGACCATCTGCCAATGGTATATAAGACACCAATATTCCCCAAATCCTCACAAATACTTAATATTTTCTTTTCTGGTTTTCATCTTTGTCAATTTAAGAAGCAAAATAAAGTATCTCATTGCTTGGATTAATGCTTCTTGATTACTAAAGATGTTATTTATATGCCTATTGACTAATTGTGTAGGTTTTTTTTTTTTAATTGTAAAGTCATTTGTTTCTCTTTCCTTTGGGGTATTTGCCTGGGCTTGCTTTTAATCAAACGTAAAGAAAAACAAAATGTTTTCCCTGGGTGTTGAGAAATTATTTGCCATAGGGCAGGCATCAGAAGCACAGTGTATTTTTGTGTATCAAGGGCGGGAGGGTGTTGACTGGTAGAGCTGCTAAGACTGCAGTTCCCACAGAGTGAGATGGCAGTGTCCACAGGACACCTATCCATGTGTCACCCACTTGCTCTGCCAAATGCTAATGAGCTCTCAACTGTGACCATGGGATAGATATCAGAATTCAAAACATTGAAAGTCACAGTGGAAAATATCTGGTCCAGAGCTCCCTGACTGGTAAGCCTCAGCACATTGCAGTGCTCTGATGGATTCAAGGTGAACAGAGAGATGAACTCCTGCAGCTGGACTTGCCCCAAATCCTTGTGGCTTCCTTCCTCCACCAGCTACAGCCCGTCCCCTTCTCTTCCCATTCCCACCTGTTCTCCATCCTGTACCTAAAGAGGCCTGAGATGCATGTGTATGAACACCACAGCACACGTCTCATCTCTGCCCAGTCCTCCCTGCAAACAGCCTGGGCCTAGAGGAGTGTACACCTGCAGAAGAGATAAGGAAAAGAGGCCCATGAAGACCGTGGAAGCAGGCTTAGTGTGGTTTGGATTTGGTGTGATTCAGACTGGATTCTAGGGTCCCAGCACTCACAGAAGAGTCTAGAATAGTGTTACTCAGTGTCCTCCAGGAACCAAACTGTTGTTACTGTCTGCTATGGGATACACATAAGAACTGAGTGCAAACATTTAGAAATTTTTACAGCAACTTGACATTGACAGAACATCCAAGGGCAAACTTGTCTGATTAAACTTACTGACTGAACAGGGTACACACTAGGTTGAGGGTTGAGTGCTTTTAAACTCATGTGGTGAGTCGCGAGTGGAGTGAGTTGTGTATTAATCACGCACAGTAGGACCTCATATTTGTCTGTAACAGACTGGAGAAAAAAAGCACAATGAATTCTGAAGGAGGGCTGAGGCTTTGGTAGGTACATCCCCTTGGCCCCTGGATAACTCACTCTGTGGGAAGGGTGGGGCTGACGGGGTGAAAGGGACAAGGGGCCTCTGAAGCACAAACCGAGGTAGAGACTCCATTTCCTAAGACTAGGGTAGAAACGCCTTCAGCCCTTGGGGCTACTGAGTAGGAATGAAGGCTGGCCAGGGCTCCCTTTGCTTGCTGTTTCCCCCAGTGTGCCATACAGATGTTGCCTTTTTTTTTTTTTTTTTTTTTTTTTGAGATGGGGTCTTGCTCTGTTGCCCAGGCTAGGGTGCAGTGGCATAATCTCGGCTCACTGCAGCCGGTTCCTCCCAGGTTCAAGCAACTGAACTGCCTCAGCCTCCCAAGTAGCTGGGACTATAGGCACGTGCTACCATGCCTGCCTAATTTTTGTATTTTCAGTGGAGATGGAGTTTCACCATGTTGGCCAGGCTGGTCTCAAACTCCTCAAGTGATCTCAAGTGATCCACTTGCCTCAGCCTCCCAAAGTGCTAGGATTACAGGTGTGAGGCCCCACACCTGGCCTTCAGATGTTGCCATTTTCTATGTGCATCATGACTTGGTACCTGGGTCGAAGGTGGGTAAGAGGCCCCTACTGAGCCATCCACTGAATGCACCATGATGCTGCCAGCATGGATGGGGGTGGCCACTCCCTTGTCATTCCCTGTAACACTTCAAAGGGCACATCTGACCCCAGTCCTCCCCACGCCCATGGCCAGTTTCCTTTGGGGGTTGAAGGACATGAAACATAGCTCCCTTCTCCCTGCAATGCAATCCAGTTTCTGACTCAGGAGGAGGGCAGCTGGGCAGCAAGCAGAGGCCTAACACACCAGAATCAAGAGCAGGCAGCAGGGAACATATCTCAGGGTGGCAGAAAGTGGGGCCAAGCATGATTTAGAGCTCCACATCTGGGCACGTGCTCCATTGTCCATTGGATTTACTTGTAAAACACACATTAATAAGGCAACATTATGAAGGATTTCAAGGGAGTGCCTGCAGAGCATTAGATCCTAAGCACAGGGCCCCTTGTGAGCCCAGCAGGCCCCATGAGGCTGCACTGGCTGCACATTCACAAAGTCATCCCCGCCAACCCATGGAACAGACCAAGGCAGAGCTGCCATGGCCGAGGTGCCAATGGCCAGTCCTTCCCTCTCAGAAGTCCCTCCTATCCCTGGCATCTTTGCTGAGCCTCAGGGCTCCTAGAAACACAATTTAAAATTCCATCATTTGGTCTAGAGTTTTCACTTCTCATTGGTGGCCAAACAAAAATTACAGCTTCAGTTTCTTAACCCCCAGTCTAGAAACTTCCTCATCTATTAAATTAGGATAATACTTCATGAGGATTAAGTGAGACCATATCTAAAGGTCCTAACAGTGCCTGCACACATATTGCACTGATTATTGGTGGCACAGCCTGTCCCTGCCTCTGGCACCCTCTCCATTAGCCAAACTGGTTGCATTCCTGATTTATGAGTCACACATCCAGCTAAGTGCTAAGCCACTGGCTTACTGACTATGATGAAACAGAGAAGCTCTGTGACAAGCAGGGCCAGCTTGGGGGACTGGCATTTGCCAAACAGTGAGCAGGGGTCATAATGCCCAGGGTGGTCAGGAGGACACCCCAATGGGTCAGGAATATAAGGTCATTTTCCGTAACTTTTATCTGTAACAAACCAGGTGTTTTTGCTGCATGGATGTAACTCATTTTCTAGTTCTGAAAAACAGACTCAATATTAGAAAACTTAGAATTCAGAAAAACACAAAGGAAAAGTAATTTTTTTTACCTCCTCACCCAGAGATATGTCCTGTGTAGGAGACCACAATATGCCACCCCAAAATATGCCACTTTGGCATAAGGATTATTTTAAGCTGAAGGCAATGGAGAAGTAGTTACAAAAGGTTATCTGCCATCACCTCCCACCAACCCCTCCCCCTGCCATTTGCCTAAAAGTAGGACATAAATTTACTTTTCAGTGGTCACTAAACAAGAGGAAAGAGTTCCTCCCCTCTCTACCAGGAAAGGCAAAGATTGATCACTGAAGACAAATTTAGACCCAATCAGCCTGGAGAGGGCACCAGAGGAATCTACATTAACAAGCTTTACTCCCTAGCCTTTACTACTGTCTATCTGCCTTCCCATAATTTTTCACTCTTAGAGACTCAAAGTCCTTTTCCTTTGTCTTGTCACTTCTCTAAAAATTTACTGGTTTTTGTTTAATATCCTACATGTGCTGGAATTCCAAGACACTTTTTTGAGATTTACCCATTTGCCTAGATATCTCCCGTGTATATGTAAAATATACATGTTATAAAGCTTCTGTTTGCTTTTCTCTTATTAATCTGTTTTTCATTACACAGCTAATCACAGCTAAGAACTAAGAGTGGAAAGAATGTTATTTTTTCCTTCCCTGCACCTGTGAACAGAGCTTTCTGTCCTTCCAACAGATGCTATTAGTGCCTGCCCAGACCCACACACCTGACCCTGCACCCATCCCCAGCTGTAGTGGATGTTGCTGGTTAACAGCTCACCTGGCTTCTTCTCCTAAGGCTTGCCCTGAGCTGAAGGGTGCCCCCTTACCAGAAGAAGCCTTGCCGATCATATTAATATCAGTGACAGTCCATGCTAATGACCAACTAAAACTATATGTTGGTGGAGAGAGTGGTTACAACAGCCCAGCCCCTTTGCTTCTAAGCAATTTCTATCCTTTAACTACAAAGTGACCCACAGGATCAGACTGAGGCTAGACTAATCCTGAAACCACATCTTTGCCCAGCTCATCCTGCCCCATCCTGCTTCTCTGCCTTCCTCCTTCACACTCTCCTCCCAGGAATGCCCCTAGGAGTTACTTGCACAAAATCTCCATCTCAGACTCTGTTTCTAGGGACCCATAGCAAGACAATATACATACCCTGCTTGCTGGATATATTTCTTCTGCCCCTCCAGTCTCACTCTCCCCTTCTCCCTACCCTGCTCTGTGTCCCGGGAAATTGACCTGAATGCACATGTCAACAGGCTCTCTTGCCCACTGGCTTCTAGTGGGATTTGACCAATGGGAGGCGCTAGCTTCAGAGGGGAAGGGTCTGCGGCAGCACATTGAAGTCAGGTTTTATTTCCCTGGCTCCTTCCTTGCAGGATTTCTTGAGTCAACCATGTCCTCTGCATACTTCTCCACCAGAAAAGGGTGTAGAATCAAGAAAAGCCTGAGAGATTGTGCAGTTGAGTCTCCCTGATGACCTCAGGGAGAGCTCAGGGAAGTGAGGAGAATGGAAGACAGATGGTCAGTTGTTTTGAGTAGAGAGTTACAGATGCTCTTTCAGTCAGGGTTCTCAGCTGTAAGCAACAGAAATTGATTGGAGAATTAAAGTTTTTAAAAAGGATTTATTAAAATAATCTGGGGAGCTCACAGCATTTCTGGGATGGCTGGAGGCTGAGGCTTAGAGGCTATCAAGGGACAACTTCCTAAATCTTTCCACGAACCCTAGACTCTGGAAACTGCCCTGAGCACTGCCGCCACATTTATGTTCAAAACTTATTATATTCCTGAGATAAAAGTTTAACTGAGTGTCTTGAATTTTATCTGGCAACCCTATTGGGGTTACACAAAATGCTCATCAAGTGCCCCTAAGTGGGGAGATAGTTGTGAAAGTTGCACTGTACTAAACCCTGGGCTTTATCTGCATGTCTACTCCACATGACTCCTCACACTGGGGAGATGGGAGAATTACCCTTATTTTACAAAGAAGAAATTGAAGTTTAACCCAGGTTCTGTATGTTTCCAAAGCTTGTGGTATTAGCAAAAACTCCCAAGTGGGCAGTTCTCAAATTTTAATGCGTGAGACTACATGAAACTCACCTGAGGTGTCTGTTAAAATGCAGTTCTCTACATTCATTCTCCCAGAACTTCTGATTCAGTAAGGGCCCAGAAGTATGCATCTTAATAAGTTCCCTCTCTCCCACCCACAGTGATTCTGAGGCAGGGGATTTTAGAGACTGCAGAGGCTCATCTATATTATAGATACAGATATAGATATAGATATATACAGATCTAGCTATCCATCTCTCTATCTGACATAGAGATTAACGCTTGTGTTAGTTTTGAGGATCACATACAAAGTACTCATCTATATTTTTTCCATAGTGAAATCTGTACCAGTAAATTAAGAGACATTTGTGTGCCCCTAGAGTATATCCTTTTTGACACCCTTCAGAAAATTTTCATTCCATGCAGGAGACAAGCCAAATCACTGACTTTGCCAAAAGTTGGGAAACAGCTGTGTACACAGCTTGCTGATAAATTGCAACCCCAGTGATTTCTTGCCAAAGCTCCTTGCTATTTTGGAAATGGAGCTGGGCAGGAGGGAAGAGTACATAAATTAAAAATGGTAGCTAGAAGCCATGTGGAGAGCAGGTCAAGAGGTAATTTCTCCTTAGCTTGAGCATCTGGCTTTCCTTGGTAAAGGTGATCACAGAGATTTGGTCCAAAATCATCAGAAACAACCTGCAAGTCATTCTCCTCAGTGACAGAAAACCAAAATATAAGACATTGGCAATCGATATGGAAAGAATCTCCTAAAGTCACAGCCAATGAAATTGTGGTTTATCAAACACTGTCTGGGCTCTCAGGTCCTGGCTGATAATTTTGTCTAAACTGTGGTATAAGTTAAACAAGCTGTGATTGCCCAGCCACTTACTAAGACTTTGTTTCATCTTTTAAAATGAACTAGAGTGGGACAGTGTCATTTCTTCAATCTGATAAGAAATTGTTGGCCACATACCATGTATAATGCTATAATATGTGACCTTTTGCATGGCTATTACAAACACATTCTTAGAAAATATTGAGCAACCCTTGAATTTATGATCATTTTTTCCTGAACAATGGTGCCAAGATACTTCAATGGGTAAAGAATAGTTTCTAAACATGTGCTATGACAACCGAATATCTACGTACAAAAGAATGAAGTGCACCCCTCACCTCACACCATATACAAAAACTAAGTCAAAAGGGTCAAAGATCTAAATGTAAGTGCTAATAAAATACTGAAAGGAAAATATAGGTGTAAATCTTCATGACCTTGGTTTATTCAATTGTTTCTTAGAAATGACCCAAAAGCACAAGCAACAACAATGAAATACAGATATAATGAGCATCATCAAAACTGAAAACTTTTGTGATTCAAAGGACACCATGAAGAAAGTGAAAAGACAATCCACAGAATAGGAGAAAAATTTTACAAATTATATATTTGGTAAGGAACTAACTCTCAAAGAATTCTTAACAACTCAATAATAAAAAACATAAATAATGCAATTGAAACATCAGCAAAGGACCTGAGTAAACATTTCTTTATAGAAGATAAGCAAATGGCCAATAAACACATGAAAAGATACTCAGCATCATTAGCTATAAAAGAAATGCATATCAAAAACCACAAGAAGATACCAGTTCACACCCACTAGGGTGGGGCTATAATAAAAAAGAGAAAATAAGTGTTGGCAGAAATGTAGAGAATTTGGAAATCTCATGTACTGCTGGTGGAAAGACAAAATGATACAACTGCTTTCAGTCTGCAGTTCCATAAAAGGTTGGACAGAGTGGTACGATAGCCCAGAAATTCCTCTAGGGTATACACCCAAGAGAAATGAAAGCCTATATCCACATAAAAACTTGTTCATGAGTGTTCTTAGCAATCTTATTTATAATAGCCAAAAAGTAGAAACAACCCAAATAACCATCAATTAATGGATAAATATAGTATGTATATGCAATGGAATATTATTTGGCAGTTTGACAAAAAAGTGAAGTACTGATATATACTATGAGATTGACGAACCTTGCAAACATTATGCTGACCAAAAGAAGCCAGTTACAGAAGGCCACATATTGTATGATTTCATTTATATGAAATGTTCAGAAATAGACAGTTCTATAGAAAAGTAGATTAGTGGTTTTGTAGGGCTGGGGGTTTGGGAGGAAATGAGAGTGACTGTTTCCATTTGATGCAATGACAATGTTCTAAAATTGCTTGTGGGGGTAGTTGCACAACCCTGAGAATTTTTTAAAGATCATTTAATTGTATGCTTTAAATGGATCAATTGTATGGTATATGAATTATACCTCAACAAAGTTGACATTTTTTAAATGGTGAACAACACATTTTGGAATGTCTATTGACCAAAGAAAATAGAAAAGCACATTTGGATTCTAATAGCAATGATCAAGGAGATATATTGACTAGTGAACTTGTGTAGTCCTTAAGGACAATGTAGCACTAGCCACAGTCCCTAAAGGACATGGATCCTGACTAGGAAGATACTGGAAGACCACTGTTCTCTGAGATGAACCACTAGCCTGTCACATCTGCCGTTGGCCATAGGGTTTGGTAGGGGAAATGGCTTCCCCATGGTACGCAGCAGCATGCAAGGCAGGAGCCTGCTGAGAGTAACAGCTGGAACTGATAGGACAGAAGACAGAAGCAAGGAGAGTCCTGTTTGTCTGTGGTGAAATAGGCCTGAATTCTTCTGTCCCCAAGGAGATGCCCAGGAGACGACAGACAAGCTAATGAACTGGAAGGCAGCCAAAAGGAAAAATGAAAATCTCACTTGCCTTCTCCCTAGTGCTACCCTTGGGATCTGCCAGTCTTCTCTGAGGGTGTACTTACTTTCCTCTTTCCCTTTGATCATCTCAGAGGTGCTGCCCTCCCTGAAGCTTCACCTCTGCTTCAAGAGTACCACAGAGTAGATTCTTCAAGGCAGGTACTGCCATAACTTTGTGTTAATTACCGTGGGCTGTCCCAATTCAGTCATGAAATTCAGCTGTCTCTCCCACCAAACATATTTATAGCTTACTATTCTAAGGTATGAAATATTGCTAGGATTGTAACAGTACTATTTTTCAAGAGCCTTCCTCCCAAATTGCCCAAAACACCTTTTTTTTTTTTTTTTGAAATGGGGTTTCGCTCTTGTTGCCCAGTCTGGAGAGTAATGGCGCAATCTTTGCTCACTGCAACCTCCGCCTCCTAGGTTCAAGTGATTCTCCTGCCTCAGCCTCCCAAGTAGCTAGGATTACAGGCATGTGCCACCACACCCCTGGCTAATCTTGTATTTTTACTAGAGACGGAGTTTCTCCATGTTAGTCAGGCTGGTCTTGAACTCCCGACCTCAGGTGATCCACCCGCCTCAGCCTCCCCCAGTGCTGAGATTACAGGCTTGAGCCACCACACCAGCTCAAAACACTTCTCTTATTTTTCCTCTTTGTGCCTCCTTGAATAATTCTGACACTTTTAAAATGTGTACCTTCTGTATTAGTCCGTTAAGGCTGCCATAACAAAGTACCATAGACTGATGGCTTAACCAAGAGATACTTATTTTCTCATAGTGCTGTAGGCAAGAAATCTAAGATCAAGGTGTCAACAGGTTGGTTTCTCCTGAGACTTCTCTCTTTGGCTTGTAGATGGATGTCTTCTCCCTCTGTCTTCACATGGTCTTCCCTCTGGAGAAGTTTGTGTGTCTGTGTCTTAATCTCATCTTATGACACCAGTCATATTGGATTAATGCCTACCCAAATGACCTCATCTTACCTTCATTACCTCTTTAAAGGCCCTGTCTTCAATTATAGTAACATCCTGGGACACTGGGGAAAGGACTTCAAGCTGTGAGTTTTAAGGTTACACAGCTCAGCCCATATCACCTTGCATTTCTTTTTATAAAATAACATTTATGATTTTCTCACATAAGAAATAGGTGTTTCTTATACTGGTAAGAAAAAGGTAAACAAAATTACACATAATCTTATCTACCAGGGATAACTATTATTGACATTTTGCCTACTGTGTCCCAAAACTTCATTCAGTGCATAGACATGCATAGATTCTAAAAATTGAGACTATACAATAATACGATTGCATTTCCTACCTTTATCTGCCAACACTTCTCCTCTGTTTCTTTCTTCCTTTGTCTGCTTCTTCCTCATCATAGATGATTTATTCCTTCCTTTGTCACTTGTCTTTCAATCAGCTAATTATTTGAAAACTATTTATTTGGTACCTACTATGTGCCAGGCACTATGCTGGGTTCTAGGGTTACACCTGAGGCTTCTAGTTTAGCAGTAGGTTTTAGTCTGTTGGCTAAATCCTGTCTCCACCCACCTTCCTTTCCTTGCTGCTTCTCCCAATCTCTGCCTAGTTCCTCAATTCTACACCAGAGAGGATACAGGGGATAAATGGCAAAGACTGAATTCTCATTGGAGGGAGAATAAAGAGAAGAGTTTGAATGGGCATTAACAGAATTTTCCTTAAGAGAAAGGAGGACAAGAAGTGGAGAACATTTAGAAGGCAATACATCTTATCCATCCACATGTCCAACTGCCACTTTCTCTTCCACATGACACAGTATAGATCTCACCTTCTTACTCAGACTCAAACAGTCTCTCCAGGGAATTGTTAGTACCTGTGCAATCCCAACAAGCAGCACCCTTACTATGTAATGTTCTCCTAGAGTGACCTATAGATGCCTGGGAACAAAGTCCCAGGGGTTGCCTATGAGGGGTGGTCCTCAGGATCAGTTTACTCAGGAAGAGCTGGTGACTTTCCTTGGCCAAGGCCCTGCCCATCGTGGCCTCATTTCTGCTTGAAAGGGGAGGTTTATTTTTTTTTTTTTTTCTTTTTTTTTTTTTTTTTTTGAGACGGAGTTTCGCTCTTGTTACCCAGGCTGGAGTGCAATGGCGCCTTACATATCCAGACAATGTGTCCTGCTTGTAGCTTGACCTCTTTCCATAAAGTCAGCAGATCTAACCAGCCAGTTTTAAAAATGCCCTGGAGGTGACTCCCTTAAATTGCTCCAAAGGTACCTAGCACCATAGGAGGCTTGCTGGCCTGCACTTTAGACTCTTTTTCTTAGTCACTGGAATATATCTTTAGGGAAAAAGCATTCTAATGCAATTTTCCTCCCTGCTATGGTCTGAATTTTGGTGTCCCCCTGAAATTCATATGTATAAATCTAACCCCCAATGCAATAGTGTTAAGAGGTGGGACCTTTAGGAAGCAATTGCCATTATGGTTCTGCCTTAATGAACGAGATTGGCACCCTTATAAAAGAGGTTGAAGGGAGCTCACTGACCCTTCCACCATGTGAGAACACAGCAAGAGGTGCCATCTTTGAAGCACAGAGCAAGCCTTCATCAGACACTGAATCTGTTGAATCTGATCTTAGACTTCCTAGCCTCCAGAACTGTGAGCAATAATTTTCTGTTGCTTATAAATTACTCAGTATAAGGTATTTGAGTCTAGGCCAGAAAAGAGTAAGACACTCCATGTTGTCTTTTACTCCCTAAATTACTTTTGGGGGTCATTAGCCTTTTAAGGAAGCGGCAGCTATTTTCCTGGTTGTTTTTGTTTGTTTTTTTACTCCTTGACATTTTCTGACCTTAGTACAGCTAGCCTCTTCATTAGGCTGTTTCTACATCAACTGTAGTTGGCAGTAAATTTTTCTCTCAGGTGGATATTAGAAATTAGATTATATTCCTTTGGGTATGTATTTAGTAATGAGATTGCTGGACTAAATGGTGTTTCTGTCTTTCAATCTTTTAAGGATTTTTCATACTGTCTTCCAGAATGGCTGAACTAATGTATATTCTCACCAACAGTGTATAAGTGTCCTTTTTCTCCACAACCTCACCAGCATCTGTTATTTTTTGACTTTTTAATAATAACCATTCTGACTGGTGTTAGATGGTATCTCACTGCATTATAAAGACACATACATGTGCATGTTCATTGCAGCACTATTCACAATAGCAAAGACATGGAATCAACCTAAACGCCTCTTAGTGATAGACTGGATAAAGAAATTGTGGTAAATTCACACCATGGAATACTATGCAGCCATAAAAAGAATAAGATCATGTCCTTTGCAGTAACATGGATGGAGCTGGAGGCCATTATTCTTAGCCAACTAACACAGGAACAGAAAAACAAATGCCACACGTTCTCACTGATAAGTGGGAGCTTAATGATGAGAACACATGGACACATACAGGGAAACAACAGACACTGGGGCTTGTTGGAGGGTGGAGGGTGGGAGGAGGGAGAGGATCAGGAAAAATAACTAATGGGTACTAGACTTAATGCCTGGGTAATGAAATAATCTATACAACAAACCCCCATAACACAAGTTTACCTATGTAACAAACTTTGTACTTGTACCCCTGAACTTAAAAGTTAAAAAACAAAACAAACAACAACAGCAACAATTTTTAAAAAAGAAAGAAATTAGATATCATTATTAGATGTGAGAAACATATTTGGCCCAATCAAAATTTGAGTTCGATCAACAGAATTGTTTTAATTATTGGAATTTTGAAATTGCTCAAAGCAATCAATCAATTAATTATCTAGTATCCCTTGGGTTCCTACCCAGTACCTAGCACTGTGCTATTAGTGTGGGATATAAAAAACTTACCTATCTGAACCTTTTATGCTTCTGTAATTTTATTGGGAACTTATGGCTTATTTAAGAATTACTGAAAAGTAGAGCTATGCAAAATTTATATAATATTTCTTACCCATCAGAATGGCAAGCTAAAAAGTCTGATAATATTACCTGTTGAAAGGATGTGTGTTAACAGGTTCTCTGATACATTGCTGGTGGAAGTACAAATAAAACTATCCATTTAGGGAAATTGGCAGAGTCTATTCATGTTTAAAATGTGCACATCAGAGTGACTCAGCAATTTCAGTCTTCAGTATCTGCGTTAGAAAACCTCTTAACCAAGTGTTACAGTGCTTTTAGAATTTGTCTGGCAGGCTTTCCGTTTTTTGCCGGAAAGCCCCAGTGCATTAAAAAAAGAAGGTTGGAAGGAAAGAAGGGAGGGAGGGAGGGAGGGAGGGAGAAGGGGAGGAGAGAAGGAAGGAAAGAAGGAAGGAAGGAAGAAAGGAAGGAAGAAAGGAAGGAAGGACGGACCTGTTAACCATTGCACAAAGGGGATTGTTGAGGATGTTCTTTATACCACTGTAATAGTGAAAAATATAATCAATGTAGCCATTCATCAGTTGGATAATTACCAAATAAATTGTAGTTTAGCTAGACTATGGAATTCTATATAGCAATTTAAAGCTAATAAAGTAGATTTATATAGATAGAAGTATGTAGTGATGAATGGAAAAGCAAGTATAGCATAAATACGTACAAATGACAGCTTTCTGAGCCTCACTCTGTTGCCTAGGCTGGTGTGCAGGATCTCAGTGATCTTGGCTCACTGCAACCTCTGTCTCCTGGGTTCAAATGATTCTCCTACTTCAGCCTCCTGAGTAGCTAAAACTACAGGTATGTACCACCATGCCTGGCTAATTTTTTTTTTGGTATTTTTACTACAGATGGGGTTTCACCATGTTGCCCAGGCTGGTCTAAAACTCCTGACCTCAGGTAATCTGCCTGCCTCAACCTCCCAAAGTGCTGGGATTACAGGCATGAGCCATGGCGCCAGGCCAGCTTTTATGTTTAAAAAACTGTATTATACACACACATATACACACAGAAAACAAACTAGACAGATGCCCAACAAACTGATAACAATGTTTGTCTTTGGGGAAAAAGCAGGGGACCAGGATCAGGGGGTGATCAAAAGGGCATTATCTATAACATTTATACCTTTTTGGATATATTACTCATGAAATAAGAATGATTTTTAAGAAATAAAGCTATGTAGCATTTTGTCTTTTCTAATTAGTAATAGCTTCAGACCCACCCAGACTATTAGGCTATTTACTTTTTAGTTATTATATCACATTTAATAAATATGCTATCAAAAATATAATTAAATATAATGACACATAAGAACAGAAACACCACCTAGGAATCAATACATTGCAATGCCTATTTTACAAAAAAATGTTGGCCGGGTGAGGTGGCTCACGCCTGTAATCCCAACACTTTGAGAGACAGAGGCAGGCAGATCATAAGGTCAGGAGATTGAGACCATCCTGGTCAACATGATGAAACCCTGTTTGTACTAAGAATACAACAAAAATTAGCTGGGTGGGGTGGCACATGCCTGTAATCTCCGCTACTCAGGAGGCTGAGGCAGGAGGATCGCTTTAACCTGGGAGGTGGAGATTGCAGTGAGTCAAGATCACGCCACTGCACTCCAGCCTGGACAACAGAGCGAGAGTCCGTCTTTAAAAAAAAAAAAGTCCTACTCTTTTAAAACCAATGGATGGGATGCCCAGCTTTCTGTAGGGCAGTAATGTTCCTCAAGATATCCTAACAGCACATGTGGATGGAACAAATTATAGTTGTTCATAAGAATCTGTGGGATACTTAATGGCTCAAATCAGGCATGGTTAGTCTTCACAAAGAAGAGGATTCTTGAGCAGGGTTTAAAAGAAAAGAAGGTTGATATAGTTTGGATACTTGTCCCCTCCAAATCTCATCTTGAAATGTAATCCTGTGTTGGAGGCAGGGCATGATGGGAGGTGTTAGGATCATGGGGCGTATCCTTCCTGAATAGCTTAGCACCATCTCTTTGGTGATGAATGAGTTCATGGGAGATCTGGCTGTTTAAAAGTGTGTGGCAACTCCCACGCCACTCTTGCTCCCCCTCTTGCCATGTGACATGCTAGCTCTCTGTCACCTTCCATCATGATTGTAAACTTCTAAGGCCTCACCAGAAGCAGATGCCAGTGCCATGTTTTCCGTAAAGGCTGCAGAACCATGAGCCAATTAAGCCTCTTTTCCTTATATTACTTAGCTGCAAGTATTTCTTTATAGCCACACAAGAATGGCCTAATACAAAGGTTAAAAGAAGAAACGAAATGAAATGAAATATTCACTTGTGGGTTCTTGCCAGCCCCATGTTCAGCGCTAAGGATACAAAGATGTAAAGACTTGAAAAACGATTCATAGCTAAGACGCAGAATTTGATTGCCAGCTCTCCTTCATTGTCACAACAACGTTGTAGGTAGATGTTATGATCCCCACTCCCTTCTGCCTTTTTTTTTTTTTAAGAAGAGGAAACTGAGGGTGAGGCAAGTTAAGGTGTCTGAGGTCCTGCTGCTGGCGCCAGGGCCAGGCTTCCACCCAGATCTGCCAGACTGTAAAAACTTTTCTTTCACGTGCATTTGTGTTAACTTACATCACTAAAAAAAAATCTACAATGAATCATATTTTCCCTTTTCAGAGCTAGGCAATAACTAGTGGGTGTGTATAGTGTCATCAAAATAAATGAAAGCCTTTTGTTTGTTGTTTTAAAGGTAATCCACAGTTCAAATGTTTTACTCCTCTAGGGTGAAGGATATCTTTGAAATCCAAGTAACTTGCCTTCATAATTAAGTAGATCACACTGAAGTGCACTCTGTGAGAAGATGAATGTATTTAATTAAACTACATCGTTGCATTTTCTTCTCCCCAGACCCATGAAGTATTCTCCTGCCAAGAGCTCAGCCCTCTGGGTCACCCGCTAAAGATAAGACACTGATTCCTTAATTCTCAGAAGCCACCACGAGGCTCATTTTCTGCACTCAACAGCTCCCATGTCAGGGGTACAGCCAGCTGGTATTGGTCAATCTCTGCTCCAAGGAGGATTGGTCTGAGGTAAAAAATAATTTCAGGGAGGCTTACCAAGCCAGGGTGCTGCAGACCTTTGGTGATCCAATCAAGGGGGCTGAGAGAGGCTGCCAAACTAAGACAAGAAGGAATGGCAGCCTGTGGACTTCATTCTCCACAGGGTAGCCAGTGTATTCTTTTAGAGCTATAAATCTGGCCAGGCGCATTGGCTCACACCTGTAATCCCAACACATTAGGAGATCAAGACAGGAGGATTGCTTGAGTCCAGGAGTTCAAGACAAGCGTGGGCGACATGGCAACAACCCATTTCTACAAACAATAAAAAAATTAGCCAAGCATGGTGGTGCATGCTTATAGTCTCAGCTATTTGGGAGATTGAGGTGGGAGGATCACTAGAGCCTGGGAGGTAGAGGTTGCTGTGAGCTGAGATTGCACCACTGCACACCAGCCTGGGCAACAAAATGAGACCCTATCTCAAAAAACAGTAACAAAAAAACAACAAAAACTACAAATATGATCATGCCTACCTCTTCGTTGACTTCTTAATGACCTAAGGGATAGACACACCAATATCTATCTGCACACCCTGCAAGGCTCTCTGTGAGCTCTCCTGCTTCTTCTGGCCTGATGGGTTTATACACTCCTCCTGTCCTCTATGCTCCAGCCTTATAGGACATCAAAGGCACCTCACAGCTTTTACAACACTGTTCCTTCTACTCTGAAGGCTCTCATAATTGGCCTGGCTAGTTCTCCATCTTGAATTTTTAACATGAATTTCTGCGGAAGGGGCACCTTCCCAGACTCCTGCTCAAGACCAGGTCGGGCTCCCCTGTTGCCCTCCTGCAGCAGTGCACATCTCTTTGGAGCATTCATTACTGTTGGCATTTATTCCATGCCTGCTTGCCCCACTGGTCTGGGAGCTCCATGAAGACAAGGATCATGCCTGGCTTGCTCATTACCATACCTGGCATACATTAGGTAGTCAAACAGTATTTGTTGAAAGAGTCTTGAACTGTTAAGCTGGTTGCCAGAGTAGGTATCACCACTGCAGGAAGAAGCTGCCATATGGATCTCTATATGTTAAAGTGTTTTTTCCTTTGATGTACCAAACAGCCGAAATTACAAAGGAAGCAAGTACAAACATGACCCATGCTTGCTGTTCTAATTCCTGTGGAGGTATCAGGGTGTAAAAGGAACAGCTCACATAAACAGGGAAGTCAGCCCTGATGGAGACTTGTCATACATAGGCCGCCAGCCACTCATCCCACATTTCTCATGAGACTGCTATGGTTCCCAGGGAATCCCAGTGAAAGCTGGTGTCTTTCCAGGGTTCAGGGCTGAGTGCAAATTTAAACACAGGACTTTGAGCCTTCTCCAGACCACGGAGTTGCAGATCGTGGAATTCTACACCAAATATTCACTGCACCTCTCTGATGGGCAAGGCTCTGCTCTAAGGCTGGTGGTGCAGAGGGGAAGGAGAGAGGCTCAGTCCTTGCCCCCTGGTGGTGATATCTGGGATTCTGGGAAGAGAGAAGTCTAAAAGGCATTGCTGGTGGCAAACCACAGGACAGGCCACAGAGAGGCAGAGGCCAAGTCATGCATGGCCATATGTATCTTGCTAAGGAGTGGATGTTGTCCCAGGGCAACGGCAGCCCAGGAACTATGTGGAGGATCCATTAGAAGGGCTCAAGCCTGAGGGTAGGGAGTCCAGCCAAGGGAGCCTTGCCTTGGGGATGCTGCCTACTTTTAAGAGTTTCCCTTGGCCATCTGAATGTATTATCTTCCCAATGGGACTCACTAAATTGAAAATCTCTCTCAGAAGGCTGTAGGGAATTATACCACTTCAGAATGATGGTTTTTGCCAAAAAGAAAAAACTCACCTGATAAGTGCAATTGACTGTTTAGAAGAAAAAGGGGGAGAAGCAAACCAATAGTGAATAAATAAGGATAATCATGTATCTATAGCCACAGTCTAAATAAGAAGGATTTCAGTAACAATTTAGAAAAGACACATATTAGCTCACTATTAATAATTAAGTAGTTGATGACACCCAAACTCTCTGTTGTGGCAGCCACATAAGACACCGATGCTGTGAGTTTTCCATTGAAAGTATAAAACAAACACTCCAAGTGGCTGATTTGATTTTGTATTTCTGAAAGGCAGCAATTGACTCTTAGTCTTCATTCCTGTCTCATAGCTTTCCCTAGGTAGCTTCAAAAGCTTTTTGAAGTTTTTCTTGTGAGAAATCTAATTTGAGCTCCTCCTTTTGACAACTGCCTGCAAAGTTCTGGGAGTAGGTGCAGTTGCCTTTGCCTTAAGTCATATTCCTGTTCTTGATATTTATGGAGGGGACTGGCTTTTCTGATGGAACAGTTTGAACATCATCATCTGTAAAGTCCATAACCTACTGTTGTGATCTGACCCTATTCCAGATGCATGGATTCCATATTGAACCAGAAGTTCTGCTTGATTCTGCACACCAGAACCAGGGGATGTGAAGACAGGGAAATTGAAATCCCTTCTAGGGATTTTCCTGTATGGTAGTTTTCTTCAGTATAAAATAGCAGCAAAATGGATATTTCTTTGTTCCCATTTCTTTGTTTCCCATTCAAAATATCTAGATCACACTGCAGGGATATACAAGAATCCCCATGGAAAACCTCATGAACTCAAGGTCATGCAGGGACTTAGGCAGAACTGGGACTAGCTTATCCAGGCTCTATACTACTGACCCAGGGTTTGGCAGTTTCTGTCCTAGAAATCAGCACACATAGCTCATTCGTCACTGAGAAGGCGGTCACACTAAGAAGTGGTTCTCCACTCTTTGTTGTAAGATATTCCTCTCTCGGAAACCACATCTATTTTCAACTTTTTTTTTTGAGACAGTCTCACTCTTGTTACTCAGGCTGGAGTGCAGTGGCGCAATTTTGGGTCACTGCAACCTCTACCTCCTGGGTTCAAGCAATTCTCCTGCCTCAGCCTCCCAAGTAGCTGGGACTATAGGCATGTGCCACCATGCCTGGTTAATTTTTTGTATTTTATTAGTAGAGACAGAGTTTCACCATGTTGCCCACTGTGGTCTTAAACTCCTGAGCTCAGGCAGTCTGCCAGCCTCAGCCTCCCAAAGTGCTAGGATGACAGGCGTGAGCCACCACAACCAGCCTGTTTCCAACTGATTTAACCCACATCTGATACCCAACTCTCAGCCCCCATCAGTTCCTTTCAACTGGGATTTGCTGACTCTCTATACATGCCAGCCATTTCACCAGGCTCTGGAGACTCACAGAGGCATAAACTGCCATCTTCACCCGGCATGCACTCACATCTAGGGCAGGAATTGAAACTGGAAATCAATGAAGCCCTTATAAATCAAGTCATCCCTCTGGTCTAGTCCCGGAGTGCCATTAAAGAAAATAATGTTCAACACTCATAAGTTGCTGGATAGTAATCTAAATCCTTTACTTGCTTTTTTCAAAGAAATGCAAAGGAAGTCTTATTCATAATTCATTGTAACACTTTATAATATCCATAGACAATTACTGAATAGTCAAGAAAACAGAAATATAGGCTTAATGAAAACATGAGAGAAAAATTCAAAGACCTGGAGGAGAATGGATGAAAGGGGCTGAGACTGGAGGAAGGAAAATTAGCTAGACCTGTTACCATGGTAGTAAGTGGAGGCAAGAGGGGATGAGAGCCTCAATCAAACAAGGAGATGGGGCACAGTTGAACAGGATGAATTCAAGAGATGTTTAAGAGAGATGTGAGGGAGAGATTCAGGAAGTGATGTTGACAGCCCTGCAGAACCAGCTGCAAGTCTAACTTTCCCACATGGAGGTTTCTCAAGTCACTTTAGACTCAATACGTCCAAACTGCATTTACCATGGTACCTTCATGCCAGTTCCCCACTCTGACTCTGCCATTTCTGTCAGACATACTACCAATTTTCTAGCCTCTGGCCTTAAAAACTAGTAAGCTATCATTTCCCTTCCCTTCTCCTTCATTCCCTATAATCATGTCTGACACTACTCCCTGTGTATCTCCTCAAATCACTCTTTGTTCTCTATTTATGCATCCACTGGAAAGGTCCAGCTCACCTCATCTCACCTCTAGATTATTGCAGTAACCTCCAGCTGGCCTCCTTGACTCCAGTCTCTCCCCACTGTCCAGCACATCCTAATCATGACAGAACGATGGATCCTCCCTCAGCATGGCTTTCTCCCTCACACCATATTGCCCCATTGCATCTGATCCAAATATCTCTGCCTGGCTTGCAAGAGCTCCATCCTATGGGCTCATGGTAGTCATCAAGCCTGGCTCTGGTCAGGCGGGTATTCCTGGGCTCCTCAGAAAGGCCAGGCTCACACCCACCTGGGTGTTACTGCTTCAGATGATCCCCCACCTGGAATGTTCTTCCTCCTTCCTTCACCTTTCCAATTTGGTAAGGGGGCGACTACTGATCAGTGCCTTGCTCCCTGATGCCTGCCATCTGCAGTCAGCGTCACACAGCTTAACTCTAAATGACTCCTTGTTTATTCCAAGTGTCCAAGTTTTCTCTCCCCAACTCGGCTGTCTATTCCCTTGGGAACAAAAAATCTCTCACTTTGCTCAGCTGTCTCTGCTAATCTGAAAGAAGAAAGATCTCAAGGGAGCTTTAGTATTTCAGCTTCTAAATGTATTTATACTATGTTTTTATCCATAAAAAGCATGAAAACTACAATAATGTTTGAAAAATTCTTACACAATTTGATCTCTGAATGATTTTACGCTATTAAATTATAATTATTAAATTATACATTTTAAGACCAAAGATTTGAGGTGAAACTATATCTTAAGTCATATAACCTCTTAACAAACATGAACATCTCCATATCTATAAATTGTAGTGGATGTATCCTACTTCTTTTTTCTTTGTGAGAATTTTTAAATGTTCCTAGACACAAGCAGAAAGGAGTTTCTATTCATGGGGAACCTACTACCTACCAAGCACTGAACTAGTTGCTTTATTTTATTTAAGCCTCACTACTATACTTGTTTCATTAAAAATGAATTTTTATTTAAAAGTTATATTTTAAAATAGTATTGTATATGTCAGAAATGCACTTTGAAGTCTAATGGATCTAAAAGGTACTCCAATCACCACTTCTAATGTTTCAAAGAAAATAGTGAGACATTGTTGTAGAAAGTCATCTATTAAAATAAAGTTGTGAGATTTTGCCAGCAATTAGAGAATCTATAACATGAATAAAGATTACAAAATATATGTCCTCATTTGTCACTGTTGAATACATCTTGGCATGTTATCGAGCAAAGATCAAAACAGTTTATAACTTCCAGATACTGAAAGGTTGAGGAAGGAGAACATATGCCTGATTTCTGGGCTTTGAAAACTCTAAGTAGAGGAACATACAGATGTATTTCATCTTGCACAACTCATTTTGAAATCTCTACATTTCTGGGCCCCTGTGCTCTGCACACCTTGCATTCTGACTTCCTAATACACAAAATTATCAACCCTTTCTTCTTATTTTAAAAGAATACATTCTTCATTAGCAATTCCCTTCCTGACCTAATACCACAGCCTGTTATACAGAACCTGAACTTCTAAGCTGTGTGCAGTCGCCTGCCCCTCAACATTGCTTACCCTTTTCCCAGGAACCCCATTCCTACTTTCAGACTGCGTGGAGTCAAAGCCCGTGACCAAGGGTGAAACCAGTCACACTCAGCATTCCTGTAGACCACGTGGTTCAGGAGCATCACACAGCCTGAGTTAGCAAATCTCAGGGCTTCTGCAGAAGCCACTAGAAAAAAGGCTGTATCCATCGAACTTGAATCTGGGAGCTGTGAGGTAGGGCTGTGTCAGTGGTCTGGCCATGGAAAGCGAAGGGCCTTTTTGAGAAGGAAGCCAACAGAAGAAGGGGTTTGAGAGTGGGAGATGCAGGGTACGTGACATCAGGTGACTTGAACCCCGCCTAACTCCAAGCCAGCCCTACCCTAGGCCTTCCTGTTATCTGAGCCAATATAGACCACTTTTTTTGATTAGAGTGTAACTTTTTTTTTGATGTTTGTTTGTTAATTTATTACTTGCCACCAAAAGAGTCCTAACTGACACACAGTCTAAACTTCAAGCTCTAATCTTTATTAGCACTCATCCAAGTTCAGCACTCCTTGGACACCAAGTCACAAAAGATTATCTTGTTTGCATGGAAGCTGGGATCTACACTGGGGTTCAGACATGTCAGGACCAACTGATGGGTGCCAGAAGTATATCTGCATTAGGGACTAAGAGGCCTCACCAAAATAACTCCCTCTAAGGGAAGAAGGACCCCAGCCCAGAAAGCCTTACCCACTGAGAAGACAAACCAAGCCCCAGAGGTCAGAGGGGAGGAGCATGTGTCCCTACCAAAACCTGACCCCGTGGAGATGAGGGGCCACAAGCAAAAACCAGAAAGCTGTTTGCCAAAATATTACCTAAGACATAGAGTACAAGCAACACTCTTTGGGGGCCCCCCTAAAATTACAGCTTAACACAAAAAGGGACGAGAGTCTCCTCTCCTGCTTTACAATGCAACTCTGTTTGTTCTGCACGCACGGGCTCTGGAGCAGGGTTTTTCAATCCCAGCAATATTGACATTTAGGATGGGTAATTTTTTTATTGTAGGGAACTGTCCTGAGAATTACAGGATGTTTAGCAGCACCCCTGGTCTTTACCTGACTGGATGCCAATAGCATCCCCACTCCCACCTTGTATTATAACAACCCAAAATGTCTCTAGACATTGCAAAGCCACCCAGTTGAGAAACACTGCTCTCAAGCATTGGTGACTAAGGCGATAACAAAGAGGGGACTTCAGTGCCCACTAGAAGTGGCACAAAAATAAATGTGCCTGGAAGATATGACAGTGCCTAGGGTGTGTAGGTGGGATGGGAGGAAGAACACCGAGGGAGGGAGCAATTTCTAAAGCAGAAAACGAAAGAAGAAAAAGCAAAAATAGGACCCCCTCTGGTAGCACAACAGCATGTGGCCACTATTAGCTGTGAGGACCCACTGAAATACTTTGGAAGACTTTGCGAAAGGGCTAAGGTCTTGAGAGAACAATAGTGGCACAAAACAGTGAAATAGCCTTCAGAGCTCACTGCTTTCCATGTGGGCTCATTTATATCCAAGAAACCAGTGGAATTTGAGGACATCTGAATTAAACTTGGAAAATTCCATAACCTTGAGCCATATCAATTAGCTTGGTTCAAGATTATCCACCATCATTCGCTCAGTCACAAGTTCATTTACTTATAGCAATAGGATTAGAAACTCCAGAAAGCACTGTTTAAACTCAGTGCATTCTCTATTTCTGAGGCATAGACATCGCAGTGTGTAGATTGGGAGACTCATATTGAGAGAAAGCAGGAAGGGGTTTTCTGGGCAAATTTAATCAAGAGTCTCTGGGGCAGCAGGAAGATTAGCTTGAATGAAGAGGCCTTGAGACAGACAAAAAATAATCTCTATTGGAGCAGGCGTGGAACTTGGTGGAAGCAGCAGGGACCTTTGGAATTTTCAAAAGTAACCAGATCCATTTATTTATTCACTGCATTTTTATTGGCGCTTTATGTCTAATGCTGAGGGACTATGGTGTCATGAGAATTGGCTTTGCCATCAAACAGCACTGGGGTTCAGTCCCTTCACCGCCACCTACTTGTTATGTGATCTTAGGCAAGTTTCTTCTGTAAGTCTCAATTTCCTTATTTAAGAAGGCAGGGACTATAGTTGCCGCCTCTCAGGGTGATTGTGAAGGTGGCATAAAGAAAGTGGCTAGAGAGGCCTGACACCAGGTGTCTTACCACATGCTAGGGAGCCCCCATAAAGGGAAACGACCCCTGGACATCCAATCAGAGGACAAGTGTTCCCTGGATGCTGTTACCAGATGGGCCGTGAGGGAGACTCACAGATGAATGAGCTGGGTCCCTAGCCCTGAAGGGGCTGGGCATTCGACTCTTCGGATCTACTCACAAACATTCGCATTGCACTCAGGTATGGAAATGGGCATGTGGGCTACAATGAGAACTCATCCAAGATGCCAGAACAAGTAGAGAAGACAAATAAGGTTTCATATGAACAAGAGACGAAGACTGGGCTCTTGCTCCCTAGGCAATGTACTAAGCAAATAAGGAGGTGAAGAAATAACCCAAGGTCCCCACAAGGCCCATGGCCACAGTGACTTGTATTTCAAGTTCAAAGTCCTTTGCACACTTGTGACTATTTCATTAATGACTTGGTTACTGTTCATCCCCATGCTAGATGATTATCCTATCTCAAATGAAAAATGGTAGCATTTAGGGGAAGGAAGAAATACAGTGTCACACAGAATCCAGTTTACAATCCCAATCCCCCTAGTCTCCCGAGATCGCTCAGTGAGGTGTCATTGGTCACAGTCTCTGAGGAGTCACTTAATTTTGAGGCCTGGAGCAGTGCCCCGTAAGTTACTCTGAAGCACTGGTGTCTTTGTTATAGCAAGGAATTAAATTGACATAGGAACAGGGAAAAATATTGATATCTTTATACTTTGATAAATTGTGTGTGTATGAAACTTTAGAATAACCATTAGAATAGAAGAAGAAAGACTCCAAACGAGTACAGGGAAAAACATAAGAAATGAGGAACAATCCAAAAGAATATGAAAACACAGAAAAAAGTAGGAGGAGACAATTTGAAGAATTTCATGGGCCTATTTCTCTGCGTGAGTAGAAAGCGTGGTGCTCCCTGGAGAGGGTGGGGCTGTGATGGGAGTCGGGAGAGTTTGGAATGCTTAAAGACAGGAATGAGGAGAGACCATCTAGGATTGAGTCAAATAATTATCTTGCAGCAACCACGGCCTGGCTGAGGCTTCAACTTATGGTTTCACAATAGAGGCAATCAGCTATAAAGATATAAAATCAAGCAGAAATCTTCCTGGTGAGTACAGAATCAGTGCACAGAGAATTAGGTGTTGAGGCTATTCTTCAGAGGCTTGGAAGTGGTGAAACCAGCGACAGGAACACCACTCCACTGCCCATCATGCCACTGTGCCCAAGGACATAGATCTCTCCTTTACAGAGGGCTGGACAAACACTGAAACATTCTTATTATCTAGTTCCCACACTGATCAGACTCAGGCAAGTCATAAATCAACGGAATAAATGACAGCTCCCTGGGCTTTAGTCCGCATGGGTCTCTTGAGTCTGCATGCATCCTGGTTGTCAGCAGCCAAACAGTCACCAGTTCTGTGCTGGGTGAGTCACTGCATCTGGTTGCCACTCTCATCTATTTTAAGTTGAACATCTTTAGCTTCAAGTTCAGAAGGTGACTTCTTACTATGTTTTTGTCCTCCCTCCCATATACACTCACATGTGCTCATGTACATGCTGAAGCCTCTGGGCTTGTCTGGATGGGAGCAAAGGGTAACACAAGGCAGCATGGACTGGAGGACAGATGGACTGAGTTCTGTTGTCATCAGCTATGTGACTTTAGGCAAGTCACTAAGCCTCTCTGAGCCAACATTGTCTCACTTGTAAATTAGGGATTGAATGTTGGGGGATGCAATGAGATCATCTATAAAGCACCTAACACTGTCTGGCACATAAAAGGTGCTCAATGAATGGCAGATCTCATCCCCTGCAGCTCTCTGTATTAGCACAACTCTGGTGACATGGTATGTAGGCAGAATAACCCTCAGTCCTAAAGATGTCCACTCCGAATCACCAGGACCTGTGAATATATGAGATTCCATAGCAAAGGGAAATTCAGGTTGTAAGTGGAATTAAGGTGATAATTAGCTGGTCTTAAAATAGATTATCCTGAAATACCCCGGTGGGCCCAATGTAATCACCAAAGTCCTTAAAGGTGAAAGAGGGAGCCAGAAGAGAGAGATTCAAAGGCGATGTGACTGTTTTTAAACGGCACAGAGAGATTCAATTGTTGCTAGTCTTGAAAATGAAGAAAGGGGCTGTCAACAAAGGCATACAGGCTGCCTCTAGAAGCTGGAAAAGGAAAGGAAATGGATTCTCCAAGGAGAGGGAATGCAGCTCTGCCGACAACTTAGCCCAGGGAGACCTTAACAAGCTTCTACCCTACAGAGCTGGAAGATAATACATTTGTACTATTCAAGCCACTAACATTGTGGTAGTTTATTGCAGTAGCAATGGAAACAAACATACTTGACATCATGGGAGTTTCCCATTCTGTTTTTAGGGACCATGCCCAGGAATTCAGTTAATACCTAACAGTGCTCTGCAAACTTAGGTATTCCAGTGACAACAACCATACCTTCTATGCCTGCAACCAGCTTCAGTAATTATGTGCTTAGGTTCATGAGCAGATATGGAGCAGAGGTGGTGGGGCTGGATAGCTACCCACTGCAACTTTGTTGGAAAAGAACTGACCACTGCTAGCAATTCCATGGCAGTCACACTGAAGCCTGAGCATCCACCCATTGCAGGGAAACATGCCTTATGACACCTGGGCCAGAGAGGCTCTCCCAAGCTATAAATTACCTGGTTTTGCAGGGTTGTCCCATACCCACCTCCCCAGATCTGGTCCCCCCATTTCCTCTCTTACCTATACATAGTGTGTGGCCATGCTACCTGCACAGTCCTTCTTGAAGCAGCAGAGCCCCTAAACTGTTGTTGCTCCAGGCAAGTGCAAAGGCAAGAGGGTAATGGGCTAATGAGCAAAGCCAGGGAAATAAGAACAGTGGAAGTGATTAGGACTCAAAAGGGAAATAAGACATTCCATACTCTTCCGCACTTCCCATCACCTTTGTCATTCTGACAAAGGACTCTAGGCCATCTTGCTGGTGTTCACCCAACAGCCATTCTCGCCCTTCTTGGCAGAACTCATTCCTATGACAAAGGCTGAAATGCCAATCCTGGCTCTCCCAGCTCCCCAGCAGCACTTTCCCCAGCGCCAGGGAATAACGCATGACTAGTTTGAGATAATAAGGGTTAAAACCTCTCCTTTTCTAGTGGTGTGTTCTATGGTGAGAATGTGATTTAATTCTGTCCCATGATATGTCAAGGTCATCTTCTGTGGGGCTTCTGGGAAAAAGATAATGGAGGAAACCTCCAGCCTCTGAATGGTGTTGCCTGAGAGTGAATGAAGACCTGTCCTCATGGGAAAGAAGTCCTGGAAGCTTGACCTCCCTATACTATGGAGTTAGCTAATCCTGGAGCCTCCCTGCCTCTGAGTTTCTTACTAGAGAGATAACAAATTATTTGCTACTTCACAGACTGGTAGGTCAGTCTGTCACTTGCCACTGAGAGCTCTCTCATGGATATAAGCATCTTGGGATTCTTGCAGACCTCAGGAATTCCTGGTCAGTTAGCGCCCTCTTGATAGAGATGTATGGACCAAGTGGACAACACAATAATAATCAATTAACACGGGGTCTCTGTCAGGACTTCACAGTCAAATGCTATGAGGATTCCAGAAGTCATGAAGATAGTGTGTGAGTCTTATCACTTACTTCATGTTAAACCCACATTTAAGTCTCACTAGAGATCATTGATTGTCAGATGGAAAATTTGTTCTCTTAAAAGCCTAGGTGTTCCACATGCTAAGCCTCTCTGTCCTTCTCAATACCACAGAATGAAGCAGAAAGCAATAAAAGCCATTTGGGTGAAATAGCAGCTGAATCAGGCACTTTGCAGAGTTCACATCAAAGGGGAGTAAATGTTCAAAAGCCCAAAGCCCTAGCATTGTGCAGATCTAAACAGTAGGATCCTGAGAAGGGAGCTGGCTGGAGCCTCAGAAAATGTAGTTAGAGTTGAGATGTTGCACATCCGTAGATGAAGAAATGGGAGTTCCTTGGAGGTTAATTAATTCTGTGGCACACCAAGGTGGGATATGAAACAGCAAAGGATGCAGAATGAGGAAGACAGAAGAAAAGGCTATGGGTGAAGCAGAAAGGAAATTTCATGTCTCATGCTGGTGCTTCACCTAAAATCCTCATGAAGAGGGACCAGCAGTCAGCCCCAGAACAACACTGCAAAATCTATCCGGTACATAAAGTATGGTTATATATATATATATATATATATATATATATATATATATATGTGTGTGTGTTTGTGTGTGTATATATATATATATATACATTTTTTATGTTCAGTGAACAGCATAAGGTGTATTCTATAATATAGATGTGGAGTTTTCAACTTTGGTTGCAAAATCCCAGGTTAAAAGCAGCCAACTTTTCACCTGCTAGCTAAGTGGGTGCCACCACAAGTATGCAGCATGTTTGGCCCATAGAAAGTACTAATAAGTATTAGTTTTAATATTAGCTACTATTAACCAAATTCGATTTATTTTGTTATGGCTATTAGGTCCAAATCCCCTGTAGCTGTGGCCCTAGGTCCCGAGGAAATCAATGTACTCTAAGACAGACACTATTTAGCTATAGCACATGGGAAATCTTATTAATGGCATGGGGTTACCTAAAGATATTCCTGAAATACCCCGCTCACAGCCTGACTCACCCAGGGAGTTTTGCAAAGATTACGAATTCCCTTCCTTTCCACCATCAAAGCACAACCACTCACCTCTTATGACAAGGGGAGTGGCAGTGAGGAACCCTTGTGGGATAGTCAGTTCCTACAGCACCTCCACCCTTTCCTGAGAATTCTGTCTCTTCCTTTTAATATTCTGAAAAGGCCTCAAAACCACATCACCAAACCCAAACTTTACATGTTATATGCCAGAGAAAGGAAAGCCAGCTCTCTTCACCTTTTCCCCTTTTGAGCTGTGTTTTCAGGGATGCTATAACTGGGGTTTACTAGCATTTTCTAATCCAATTATCCAAAAAGGAAAGAAGAACAGGAAAGCTATTATGTAAATCTTTGGTCATCCAGAGTCACCTGCCTTAAAGAAGTTGGGCAGATAAAATGTTTGTCTTGGTTCATTCTCAGTCCTATCTATTTTCACACAATCACTGCTTTATATCCCAACTTGTTCTCCTCTGTCTGAAAGGGTTTCCCCAAGGAAAGCTTGTTTGCTGGATCCCAAAGTACTGTCGGGCAGCATCCCCACTGTGCACCTTGCTCTGGCCCTTATTTTGTCTAATCCTCTCCCTACATCCTCTGGTCCCTGTTTTCCAGTTTCTCCCTGGTGAGTCACGAGGAATGAGACAAGGGCTTGAAGGATGCTAAAGTTGGAAGCCTCCTTCCTTTAACTGCCACAAAATGTGAGGTTGGTGCTTTGGATGTAAAATATCTTGGAAACAGCTTCTGTGCCAATCAGGCCCAGATTCATGCTCTGCCAAGTTTTTGTTCAGAGGCTAACATCTGAGTCCCAGTTCCAGGCCCTTTCCTCTCTGAGGCCAAGCACATGAGCCTTGCTGGGTGCAGCCAGCCAGGAAGTCCCAGATTCAGATCCTGGGTGCTGTTCATGCAGTTAGCTTTCTGGTAACCATAGTGAGCACTAACAGCGACCCACAGCCACCACCGTGCCCTGAACACTGCTGTGGTTTTACCCAGCTGTTCTCTTCTTCCTGGAGCTCTACTTGTCTTAATTTCTCCATCTCAGAATTGCATTCCTCCCACTCGCCCACCCTGTCCTATCTTTGGCCTGATCTCTTGGCTATAAATCTGGTCTTTTCTCCCACTCGTTCTTCACAGCTCCCCATTTCTGCACCCCACCCCCTTATCATTGTTTTCTGGGCTTCCCAGAAATCCCAGAACCTGGCCCAGGCCTGCACTGTGGGCAGATTCACTTTCAGGCCTCACAGTCCCTCTGGGCCAGGAGCAACAACTTCCCTCTGCCGTGAATACAACCATCTCTTTTTGATCATGGGGCTGGGAATTCTGGTCCTCATGAGACTCCCTTAGGGCTCATCCCTGAGACTCCAAAGCCATCACAGCCTTTACCCCCAGCCTGTGCTGCTGAATATCCCTCCCAGAGTAATTAATTGCCTACATCCTTGTCTCCCCAGGAAGACCATCAATGCCTCAAGAGCAGGACCTTTTGTTGGCCAAAACATGGCTTTGAGCCCAGCATGGGTCCTGGCACATAATGGGCACCCACAAAGTTTTCATGACTTCGTAATGACTGCCTCACATCCATTTTGGAAGAAGAGAGGCTTGAATTGGACACACCTCATGAACTAGCTGTCTGCCTTTAGGGGAGCCATCTCCACTACTGTTCCTCAACTGGGAAACAAGGAGGGCGAAGCAGGCCTAGCAAAGCTCCAAGGATCCTGTTTTGTGAAAAGTCTGTGACTCCGCCTGGAGCACATGGTGTTCCTATTCAGGACAGTGATCCTGTTGTTGGTAGTTTTATTTGAGAAGAACAATTATCCAAAGTTTGGGAATAATGCAGAAGAAATGATTAACGTTATGCTAGGAGCACTTCCCAACAATCTCACCTAAAGGTCTTCTGGGGTTCCTACCCAGCATGACTTTACCCCCAGTGGACATTTGGAGACATTTCAGTTGTAGAGACCATGCAGGCTATCAAACAACCTACATTGCCCACGACAGCACCCCCAACAGAGAATTATCTGGGCCCAAAATTTCAATAGTGCTGGAGGCATTGAGAGGTCCTGGCCTAGAGCATGCAACTCGGTTTGCACATCATGGGGCTGGGAATTCTGGTCCTCATGAGATTAGGGCCAAACATTTTACAGTTCTGAGAACTGATCATCTATGATGAGTTTCTTTTCTGTCTGATAGAGAAGAGAACCCCAAAGACTATGGGTTTGGGTTTTGAGGGATTTTTTTGTGTTGTTTTGTCCTTTAGGATGTAATTAGTTTTGTGTTTAATTTGGCAATCTTATCTCAGCTTTCCTTCTTTCCACTGACAATTTTTAAAATGTTCCCTTTTTTTCTGAGCAATTTATTTTGTTTTTAAATTAAACTTTTCTTTTTTTTTTTCTTTGAGATGGAGTCTTGCTTTGTAGCACAGGCTGGAGTGCAGTGGTGCAATCTTAGCTCATTGCAACCTCTGCCTCCTGGGTCCTGGTTCAGGCGATTCTCCTTCTTCAGCCTCCCATGTAGCTGGGATTACAGGCACGCACCACCATGCCCAGCTAATTTTTGTATTTTTAGTAGAGACAGGGTTTCACCATGTTGGCCAGGCTGGTCTTGAACTCCTGACCTCATGATTTGCCCACCTCGGCCTCCCAAGGTGCTGGGATTACCATGATTTAATTTAGGCATGAGCCACCGTGCCCAGCCTAAGTTATTTCAAAATCATCTATAGATTCATATGAAGTTGTAAGAAATCGTACAGAGTGATCTCCGTGCCCTTTTCTAATTTTCCCCAATGGTAACATCTTACAAAATTGTAGTACAAGGCCCTATCCAGGGTACTGACATTGGTACAATACACCCGTCCTATTTAGATTTCCCCAGTTTTAATTTGCACTTATTTGTATATTTGTGTTTAATCCTATACAATTTTGTTACATGTGCACTTTCACATATCCACCACTGTAAGCAAGATACAGAACAGCTCCATCACTGCAAGGATTCTTCATGTTGCCTTTCTAATAATCACACCCTTATATTCTATTTTGACCTGACTTTATCATCCAGCTGTGACCCTCATCAATGAGTTAAAAAGATAGTGTGACACCTGTTCACTATTTGTATGATACTTAAGTTTTTAACATTTTGAGAAATATACTTTGATATACTCCTTTGCTATTTAATGAAACTACCCTTTAAGTAGCAACTCGATAACTGAGCTCCAACGACAAGACCAGATGGTTCCTAATTTCCTCACCAGAGATGATATTAATGAAAACCATCACATGCTAGGAACACACAGTGACCTTTAGCAAGCAGCTAACTTCTGTGTGATTTAGTTCCTTCTTCTATAAAATAATAGCTCTGATTTTAAGGAATTTGTGGAGGATCCAACTAGTTAATATACACAAAGCACTTAGAATAGTGCATGGCACATAATAAATTGTCAATACATTTTATGGTATGTTCTTTCATTTAATGTCCATATCAGTTCTATGAGATAAGGACTCTTGTTACCCTAACACAACAGATAAGAAAACTAGGATTCAAGTTCAAGTAATTTTCCCAAGGTCTCAGCCTAGTAAGAGGTAGAGCAACAATTAGAGTGCTAGTCTCTGTGATTCCAAGCACCACCTTGCCCTACTTTCTTTGTGAGAAATTGAAGTGCTGTACTCAGAGTAAAAACCAGAAACTGCACTTCTAGGGGAACACAAACTGTGAAGATGATGGGGAATTTTCTATGGGATAGGTGGCTATCAAGAGAATAGGAAGGCCACATACAGTGGCCTATGCCTATAATCTCCCAGTGCTTTGGAAGGCCAAGGTGGGAGCATCACTTAAGGCCAGGAGTTTGAGACCACCTGAGCAACATAGTAAGACCCTGTCTCTACAAAAATACAAAAATTAGCTGGGAGTGGTAGCGCACACCAGTAGTCCCAGCTACTTGGGAGGTTGAGGCAGAAGGATCTCTTGGGCCCAGGAGTTCGAGGCTACAGTGAGCCAAGATCATGTCACTGCACTCCAGCCTGGGCAACAGAGTGAGATCCTGTCTCTAAAAGAGAGAGAGAGAGAAAGAGAGAGAGAGAGAAGAGGAAATTTGAGGTCCATATATGCTCTCCATCTTATTTATAAAGTTTGAGAAATATACCTTTTAACAACTTCAACAACAAAAACCTAGAGGAAAACCTTCATAAAATAAGCACAAGCATATTTTGTCTAAATTTGCTTCCCACAAGAAGCTAGAAACACATGGGAAGATGAAACCACCAGCTCAAACCAATTCAGCAAGTCCAGCAAAGGGGACGTAGCACAGTAGGAAGGCACATGAGGGCCCTGCAACCTCTGCCCTCAGAAAGCAGTGGTTTACCATTCCCAGTTCTTCCTTCAAACTATTGATTCACACTGGGGCCAAACAAAAAATTTCCTGGATCATGTCAGAGGCAACATGAAACTGCAACCAACCAAGCCTGAGAGGAAATGAACCAGAAGCAGAGTCTGAACCTTTCACACGAGTCCGTCCCATTTCAACTTCTATGAGCTAGGACAGCACAAAGCAGAGGTTTCCAAAAGGCAGGTCACAGAGACAATTTCCCTGGCCCATGGTACAATGAGAAAAATGAGATAGTGCAGTGGGTTAGTGGGCGCTAGGATTGCTCACTCCCTTTCTTAGCAAGATTGGTGTGTTTCTGTCCCTTCTTTAGGAAGGGCCTACTTCCTCATATACATATCGGTCTTCTCTCTTTTTTCTTTTTTCCTTGTAGCACTTAGTTCTAACATATTAATACTATGTCATTTCCTTCTTTTTTAAAAAAAAAAAAAATCTATTACCCTGTACCTAGGGTTTAAGCATGAAGACGGGAATTTTTGTTTCTTTTGTCACTGTTATATTCTGCAATGACTAGAACAGTGCCTAGCACATCATAAGTGCTAGTACATGCTTGCTGAATTAATTTAGCAGTGCTTTCTGCAGCGTGTGTGTGTGCATGTGTGCTTGTGTATGCGTGAGACAGCCTTTCCTATGAAATGGTAGAAGTAATAAATGGTAGGTCTTTTTCATGCCCCCCCCAAATAAAAAGCACCTCGATCAACATGCACACACACACACTCACACACACACACACACACACACACACACACACATTGTTTTCTTTTTTACTGGCCAATGAATTCCAAAAGTCTGGGACTCAGTGGTCTCAAAAAAGAGTTTTAGAGTAAAGCAAAGCTTGGCTTGAGTTTGGCACTTTCAGCTGTGTGACTTTGGGCAACTTCTTTTATATCTTGAAGCCTCAATTTCTTCACCTACAAAATGGGAATAGTGATGCTAACCTCATGAGGCCGTTCTACAAATTAACTGAGAGGATACTATGTAAAGCAGGGGCCTGGTCCAGAGTAGGATTAGTGGACTAAATAGATGACACCCCCAGTGTGGCTCCACTGTGGGCAAGGCAGGCCTTCTCCACCCAGGCCTTGTCTCAAAAGCCCCCTTGGGGCTTGGACTTTTTGCTCCAGTGAAACTGCCCATAACTGAGGTCATGCCCAGACAAATGCCACCCAAAGGCAGTTTCCTGGCATTCAGTGGAGTTATTCTTAATTCAATCCTGCTTCAAATTCAACTCCCTTGCTATACATTTGAACATTGAAATCAGAGGTTTTAAGATACCACTTCCAAACTGCTGAAGTAAGCCTATTTGCTTGGGAGTGGTGACTTCTGAGATTCTCCCAAATTAGTAGACTTACACATGAATTCCTTTCCCCATTTAACTAGGAAAGAGAGAAATCATGTCAGGAATCTCACAGAAGGATATAATTCAGAAATCATAAGAAAACAATTCTGAAATTACAGCATAAGTAAGCAAAGAAACACAAATCGTTTCTGAGCTATTTGATTTGCACACATTTTCAACTGTTTATATTTTTGCTTTCATGAAAGCACACAATCTTGCCTTCTGTTGTAGTTCACACTATTAGAGTATTGTATTAATAAAGGAAAGTGAATAAACTTGGAGTTGTGTAGAGAGAAAGAAAGTGAAGCTGAGATGAGGTCTCTACTGCTTAGCCCTGAGAAAGTCAGCTGAGCCAAAGTGAGGAGGCCCAAGAAAAAAGTCTCTGGGCTTTCAACTGTTTAGGGCAGGGAGGGCAGAGACATGAGTAACTGCAGGGAGTAAGGAAGTTCCGCCACAGGCGGACAGGCTCTGTCCTGGAGTTACCCTGGGTGGAGATCAACTGGTATAACTCCATGCGATGGAAATGGAAGGGAAAAGCCTCCTTTAGCAGTGGTAGTCACCATTTTTTCAAAATGATGCCCCCAAATTTGGGGGACTGTTGTCAGACTGCTAGCTGCCTTCTAATATGAGGCCTTTGCTTTTGCTATTGTAACAGAGCTCTTGGCTTTTAGCTTCGTTTGTTGCTGCTCAGCTAAAAGACATTTCCCAGCTTCCCTTGCAGCTAGATGTAGCCATGTGACATAGTTCCAACAACTGCTATGGGAATGTACACTGTTGCTCTCTAAGAGAAGTTCATGGTATGGAGCATTTCCCAAGCTTATCAAACCATGAAGCACGGCCAAAGTGCCTTCTTGGAGTCAGTCTAAAAAAGTGGCTTTCTGTATCCTCAGGTCTCTTCCAGGTCCAAATATCTATGAATTACCCTTTGCCTATGATCTGTTTCCAAATACCTTCATCCAGGGTTTTCTCTTCCCCTTGTCTACATCTTTGAGTTCACAAGTTGAGCCCAGAAAATCAGTTAGCTGGCATCCTTGTAGCAGAGTCCCAAGGTCATGGCTGGAAGAGCAGTGAGTCTGTGAAGGAAGCCCTTCCCGGCTTGGCACACAGTTTCCTTCACCATCAGGCCCCTGGCTGTGCCCCATGTGAGAAGGTCCAGTCTCACTATAGTTGCTTCCCAGCAAACACACAAATGACTTTCTCCTTTATTCCAAGGACACACTGGCACTTTTTTTTTTTTTTTGGTGCTTTGCCAGAGGGTTCCCCAACAACCACATTGGAATTTGTGTATTTGTCCTTTCCTATGAGAACTCCATCTTGATGAGGGAGGCCATCAGAATGGATTCAGGATCCAGCCCCCTTTCACAGTCTGAGCAGCCATCGGCCTCTGGGGTTTGAATCATCCAAAAGCTGCTCTGTGTCCTGGCCCTGTAATTTTCATGCTCTGGATTGTCTACGGGTGAAGGCCTCCAGTTTCTCTGCAAGGACAACCTTGCGCATTGTGAGAATGAGTGTCCTTTCCATAGCCTCTTGCATTAAGGAATGTGTTAGGCTTTAAAGTAATTTCTTGAGGCCCTTTGTTCCTTATGTGGACTACAAGTCTGTGGGCAGGGACCATGACTAATTTTGCACTCTGCAGATCACTTTACTCATTTCTGGCACCACTACTGCTACTGACTTAGATTCCAATTCAACTTTGTCAAGGTTTAAGTTGAGTAGTATTTTCCCTAATGCTTTTTAATTTTTTGAGACATAGAATCACTGAAGTCTAGTTGATAGAACTTTAAATCTAAAGTTTGGAAATCTCTGGCCTTACTGGATGGTTTTGGTATGAATTTCATAAAAACTTTTCTTTACCAAGTACCTACCACATGTCAGACACTTTCCTACATTTTGGCCAATTTGCCTAAAAATGTGTCAGTCAGCAAATTCCTGAGGGGATCTGAGAATATACTATCATTCTTCTGTTTCGTGGTAATTGTGAAAAAAAAGCTATTAAAAGGAAATTTGGAATCATCCAAATGATCTCAACTTAGTAGAATTCCATGATTTGTTGTTGACATGTGTATTGTTTTAAAGGCTGCATTAGCGTCAACTCCTTCAATAGTCTTGAAGTATGAAGAAAGAAAGATATAAATGAGATCTCTATGCTTCATGATGGCAAAATGGCATCATGGATGAAAGCTTCTGAGTCATTTAAATATAGAAGAGGGTGAGAGAACTGAATCATCACCTGTGCAGGGGCCCTGTCTGGAAACAGTGGCATCCACATCTGTGTGGCACACACAGTATAGTTCCCATCCTTAGAGGCACCAACTTGCAGTAAGTGCCATGAATGGCTAAAGCTGGCATCACTGTTAAAATGAAAAATAACTGCAATAGTGATAACGATTCAAATGATGGCCCATCGTGCCTCAAAAATCAAAAGGATCCAGTGGAAAAAAGTGAAATGGTAAATAAGCAAATGTATCTTTCTACCACGAAAAGCAATATATGTGATTCAGTTTCTATAAAACAAAACTGTTATATTAATTTAATGCCATTATTCAGAATGTCACTGGCCTTCTAGTTTGCACCTCTCTCATTTTGTTTATGATTGTTTATGAGCTATAAGGGGTAACTTTACCTGATTTAATGTGCACATTTTTAAGTAAATCATAATTAAAAAAAAAAAAAAAAAAACACTGAAGTTATCCCCAGGGTCATTTAATCCCTGTCTGTGAAGGTGGCAATATTACCTCCACTTTACAGGGAAACTGGAGCTTAGGGGATGTAGAGATGTGCCTCAATGAGTAAAAAGCAAGCCAGAGGCTGGGCGTGGTGGCTCATGCCTGTAATCCCAGCACTTTGGGAGGCTGAGGCAGGCGGATCACCTGAGGTCAGGAGTTTGAGACCAGCCTGGCCAAAATGGTGAAACCCTGTCTCTACTAAAAAAACAAAAATTGGCTGGGCATGGTTGTGGGCCCCTGTAATCCCAGCTACTCAGGAAGCTGAGGCAGGAAAATCGCATGAACCCAGGAGGCTGAGGTTGTAGTAAGCTGAGATTGTACCACTGCCCTATACTCCAGCCTGGGTGACAGAGCAATACTCTGTCTCAAAAAAAAAAGCAAGCCAGAATAGAATTCAGGCTTCCTAATCCTAATGACCTTCTATTGCCTCCCTAAAGCAAAAGATACTTTCTTGGATAAAATATCTGGCCTCTAGGTCATTTTATCAAGTTATAATTCACCAACAATCATTTGACTGAAAGGCCAAAAATACTAGCCAAAAGCTAGTCAAATGTTCTTGTCATTGAAAAGGGGTTAAAAGAAAGAACATAAGCTTTCAATTTCCCAAACACCACGCCACGGAAACAAAAGTACATACAGGCAGCAGAAGCCCAAAGAGAGAGTTTACGGGAATAAGACAGCAAAAATGGATTTAAAGGAAAGCCCAGTCATTCACACTTAGAAGAATTCCTGGACTATCAATTCCAAACCAAGGCAGCTGCAGCAACGTTGAGGCAGAATCAAAACCTGTGGAAAGACCTTAGGTATTCAAGTGGGTTCACTAACTGGCAAATTTATTTGGGGAGAACTGGCTTTTGAACTGTGTGAAATCTAGATTTGGGCTATTTCTTCACCAATAGTGAACTCTGCTGGGATTTTTCCTGGGTTTCCTGCATCCAACCAGATCTTCACTCTGACACGAGAGGTAAATAGATGCAAAGGAGATAGAAAGACAGCTGGTGAGGTCTTTCCTGGGGTTCTTCCCATTGTTTCTTTTTGTTCTCCACAGGTCCTTGTGGTCACCAGCATTTATTAATGTGTCCTTTAAAACTAGTGTTTTCTAGCTCTTTGGGAAAAGCTGTGACCCTAAGGCAACTGCAAAAGCAGAAGGTCCTTAGAAGAATCTGTGCAGAGGGACTAGAATCCAGATATTGGGTTCATATTGCTGGAAGATTTTCCAGAGTTTAGGTCAAAATGAATGGAGATATATTTGAACTCCCTCTTTCTCTCTTCCTTCTTTCCTTCCATCCATACTCCAGAAAGATTCTTTGGCAGGACTATGAGAAATGAACTGAAGAAAAGTCAGAAGTAGATGTGATCGAGGTTCCAGTGGGGGCACACAATCCTATCCCTACTTCCACTGACACTGGAATAAAGCCTGAACCCCTGCTCATCACTCACAAGGGCCAAAATATTCTACCTCCTTACACACATCCCCCTCCCAGTTTCCTCCAATTACTTTCATCTCACTCTGTGTCTCAATCACATCAAACTCATTCCTGTCTCAGGGCCTTTGCACTGCTGGGGGCTCTTCCTGGATGTGGGGGCATTTTGGTGCACACTATCCCCTAATGCCCACAAGGCAGCTCCTGCTCTTCACTCACAAGTTAGCTCCATCCTCAAAGAGGCCTCCCCTTACCACCCAATCTGCTAGGCTTCCTCATCCACAGTCACTCTCTATTTTATTACCTTGGTTTTCTTCACGGTGCATGCCAATATCTGAAATTGCCTTCATTATTTCTTTCTCTACCTACCACCATTACCTCAAACCCAAATGTAAGCTCTGAGAGAAGAATATTGTTGGTCTTGTCCACTGCTCCAGCCCCAGCATCTAAAACAGCACTCACTCCAGGGTGGGTACTGAAGAATATTTATGGGAAGAAAGGAAGGAAGGGAGGGAGGAAGGAAGGAAGGGAGGAAGGGAAGAAGGAAGGGAGGAGGGAGGGAAGGAAGGAGGGAGAAAGGGAGGGAGGGAGGCAGGTAAGGAAGAAAGGAGGGAGGAAGGAAGGAAGGAAGGAATTTCTGTGTGATAAATACACAAAATTCAACTGAGCTTGTGACTTTGTAAGAGACACACATGGAGCAATAGGGGAGGAAGGGAATGCCTGCCTAGCCACCAGAATGCCCCCACATCCAGGAAGGGCAGTGGTAAGTGATTTGAAGGGGAACATTAATGAGGGCCTGAACTAGGGCAGCAGTCTTGGGCCTGGAAAGAAAGGAACAATTCCCTACAACCATTCATTTCAAAGACAGGCTATAGAAGCTGGTGCCTCATTAGATGTGCAGAGAAAGATAGAAGTAAAACAAAAATAACCCCAAAGTCTTACACCTGATCAACCAGAGATGATTCTGATGAACCAAGAGGGATGGCACCATAGGGTGGGCAGGTATGTGGGAGAAGAAGTTAATTCAGTTTGGGGCAAGTTGAATTTGAGGAACTTGGCTGACAGTATTCAGATGCCTTATGATAGTTGGAAATGTGGTCTGGAATCAGGAGCAGATATGGCGGGAAGCAGCCACTGAGAAGATAATGTCAGCAGCGGGTGAGTCCTCAGGGAGAGCCTGCTGAATGAGGGAAGAGAGCTGGGCAAGGGCGTGAAGGGATGCTGGTGGAGCATGGGACAAGAAAGAGGAACTAAAAAAGGAGGACGAGGCAGAGGAGACGTAATCAGAGATGGAAGGGAAACACTGCTGTGGTAAAACTGAGAGAGAAGGTCCATTTCCAAAATGGGGAGGAAGGGTAGACAGAGGAGATTGGCCAGGCCAGTAGTGCGAAAGCTGCAAAAAGGGACATAAGCACCGACTCTCCATTTACAAGGTAATTGGTACTCTTTATGAGAAGAGTTTCAGTAAATTAATAGGAATGGAAATCTCCTGTAACATATGTGCAGGAATCCATCTGGACACATCTGCTTCTCCCCAGTGAGACTTGGGGGAACAAGGACTGTCACAATATGCTAATGCTCAAAAGGTTTGCTACGCCATAGTGGTAAGTCTTTGTTTCTGATCCTGGAGTCTCATATCTCACCAGTATTCAAGAAACTGTGACAGGCTAACTTGTAGGGTAAAATCTCAGGTCATGCATAGTTGTTAAAACTGCCATGCTCTTCTAGAAACTTGACATGCCTCCATCAGGTGGAGTCTGATTCCCCTACCTTTGAATCTGGGTAGGCTTGTGACTCACTTGTAACCAGTAGAATACAGGAGAAGTGACACTGCATGATTTCCAAGACTAGGACATAAAAGTCAATGCAGCCTCTGCCCTGCCAGCTGGGGCCTGCGCTGGAGTTCTGAGCAGTTACATAATAAGCTGACTGCCCTGGGCCACCATGCTATGAGGAAGCCCAAACTAGCCCTTGCAGAAAGACCATGTGGAGAAGTCCTGAGACTGTACCAGAGAGATGCCTAGCCAGTCCCAGCTGACAGCAAAACCCCAGCAACTGTTTTCAACAAATAACTTTAGGGACTTTTTGCTTTTCAGAATATCTCAGTCATCTTCAAAGGATGAAGATTTACAACTAGTGAATACGGTCAAAACAATAGGCCCAAGTTGGGCACAGTGGCTCATGCCTGTAATCCCAACACTTCAGGAGGCCAAGGTGGGAGAATTGCTTCAGCCCAAGAGTTGGAGACCAGTGTGGGCAACATGACAAAACTCCACCTCTACAAAAATTATTTTTTTAATTAGCTGGGCATGGTTGCTAATTTGAAAAAAGTAGCCACCATGCCCAGCTAATACTCCCAAGTAGCTGGGAGGCTGAGGTAGGAGGATTGCTTGAGACTAGGAGGTCAAGGATGCAGAGAACTATGATCATACTACTATGCTTCAGCCTGGTGACAGAGCAAGACCCTGTCTCGAAAAAACAAAAACAAAAAACAAAGAACAGGCCCAGAGATGTGAACAGATTGCATATCGGGCAGAAAAGGCAGTTTTTCCAGAATCTTATAAAAAGTTGGCAACTTCATTCATAGAGATGTGCACTAAAACTGAGCTACAATTCCTTACCTTTTAAAGTGATGAAAATACCTAAGTTTGACAATAAACCCTGCTGGCAGGACTATGGGGAAACAGGCACATTCATATGCTGCTGAAGGGAATGCAAAATGGCACGAGGCCTCTGGAGGGGAATTAGGCAATATCTAGCAAAATTACATTTGCATTTCAGCATTTGGCCCAGCAGTACCCTTTTTAAGAATCTATCAAAATCTACACGGGCAAAAAATGAAAAGACCTGGACAAGGCTGTTATAGTAAAAGACTGGGAACAACCCTAACTGTCATCAGTAGGAGACTGGTTTAATAAACTAGGACACATCCACACAATTGAGAGCTATGTAGCTATAAAAAGAAATGAGGAATTTATATAGTGCTTTGAAGTGATCTCTGGGATATATTCTTCAGCGAAAAGGCAAGAAACAGAACAGTAGGTATAGTATGCTACCTTTTATCTTAAAAATGAAAAGCATCTAAATATATAGATACAGATATATATAGAGAGATTCATGTGTATGTGTGCGTATGTTTGCTTTTTTGAAAAAAAAAAATAGAAAGATAAACCAAAACCTAATAAAATGGTTATCTATAGGATAACAAAGGGATCAGAGGAAAGGGGGCAGAGATGATGAAAGCTGAACATTTTCTATGTAGCTTATTTTATAGATGTGTATTAGACATGTAAATGCCTGACCAATATAAAACAAAATTAAGCTGAAATGAAAGAAACAGCAATTTTGCCTGAAATGCAAAAGTAAAATGAAACAAATGAACCTGCCTATCTAGCAAGTTGATGGCTTAGCCACTGTAAAGGTTAATACTGAGTGTCAACTTGATTGGATTGAAGGATGCAAAATGTTGATTCTCGGTGTGCCTATGAGAATATTGCCAAAGGAGATTAACCTTTGAGTCCGTGAACTGGGGAAGGCAGATCCACCCTTAATCTGGGTGTGCACCATCTAATCAGTGCCAGAAAATGTGAAAAGCCTAGATTGGCCTAGCCTCCCAGCCTCTATCTTTCTCCCGTTCTGGATGCTTCCTGCCCTTAAACATCAGACTCCAGGTTTTTCAGTTTTGGGACTCAGACTGGCTCTCCTCGTAGAAGGCCTATTGTGGGACCTTGTGATCATGTAAGTTAATACTTAATGAACTCCCCTTCATATATATATGTATATCCTATTAGTTCTGTCCTTCTAGAGAACCCTGACTAACACAACCACCAAGCAAGAAATTATTTCAAGTGACTTTAAAACACAGTAATTTAACTGCATTGGGATATACACTAAAGACAAAAAAAAAAAAAAAAACTCCCACAAAATCTTTAAAAACATTTTCAGTAATCATCCTGAGGCAGAAAAATAAATAAAGTCTGGAGGCAGGGAACAGAAGGCCGATCCATACTTCAGCTACAACAGGAAATATCCCCTCCATAGGGCATAGGTGGTAAATGACTTTGTAACTTTACTTCATCCTCTCATTTACATAGGGCATACCGAAAACAACCAATGGAATCCTCTAGGGGATGTTTAAACTCCCAAAAATTCTGTAACAGGGCTTTTGAGCCCCTATGCTCAGTCCCGCTCTTACACTGTGGAGTGTACTTTCATTCTCAATACATCCCTTCATTCCTTCCTTGCTTTGTTTGTGCGTTTTGTCCAATTATTTGTTCAAGATGCCAAGAACCTGAACACCCTCCACTGTTAACAATACTGTTACATATACAGGACAAAGTAACCTTAGTTGCTTACTTATAATGTTGTTAGGAACCAAGATTTTCAGCATCTAAAAAAAGAATAAAGTTTTAAAAGAATGAAAAATTTGAATTGATAATATCAGTACAAACACATAGTCTCTTTAAAAATAGTTTCTAGCTCTGTCCAGTGAAAAGGGATATAAACAACCAATCCAGTAGCAACAAGCAACCTAGGTGCCCAGGCTGTAGGCTTTAAGTATAATATTTCAATTAGAGGAACCGGGGCTCCTTAGAGAAATTGGTAATTCCAAGTCTAGCCCAGAAAAATAAAAGAATGAGCCTAGAAAAACATAATAAGCCTAGTAATAATAATAAGCCTAGAAAAGCATACCATACCAGAAAGCCGACTATCAAAGACTACTAGATGTGTATAAAAAGGAGTCAAGAGTCAAACAGGGGCTCCCACTAGCCAAAGATGGGATACTCTGAGCACACACATACAAGATAATAAGTGCAATGAAATAAAACCCATCCAATATGCTAATGAGCCACGAATCCATCATGATGCTTTAAAAAATACTCCTTCGGTCACCTTTGGATGAATACTAGGGGAGAAACAGAGAACTGATCATTAAAGGGAAAACATTTGGCATTTACTCAGCCTTTTCAGGGAAACCAAAGTGGATATGGGGAAAAGTTATTCCTTATAAAAGAATTCCTGGTAATAAATGTTGAAGAAATGTTAGACTATCACCATTTTGTAACTCCTAATGAAATAATTGATGTAGGCAATGATTATCAATAACTGCTAAAAGCACTAGGTAGAAAGCTGATGAGAAACTTTATAAGGGATGGATCAGGTGGCCTAAGCTAATCTTAACATGACAAAAAATTAGAGATAACCCGATGTTGTGTGGTTCCTGATGTAGAGCCACATTATGGAAAGAATACCTCATTACCTATGAAGTTTCTTACTAAAAAAAATCAAAGTAGAGCCCCATCAAGCCTATTGTTCTATCAGTTTACAGAGAATACAGAAACGTTTTTAGTTAATTACTTTTTAAATCGACAAAATTTTATATATGGTGTACAACATAATTTAATATGTGTATGTATTCTTGAATGGCTAAATCAAGCTAATTAACATACTTGTGATCTCAGATACCTTTTTTTGTGGTGAGATCATTTAAAATCTATTTTTAAAACAATTTTCAAATACAGTCATCCCTCCCTATCTGCAGCTTCCATTTTTGCAGTTTCAGTTACCTATGGTCAACCAAAGTCCAAAAATATTAAATGGAAAATTCCAGAAATAAACAATTTATAAGTTTTAAATTGTGTGCCATTCTGAGTAGCATGATGCAATATCCTGCTATCCTGCTCTGTCTTGCCTGGGATGCGTATGTATATATTGTATATATATGTATGTATATATTGTATGTACTATATATATATGTATGTATTGTCCTATGTATCCATGCTGTAGACAACACTAGCTGTTAGTTACTTTGTAGCCCTCTTGGTGATCAAATCAACTATTGAGATATCATGGTGCTTGCATTCAAATCACCCTTCTTTTACTTAATATTGTCACGAAAGCAAGATTACTGATGTGCCAATTCCCATATGCCAAAGAGAAGCCCTAAAGTGCTCCTTTAAATGAAGGTGTGAAAGTTCTCTACTTAATAAGGAAAGGAAAACCAGTATATATAGGGTTTGGTACTAATTGTGGCTTCAGCCATCCCCTGTAAGTATTGGAACTTATTCCCCATGGATAGGGAGGAACTACTCTATATGTTGCACCTTAGAGTTCCTGAAGGTTTTCCTCCTGTCTAATTGAATATAGGAACATTTTAAACAACACCACAGGGAGGCAATCAGCAAAATCCTAAAAGTGAGAAACTCTACCAGACAAAAAAAACAGTGAAAACAGTTTCTTCGACAAATAAATTGAAGGGGAAAAGGAGGAAATGGGAAGCCTATAAACTGAAAGAAATTGCAACCAGATAGTGTTTGTTGCTCAACTGAAGATATAATCTCCGTGTGTGGGGGGTGTGTGTGTGTGTGTGTGTGTGCACGTGCATGCATACACACATACCTACACACATTTAAATCACCTTTTCATATAACTTTTTTGTATATCATATACATTCCACACTAATATTTTTTCTTACTGCTACAGGGTTTTGGAATCCCAAGAATAGTCAGTATTTGAATTTTGAATTTATGTGCAAAAGAGACAAATGTGGCTAAAGGGCATGGACACACTCTCTCTGGGTCCCTGTGTTAATATTTTTAGTAGCTTCTATTTAAATAGTGCTTTTTCTCTAAGAAGATCATTGGGTATTTTCTGAAGGCTTATGTAATGGCTGGAAGCCCCCTGCCTCTGCAAAGGAACAGCTGATTCAGAAAAGTAAACCTTGTAACAGCAACCCATTCATCAGCTGCCCACACTCACAACCAAGCAGACATGCAGTTACTTTCCAAAAACCCTCATTTCTGGCATTACAGCCTATGGCAATAACTGAGAGTTAGGGAAAGGTAAGGGAAACTCAGAAATTCTTCCTGAATCCCACCCAACTCAAGAGCACATTTTGCATAATAAAATCTCTAATACCTTGATGACCAAATGTTATTGGAGAGACTTTAAAAACCTTTAAAAAACTGCCTTCAAGATGAGAAATGAGCTTAAGCCCATTAATTCATTGTTCATTATTCTGTAAATATTGAGCATTCAGCATGTGCTGAGCTATTTAGAAGTGTATTTGAGGGCTAGGACTAGTAACTGTAAATCCTATGCTTTTTTTCTCTCTTCCACACTGCCTTGGCGATTAAAGACAGTGGCTCTTAAATCTGGCTGTGCTTCAAAATCACCTAGGACAGGAGTAGGCAGTGGAACACAGACACGGTTATTCATTTATGTACTCTATAGCCGCTTTGCCGCTAAAAACAGAGAAGGTGAGTAGTTGCAAAAGAAATCACGGGGCCCACGAAGCCTAAAATATTTACCCTCTGTCCCTTTACAGAAAAAGTTTTCCAACCTTTGATCTAGGACCTCTGGACCAGCAGCATCAGCATCACTCAGAAGCCTGTCAAACATGCAGAATCTCAGGTCCTCCCCAGACCTACAGAATTCCACTCTCCACTGACCTAGAGAACATGGAAACCCTGCAGGTTTTCTAGCCTCACCCTCACTACCAAATTAGAAATGCCAGTGTGGGGCCTTTGTTTTAGGTTCCCAGGTGAATCTGATATGCAGCCACTAGGGAAGCAGAAAGATGAGTCAGGTGATTATGGCCCCCACCCCTGCCAGGTCTTCCTGTGGGACTGCAGCACCATCTCCTCCAGCTGCCGGGAGAGTTAGCTAGCTGCTAAAGGATCACGGCTGAGTGCCTCTCCAGGTGCTGCTCCTGTGGAAGGAAATGACCTTACCCAAGGTCACATCCGCTTGCTGGGGGAAGCCTGAATCCAGTGCCTGGTCAATACAGAGTAGAAAGGCCCAGTCTTCTCAATTGCTGAATGGCCATCCCAGCTCCAGAGGTCCCCAGGGAATCGGCTGAAGCCCCTATTGCAACAGCCATTCCACTCCTCCCTCTGCCCTAGCCTGCGCCCCTCACCCTATTGGAGAAATTATTATATTAGAGAATTCAAAAATTTTCATTAATTTTTAGGTGTGATGATCATATTGTGGTTATATGTTAGTTTGAAGTATATGAAATTGCTAATATTACACTATTTCTACCTACAGAAATAACAGTTTCTTGTGGTCCAATCTAATACCTTTTTTAAAGAGTCCTAGTTTCTTAAGATTCATACGAAAGTATTCATGGATGAAGTTACATGACTTCTGGAATTTGCTTCAAAAATGTCTAATTGGTGAAGGGTAATGGAGGCAGAGATGCAACAAGACTTGCAATATGTTGATAATTGTTGAAGCTGATGATGGGTACATGCAGGTTTATTATACTATTCTCCACATTTATATGTATGTGTGTGTGTGTGTGTATATATATATATATATATATATATAGCTTGAATTAGGTAAGAGGCCCATATCACAGGTGGTGTTACCAGAGCTGCCTCCAGTAAGGGTTTATCTCAGAGTCTGTTTCCCGGCTCTATCTTTAAGAGTATACAGTATAATCGCAGAGATAAGTCACAATCATAAATAAGAAAACTCAAAATGGGGTAAGTGTCCTAAATGTCGTATACTGTCAGGGAACACGGGAACACACAACTGAGGCAGAAGGGCAGGAGCAGTAGGCCTTTGGGGTGATGGGTGGACAGTGGGATTAGGTGGGATGCCCTTTGAAGCACCTGATCCCATTGCTCCACCCATCACCCCAAAGGCTGTATGGAAAGGCTGGAGAGAAAGCCTTGAATGCCACACTAAGACATTTGCATTCTGTAGATAGTGGGAAATCATGAAAGGCTTTGAGTAGAAGAATAACACAATAATGATCCCAGCTGTACTTGGGGAATATTCACCTGGCGATAATGCGAAGGGGATTGGAATGGGAGTGACTAGGGGCGGGAAGACCAGTCCAAAAGCTGTTGCAGATGGCTTGGTGAAAGGCAGTGAGGACAGAAGCTAGCAATCTGCAAAGAGGCTGGTGTACAGGAAAGACCACAGGGCTCAGAATGAGACAGACCTGAGTTCCAAACCTCACCCAGCTGCTCACAGCCCATGTACACTTAGACAAGCCATCCCACTGCTCTGACTCCCTCCATTTGTAAAACGGAAATAGCAGAGTTAGGTAATAAATCTGCAAAGCCCGGCACATGCTGAGCACCCAATTAATGGAAGCCACACCATGAGATCGTAGCTTGTTTGTGCTTGTACATCATCACTTATCACCCCAGCAAGAAAGTCTGAACCTGACTGCTATGAAGACTGCCCTTGAAAAGTGATTCTTGGAGATAATCGTTTAATGTGGCCTTGGTTTCAAACACACCAGTTGCTTATTGAGGTGCTTAAGGCTGAATCATTCCTCTCATGAAAGGGTGCACAGGACATCTCCACTTCCATTGTAACCGCTGCGATGCCCTGTTGTTATGGTGACCAGTTTCCCAAACTGCCCTGCTGTTTTCTGCAAGCCTTTTCAGTTTCTTCATGCCCTAAAATCTACAAGCCCTAGAGACAGCAGCAGGCTGGGTTTTTTGAACTTCCACAGAAAACACTGTCAGCTTTTTAAATTTGCCAGTTGGCTGTGAGCTGCTTCTCCAACAGAACTTCCCAGCCTGATCATCAGCGTGACCCTGCACACAAACTTCCACAAATGTTCCCACTAACTGGAAATTGGTGCCGTGGAATATTAGCTGGCACGTCAGTCTCTGGTTGGCATTAACCTTGCAGGAAAATGAGGCAGAGGACAGGGAATGTCCACCATGCATTTCAGGTACACAGCACAGTCTGAAGTTAAAAGACCATTCTAAAAGATTTAAGTTTAAGGTATTGCAGCATTATTTTAAAAATTATTTCAATATTAGCTCATGTAGCTTTTCCAGAAAATGTTCACCTTATGAACTTACTTGACACATGAAAATATTGAAAACAATATTATTATTGTTGTTATGGCAAAGCTGTAATACTAGCAGTTTTACAGAAACCTTGGTTTCTGGCAGAACTTCCTCTCCCTCCTCACCTACCTAATTCCTTCCCCCTTCTCTCTTGTTCCTGCAAATCTTCTCTCCTCTCTGACCACAGCTTTAGGATGAAAGATGTGACCCCTCTTTTAGCAGCCCACCCAGTATCTGCTCTCCCCATTTTTCCTTTGCCAAGAGGACCCTGATACTTTTAGGGTAGCATGAAAGTTCCCTGTGTGGAAGGAAATGACCTCACTCAAGGTCACATCCTCTTGCTGGGGAAGCCCACATTCAATGCTTGGTCAATATAGGGTAAAAAGCTAAAAGTCCTGAGTTCCTAGACACCTTTGCAGCCCAGGACACCTATGTCACACAGTTCTGATCAGTGAGACCCAAGCAAAGTTTACTGGGTTCTAGGAAAATTGTCATTTTAGAGATAATGAACAGATCAGGCAGAATTCCCCTTTTTGTCCTTCTCCTTCTTCCCATCTGAAATAAGATGGTACAGCATCTTGCAGCCATGAGGATGAAATCCACACACTAAGGATGGCAGAGCAATAAACCCAAAGGAGCCCAGCTCCTCAACAGAGTCCATGACTGGGTGTGGCCGCCGACCTCCAGACCTCTGTGCAGACCTTCCACGGGCTAAATCCCATTCCTGGAGTTGGTTTCTGTTCAGGCAGCCAGATGCAATCTCTAACTGGCACAAAAGGGGAGGGGGGTTCTCTTCATTCAGCAAACATCCACTGAGTGCCTACTCTGCTGGGCACTATTCTAAGCACTTGGACTTTAACAGTGGATGAGTCTGTCAAACCCTTGACCTCATGGAGCCAGAGCATCAAGAAATAAATAGTAAATGAGCAAGACAATGACAGGCTGTGGTGTTAGGAAGGAAATGACAAGACGGCCACTGAGGAAGGCTAGTCTCTCCGAGGAGGTGACATCTGAACTGAGAGCCAAAGGGTGAAGAAGAGTTAACCACACAGAGGGGGCCAAGTGCAGGGAGGAAACACATTCCAGCAAGTGTGAAGGCTGGTGACAGGAAAGGGATCCATGTATTCAGAGAACAGAGGGGAATCAAGCATGGCCAGAACACTCTGAGCAAAGGCAGAACAGAGTAAACAATGAAATCATGCTGAAAAAGCAGCAGGGACCTCGTCATGCAGGCCCCCAGAGGCCAAGGAAGGGACTGGGATTTTATTCTACATATAGTAGAACAGGGAGCTATCAGAAGGCATTAAACAAGAGAGTGACAAGACCTTACATATATTTTTAAAAGATCATTCTGCCTATGACATGAAGAATGAATTGTCAAGGGCATGAATGGAAGCTGGCTATGGCAGATGTTCAAGTGGAAGACAGATGTGGCTTGGGCTTGGGGAGGGCCCATGGAGAGGCAGAGTAGACCTTCATCCAAATGGAGCTGCCTGTGGGGTTCCTATATATGGTTACAACAAGGAGCAACCTTGTCAGTGCACTTAGAATTCAAACGGACAGACTAGGAGGAAAGGATGGCTAAAGATGTTTAGAAACCTTCAGATGACAAGAAGGACGTGTGGTGGGTGACTGGGAAAAAATGGGAGAATTCACAGCAAGTCTGTGATTTTTTTGGTATTCAGAAGGAAAGTATAAGATTGCATTGGGAGCTATTATATGGGGTCTGTCACTGCATATTAATAGGAATGAACAGAATTGCCGAGAGGTGGTGAGATCATTGTTCTAGACATGAATTGCTCATAGGTACAATCACAATATTCATGACTTTTTCCAGAAATGCTGGGCAGCTCCAAAACAAGGGTGTAAGGAACAGAAGGGAAGGGTGACCCAAGGTTTGAGATCAGCATGACAAGCCTGGTGCAAACTTGAGGATGTGAGGGGATCCTGGCTGCTAGAATGCATAGCTGAAACACTAGGCGCTTTGTACTTATGAATGCATTAATTTTTCAATGAGTCCCATCCTACAGTGTGGAAACTGAAACCCAGAAAGACGAAGAAGCTTGCTCAGGGTCACACAGCTGATAAATGTCTGTTGTTAAAATCAATTTCCTAGCCCAGGTGCAGTGGCTCACACCTGTAATCCCAGCACTTTGGGAGGCTGAGGCAGGTGGATCACAAGGTCAGGAGAGCCAGACCATCCTGGCTAACACAATGAAACCCCATCTCTACTAAAAATACAAAAAATTAGCCGGGCGTGGTGGATGCCTGTAGTCCCAGCTACTTGGGAGGCTGAGGCAGAAGAATCACTTGAACTCAGGAGATGGAGGTTGCAGTGAGCCAAGATCATGCCACTGCACTCCAGCCTGGGTGATAGAGTGAGACTCCATCTCAAAAATAAAATAAAATAAAATAAAATTCCTTAACAACTGAACTGTTATATTATCTCCAAACAAAGTAACAGGGAGGATGATGGATGAAGAGAGCAGGTCAAGGTCCAGGGACCCAAGGTCATGATGCTCATGAGAAGCTGGCTCACCAGTTGGGGAGGAAGTATACAGAATTATAAACAGAGACCGGATCTAGCCGAGTGATCCTGTGGGTGTGGCTGTATCCGAATTCAGGACAATGGCTTAGATAAGAAAGTCAAGACTCCCTGGGTTGCATTTCCAGGTCAAAGGGCATCAGCTTTGCCTAACTGCCCACTAAAATGGCCATGAAGACATAGAAAAAGACCAAGACTCACAACATCACCACAAGTGAAGACTGGTAGGTGACCTAACCCCAGAATCTAGGAGAAGTTGTCATCATTTAGAACAGATTAGGTTAGATTAAGAAAAACCTACCCCAGCTTTTGGCTTTGCTTCATTACACAGAAGCCACATGGTGAGGTGTAGGCAGACACTAGATACCTATCCCATCTGACACAGACACTTGGAGCTGGAAATGTATGGAGTGGTACCAGCAACAGCTTGTACCACTTGGGGCAGCCAACCTGTCTGACCTCATGGGCATTTGAGACTCAGAAAGCTGGTCCCTGCACACACACACACAGACACACCCAGACATGCACACCCACACACACATGCATGCGCACATGCGCGTGCGCACACACACACACAGACGGCCATGTTTCTATATCATGATATGATTTGGCTGCATCCCCACCCAAATCTCATCTTGAATTGTAGCTCCCACAGTTTGCACGTGTTGTGGGAGGGACCTGGTGGGAAATAATTGAATCATGGGGGCAGGGTTTTCCCATGCTATTCTCAAGATGTAAGTCTCATGAGATCTGAGGGTTTTATAAAGGGAAGTTTCCCTGTACAAGGTCTCTTCTCTTGTCTGCTGCCATGTGAGATGTGCCTTTTGCCTTCCACCATGATTGTGAGGCTTCCTCAGTCACATGAAACTGTGAGTCCATTAAACCTCTTTTTCCCTATAAATTACCCTATCTCTGGTATGTCTTTATCAGCAACATGAAAACAGACTAATAAAAAAGAGACTAAATCCCAGAAAACAGCTAGGAAAAATACAAAACAGCATACTCAGCCTGAGCCTATTATGGGGGCTTGAGGGGGACGTAGGAGGGAAACATGGAGGAATCACATACAGTGGAGTCACATGTACATTTACCTGGTATATAATTTGCCTGAATTCAAGGATGTTTGCTCAGTATTGAAAGAAAAAAAAGAAAGAAAAATCCCTTTACTTCTCCATTACCTTTCCCCTTTCTCTTACTCCATTCAAGCTAGACTTGGGCTCCCACTACTTCCATAGTAGTTTCCTAAATACAAAAAAGGAATAAAAAATAATTTTTCTTGGTTTTTGAGCTTCCAAGCAGTTTGAGGAATTTTTCCCATTCCCCTGCCCTGAACTTTAAACATCACCTTCATGTAAGATGTAAATACAGCACCATCTTCATGGGTCCCGAAAGATGAAACCTAAATGCTAACAGAGGAATTATTTTCCTCTGTGTGCTTTTTCTATACTTTCTAAACGTTTAATAAGGAGCATGCTCTGCATTCGAAACCAGAAAAAATATATGATTCTGCCCAAAGACTGCTCCTGTTTAATGGGCCTGTCAGGTGATTGGGATGCAGGTGATTCCCGGGGTACCTCCTGCCGCCCTTTCTATGGAGATGGAGACCGGAGCGGCACGAGTACTCAGCACAGGAAGAGGGCAGTGTAAGTGCTGCAGAGCTGTGGGACTCAGCCTTATAATTTATTGGAAAGAGAATTTTTTCTCTTTCCAGATAAATTTTCTGAAAATATTAAGCATTTAGTGTAGCAGGAGGCTCCCACGCTAAATGGTTAATATTTCCAGAAAAGCCGAAGGCAGATGCGGTGGGCTGGGAGTGGGGTACTACATTGGTTCGTAGCAGCACAGCACAATGGACCCTACCCTGGATTCAGAAAAAAGAGACCTGAATTCTAATCCTGGCTTTTCCACTTCTGAGCTGGTGGCTTGGCTCAGTCTCTTCATCTCACTGAATCCCAGTTCCTTATCTGGCAAGTGGTGGTAACAATGGTTCATGAGGTTATTTCAGAGAGTGATATAAACTAATGTCAAAAAGAAAAATTCTTGCATATAGTAAATGCTCAATAAATGCTATTTGAATCTAAACAGCAAGGAAATAGATCCAATCTCAGAAAAAAGTGTAAGGAAGCAACAGTGGAAATCCATCTCTTTTATTATTTCCAAATGTTCACAGTGTTTGTGCCCGTAAACACAGTTACCATTAGTTTGCTAGGACTGCCATAACAAACTACCACAAACCTCATGGCTTAAACCACAGAAACCTACTGTCTGTCTCCCAGTTCTGGAGGCCAGAAATTGAAGACCAAGCTATCAGCAGGCCACTTATAAAATTTAAAAAAAAAAGGCAGAAAGAATGAATGAGACTTACTATTTGATAGCACAATAGGGTGGCTATAGTCAATAACTTAATTGTACAGTTTAAAATAACAAAGTATAACTGGATTGTTAGTAACTCAAAAGATAAATGCTTGAGCGGATGGATACCCCATTCTCCATCATGTGCTTATTTCACACTGCATGCCTGTATCAAAACATCTCATGTACTCCACACATACATATGCTGAATATGTACCCACAAAAATTAAAAATGAAAAAAGATATCAGCAGGGTTGGTTCCTTCTGGAGGCCCTGAGGGAGAATCTGTCCCCTACCTCTCTCTGAGCCTGGTTTTCAGCGGATTTTGGTGCTCCCTGGCTGGTGGCAGCATCACTGGTCTCTGCCTTCATCTTCACATGGAGTTCTCCCTGTGTGTCTGTCTCTGTCTCCAAATTTCCCCTTTTCATAAGGACACCAGTCATTCTGAATTAGGGCCCATCTTAATGAACTCGTTTCAACTTGATTACCTCTTTAAAGATTCTCTTTCCAAATAAGGTCACATTTTAAGGTATGGGGGTAGAGGGGCAGTTAGGGCTTCAACATATGAATTGCGGGGGAACACATATCAGCCCATAACAACATTCTAAAAGAGCTTTATCTCAAGACAGATGGCTGTGGTTGGGCACGAGACAGAATGGGAGTCAGGCATGTGAGGAAGTAAGTGTTCCTGGTAGCCAAGCTAGCAGGAGCTACATCACGATTGGGCTCAGGGCAAACCCATGGAGTCTGCTCTACAGAGAAGAGCAAATGTGGCATATAGACTGGCCAGAGAAGCTCTGAAGGAGTCCTCACAGGGATAGGATTTTGCAGCAGAGGCCAAAGGTCTGCTGAGAGTGGCTTGAAGCTGTGGGCCGACATGGGAGGGCTCCTGGGATGAATAGCCCAGCACCATTGTCTAAGAACAGCCTCAGACCTCCAACTTCACAAGGGCAGAATGGCCTTATCAGCAGGAAGATGTTGTGGATCACAGGTGCACAGATCCCAGGGTGAAGGTGGGACCTCCAGGAACCAAAACCTGAGGGATTGCTGAGTGCAGGATGAGCCAGGAAAAGACTCCTTGCTGACTCAAAGAAGACTAGCTTCTTCCCACCAGAGCCTATTAAAAAAACAAACAAACAAACAAACTGCAGTGTTTTTTGCAGAAAAAAAAAATCTGCATTTATCCTTTGAGTTACAAACAATCCAATTACACTCTTTAAGTTATTTTAAAATATACAATTAAGTGGCCAGGCACAGTGGCTCACACCTGTAATCCCAGCATTTTGGGAGGGATCAGGCAGATCACAAGATCAGGAGATCAAGACCAGCCTAGCCAACGTGGTGAAACCCTGTTTCTACTAAACTACAAAAATTAGCTGGGCATGGTGGCACGCGCCTATAATTCCAGCTACTCGGGAGGCTAAGGCAGGAGAATCACTTGAACCCAGGAAGTGGAGGCTGCAGTGAGCCAAAATCGCGCCATTGCACTCCAGCCTGGGCAACAAGAGTGAAACTCCGTCTCAGGGAAAAAAAATATATAGATGTAGATACACACACATACAACAAATAAGTTAGTATTGACTATTGTCACCCTATTGTGCTATCGAATAGTAGGTCTTATTCATTCTTTCTACATATTCTGGAGGAAATTCTGGAATGCACTTAGGATGCTACTATACCCTGCAGTGAAGTCACCTTAATTTCATCTTTGGCTAGAGTTGAAATTGCTTTATCTAATGTCCAATGAAGACAAGGTTCAATGGACTGATATCTAAGACAAAAGCATCTAAGATGAGACTCAGGAAAGAGATTATAAGAATGATGGACTAGGCTTCATTTACATAGCTAGATCATTCATCCATTTACATTTTCACAGTCATTCAACAAACATGTGGTAGATGCCAGGCATGCAAATGTCAACAATGTGGTCCCCAACCTGGAAGAACTCACAGATTAACTAGAGAGACAGAGGCATGACCGAGCCCTGGCAATGCAGTGTGGCGGGCACCATCACTGGACTCTCTCAGTGCCTGGAGAGCCAATGGCACAACGTGATACTCTGCCCAGGAGACAAGGGCCTTGGGAACATGAGGCTTCCTAAACCTTTACGAACTGCCTAGGTTTGTTACCACCTGTCTCTTGCAGTGATTTTAAAAAACAACTTATAACAAAGAGGCTTGTGTTTGGCAAAAGAGATGTAAGGAAGGTGGGGACATTTCCTTATTATGCAGCCAATCAGACAGACAACAAAAAGTTGAGCAGAGGGAACTGATGAGGAGAGAGAACATCATCTCTGGGGCCTACAAGAAGAAATTAACAAACACAAGTTTTAGGATATTTATTCATTTATGAGAGATGACTCGGGCTCCTAATATAGCCAGGGACAGCGTTAGGTACAGGGATAAGATTGTGAGTGAAATAACCCCTTAGCTAGCCCAACAGACACCTTGCCTTACCAAACCTAATAGTCATCCTTGAGGGGAGTGAACATTAGTCGATAATTATTCAAAGATGGAACCACAAGTTGTAACAGGTAAGTCTAGGGAGCTGGGGTGTGGGTGGAGGGGATTTATCCACTAGAAAGCCCTGGCTTCCCTCTCCGCAGGTGCCTCACTCTTGGGGATGGAGTCAGGCCAGCCGGGCCAACTTCCTGTTCCTCTCCAAAGTGGGAGTGCTGGCTGGGACAGTCCCACTTCTTCTGCTGGGTGCCTGCAGGGGTCTGTATATATACTGACCCCTGCCCCAGCAGAACAAACTGCTTAGTTCCTGAATGCCTCTAATGCTTTTCTCCATGCCCTTCTAACATGGACCATGAACATGATGACCTGAATGGTGTCCACCTTTATGTCTGTCTTCCCTATAATAGTAACTTCTTCAGGTCATCTTTGTGCCATATGTCTATTCAGTGAACAAAAGAGCAAAAAAAGACATGTCTTTTATCTTAGTCTATCAACACAGGGAAACAAAGACCTAGAATATTGTTTTCATAGCTCTATCAAGATGAATCAAGGTCAGCAAATTTAAATATTAACCTGAAACCAGTAAGATGACATTTAACAGAAGTAAATGCAAAAATTCCATATTTGGGTTACTGAAACCAATCATACCAACTTAGGATTCATAAGGAAAGATTCATTTGTTCAACAAATGTTTATTGAGTGCCACCTATCTTCTAGTCACTGTGCCAAGTGCTGGGTACATAGCAGAAAAAAACACAACGTCCTTGATGTCATAAAACTTAAATCTGATTGTAAAGAAAGATCTAAGGGTTTTAGCTAATCATAAGCTTAACGTGAGTCATCAAGGTAATATGGCTACAACAGCAAGTGCAGGAAAGCAAACAAATCCTAACCTGATTTTACGTGCACCAAGAGAGGTTTATTCAGTGACATCATAGAACACCTCATATTGCCCTATGCCATTCCACTGCCATCAGCAGCTTGGAATTAACCATAGGTCCCTTGTATCAAGAGGAACTTTGACAAACTGAGTAGTATATTTAGAGAACGTAGTCAGGCCTACATGAGGTATGAGAAGTGATTGAAGGAACTGCATGTGTTTAGGCTAGAAGACCAATGGTAAGAGATATGATAGACATCTTCAAATATTGAAAGAGCTATCTGTGCAAGACTTGATCACACAGGTCTGGAGCTCACCAGGTAGAAATTACAAGGCAGCAGGAAGAGCCTCACAAGAGAACTGCACCACAAAGGTATGGGAGGTTCTCCTTCCCTAGGGAAAAGTCCCTCCTCAGAGATGATGCAGAAGACAATTGTGCTGTCTGAGATCAAAGCAGAATATCAGAGATCAGACTTGACTTTGAGTTTCATGAGCTGTAAAATCAAGAATTTCATAGCCTATCCCCCATTAATCAGGAAGACAGTATTTAGGAGTATAGCCTTTGGAACAGGATAGAGCTAGATTTCAGGCCTGAACTGCAAAAAGTTACTTGCAGACTTCAAGCCTCATTTCCTCGCTTGTAAAAGAGGGTGGTAATAGTTCCTGTCTCATTCCTGCAGTAATGATTCAATGAAAAAATTTAAAGTGCCCAATAAAGCACCAGGTCCCTGGTAAGTCATTAATAAATGATGGGTAATGGTAATATTAAATGCTCTCCATTTTATTTGACTATCTTTCAGTTTATTTAGGTAAATCAAAGCATTTTGCTGTCTGTAATTCTGCAAACCTCTATTATACTAAAGCAATTATTTAGCAATTTAAAAATGTAAAGTAGAAGTTCTTTAGAAAATTTTGAAACGTTTTCTCTGGAGAAATTAGAGAAAAGGGAATGCTTAAGGATGCAATTTATGGAGCTTGTGATCACACTGAGGTGAAGCTAGGAAATTGTTGATGTATGGAATGGCTGAGCTAGGGTGGGTCATGGCAACCTCAGAGACTTCCTTTCTCCTTGGAGACCCCCACCAGGCAACAGAATTAAATATCAATCCAGCAGACTGATTTTATGAGGATTAAATTATGTCAGACCAATTTAATTTCCTTCTGTAACAGAGGGACAGGCTTTGGTGACACAGGAAAGCAATGGATATCAGATTCAGTGACTTCAGCTATGTCTTAAATTCTAGCCTGTATAAGAGTCAAATCTAAAAACTTAATTCAGTTTCACTGGGTAGTGGAGATGATCTCCAGAAACAAGAACCACAGGCTCATGATCCCTTTTTGAGTAAGGAGAAGAGGCAAGAAATGCTCTTCTTCGTGGAACTGGCAGAAAAATATGCCCCCTCACTATGTGCAGTAAAATTCAGAATTCATTCAGCAAATATTTGCCGAATGCCTGTCATGTGACACATCCTCAATCTGGATTAGGCTCGGAGAAATAAGTGAGATTTAAAAGCAGATACGTTCAAATGGGACTTTTCTTGGACAGGTGTGGTTGTGGAAATGAGGTTGTGAGTTGAGGTAGGCTACAGAAGAAGTGGAGTCTTTGGGTTGGACCAGGTGTTTTAATGGAGTAGGGTAAAGTTGGGGAGAACGTTTTTAAGAGAAGTTGTGAGATCAGAAAGGCCCTTGGGAGAATTTAGGCTAAACTAATTCAAGTGGGAAAACCTCAGTAGCAAGAACTGCAAAGAAGAGGAAGAAGGACATCTAGGAAGAGCTGACAGAATGGAGGATAGGTTTAGATGAGTATCCATTCGTTTTGAAAACTTTTACAAAGTCCCAGGTGTGCTCAGCACAGTAGACGCAAAGATGAGTTAGGTTCACCCCTGGCCCTTGCAAGTCCTGACATTGAAGTAGCCAGGAGAAAAGGTGGCTTCAGTTTGACAACAAAGGAGAATCATTGGGGTCCCAGAAAGAAGGGATTCTTGCAAACTGAGGGTAAAGTCTGTGACCGGTTGAAGGAGTGTGCAGACAGGGATGATTCCCCTGAGATTCTCATTCGCCTCACATGGCTGACTTACAGAGACCTTCTCCAGCTCTAGAATTCTAGTAGTGAAGCCATTTTCGTTGATTTTACCGTCTGGTCTCTCCTGAATCGGGCTCTTTCATTTACACCTACCCACCTCCCCTGTCAGAAAACAACTGCTATAAACAGGAAAAAGTGGCATTCTGGCTTCCTGTCACAACACAGCCACTGGGGGCTATTAGGTGTCCCCCAGCAGCTTGGGGGTAAATTCATGAGTAAAGCACTAGCAGGGGGTGGGTGAGGCAGGAGTGAGGAGCAGAGAGGATGAAAGGAATACAGGGTCCTGGCCAACCTCCCAGGGTGGCTGAAACCCAGGAGATCTGTAGCTTTCAGATGACCCATTCTGACTAGAGATGACCAGCTCCTAGTCTGAAAAATCCACAGGAGTCAAGCCACTCCCAAAGGCTCTAGGGAATGCTAGTGCACCCCCAAGGAAGGCCTTGATTTAATCTCGGTCTTCAGAAATACCCTCTCCTTTGAGGCTAACAGAAATTCCTAGGGAATTAAAATGACCCTGCCCATACAAGCGTCTTGCCAATTTCAGGGTGCTGTCCTGGGGCTAAAGTGGAGCTCCTCCTCTGGAGGATGCAGGCCCTCAGGACCACCTGTCCGGCAAGGCTGGCCCATGTTTGGCAGAGTACCATGAATGTGTCTGTCCCAGGCCCCACCTGTTGTAGGGACCAGATCTCATGATGAATGGGATATGAATTAGGATGGCAGAGTAATAAATCAAGGAGTGTCAGAAAAGTTGTGAGGAACATATATGTACATATACAGCCATCCCATAATAACTCTTTCATACCCATACACATGCATACACACACATAGACACACACACACACACACCGCATATACTCCCAGTCACCATGGTAACCATTCCTTAAAGCTGTACTTAGGGGTTTTTGTTGTTGGTTTTTGTTTGTTTGTTTTGTCTTTTTTTTTTCATGCTAGATCTTTTCACACTTATTTGTTTGAAGGACATCTCTGGCTTTGACTCTCTGCTGAGAAGCACCACACCTCCTTGGGAAACTCTGTTACATATAACATTTGTCAGGTCCCTCTAGAAGTCTCATATCTATCTTGATGCTGACACTGAATTCAAACAACACACCATTTGGTAACTTGCTAAAAGCATTGGCAATACAAAATAACCATTATGACTGCCACTGTGAGTCAGAAAAGCTAGAGACAAATATAGTATAATGCCTTGTACAGCTTTCACAGACAGTCCTCAATTTTAAAATAAAAGCAAGTCATAAAGCTAATATGGAAAAGGAGCCAGCTTTGGTGCTTAAAAATGGAGAAACCTATTCTCGATTAAAGTGACAGCTCTTATTTAGTAGGCATGGATTTAAGATTCTTAACCTTTTAAAAGTACTTCCAATTTCCATCCTGCTCCATATAAGATACATTATGCTCAAATTAACCCTATTTTCCATTTTAGATTTCATTATTCAAAAATGCCAATAACATCAGTGTGTCAAAAACACTTAAAACATTTTTATCCAAATATTGACCTAGCTTTGGACAACGTCCCTGTGAAAGTAGTGAGGTGTTTTTTTCCTTTTAATGTCATCAATATGTTTATGATTAAAAGTCAGTCTGTGGCAACAGTTTGCATCTCTGCACTATAATTATTTGCTCTGCTTTAAAAAAATATGCTGACTTGTGACCTGACCAGCAGTTCTTTGCATCCCCTTCTATCAGATTTCTACTAGATGGGGAATGACCTAGGCAACAGTATTTAATTTATAGTCAAAGCCCACGTGTATGCCCTGCCTCCTATAAAGCACTGGGACACCATGGGGTAGTGAGAGAAGTCCTTTGCTATGAAACAACTGCTCAAAAAGTAAGTTAAAGTGCAGAACCAGCGATGGGGCGGGCAAGCATTTATTTTGACCTGAACGAGGATTCTGGTCTTTGAAGCTCGCCCGAGAGTGGGCTCATTTCCTAGAAGGGGAAAAGGGGGAGCGACAAGAAGACTCCACCCAGGCAATCCCAGGCAGGCGCCTTGTCTATAAATCCAGGGAGAGAGGCACCAGGTGGCCAATGGATCAGAAGTCACCCGGCTGGGTACGCAGGTGGCAGGGATGGCGGGGTGTGGGGGCAGATGGGCCAAAGCTGGGCGGGGGCGGCCCAGGCGGATCCGGGGGTGGGTGGCTGAGGGACAGGTGTGAGGGGGAGGTGGGCTGTCTTCCCACCAGCCCATTCGCCGACCAGCGAGCAAGCCTTGGCCAGGCCAAGCAGCATTGGGCTCCCCGAAGCTGGGGGATCGGCGCAGCCTTCCGTAAGAGGCTCCCGTCGACCCCGCGCCCTGGGCTTGCGTCTCTCCGCGGGTCAGCGGGCAAGTCCTGCCTCTGCCTCCCCCCAGCCACACGCACCGCGCCGTCAGTTCCTCGCGGAACCGGCTCCTCTCTCCGTGCCCCGGCCAAGACGCCCGGGGAAGCGGGCAGGCGGGCGGGGTTCTACAGGGGCCGGGCCACTTACCTGCGTGCAGGCCACCCGCGTCGGGAACGCTGTCTGGGGCGGCGGCGCTGGGCGGCGCGTCCGAGTCGGTGTAGGTGAGCCAGGTGGATTCGGTCTCCCGGGTCCAGCTCTCGTAGTAACGGGGCTCGATGGCATCCGCCCGGCTCCCGCCGCAGCCCATCCTACCGTGCCGCGGGCGCGCCAGGCGGCCGCTCCGCTGGCGACTCTGGCGGCGGCTCAGCCCCGGCCCGCGAGGAGGCGGCGGCGGCTACATCGTGTCCCCGCGCCCGCCCGCGCTGCAGCCGCGCCGAGCTCCCGCGGCACCCGCCGCCCCTCGACCAGGCCCTCTCTCCGCCAGTCCCTCCTCTCCGCCTCCAGGGCCCTCCCTCCCCTCCGCTCCCCACCGCCCGGTCCTCACCTCCCCGCACCCTCGCCGCCCCAGGGCCCCCGCTCGCTCGCACCCTCCCTCAGGTCTCCGAGTCGGCCCGGGCGCAGAAGAGGTGGGAGGAGGGCTGGGGTTCCCAAGAGGCCCGGACCCGTCGGACCGAGATTACCGTTCCCAGTCTCTGGCCCATCCATCCATCCATCCATCCGTCCATCCGTCTATCCATCCATCCGCTCACCCACTCATTCATTCATCCTTCCTTCCTTTTTTCCAACCATCCTGGAAAGAACTGAAACGCTTATCACGAGACCCCAAGCTTTCTGGCCACCTGTTACAAAAGCAGTGGAACTGGGGGCCACCCTGCAAAACTGGAAAGAGAGTATTGCTAAGACTTAAGGAGCAGTCAGAGCCTATGCCTGTCTTATCTGATTTGAGGAGTCAGGAGTAGGCCTCTTTTTAAGAGAGTTGGGCTAGGCAGTGTCATTAACACCCTTTCCAGCTGTGGGACTTCATGATCCTCTGAACTTTAAACTCGAGAAAGCAATAGATCACCTGGAACCTCGCAGCATCCTAGACTTCCTTCGGAACCCCCTCGCTGGGAGGGGCTTGGAGGCATAGCGGTCCCTCCAAGCCTAGGGTGGCCTTGACATTCCCTGGGTCCAGTTGTCAGCCTTTCTCTCCCCGGAGCACCCTCAGGTTCATGGGGGTTCAGACCTAGAGCTCAGACTTGGGTAGGCCAATGAATTTACCTGTCCCCAGAATTCACAACAGGTGGTGAAAGATGAAAATCTTCTTAGCTTTCAAGAGGAGGGTAGGAAAGGGAAGAGTTTGGAAGAATAACTCTTCAATGACCAGGCTCTGCTAGAATATGGTGTTAAGTGTCATATTCATTCATTCAATGTATATTTACTAAATTCCTATTGTGACAAAACACTATTCTAGTAGACACAATACGTATATAACATATTGTGTATATTATCCATTGTATTTAGACTATAGGGCATGCTGTTTAATACAGCATGTAAAACACAGGAATATAGATATAGTACTCAGTATATCCTATATAATTTATAGAATGTACTAGAATACATTGTCTATAACATTTAGTATGTAGCATCCAGTAGGTAGGGCAAGTTCAGAACATTGCCTGGCACATAATAGGTCCTCAGTAAATGTTCAGTGAATGAATAATAAATTATCTTTTGCAGTAATTTGACTCACTTAAATCATTGCAATTTGGGATAAAGATGATTCAGTTGAGGGTGGAGCTGTCAAAATCCCTCTGGCAGGTACTATCCAGAATCCATAATGCAGAAGGGAGAAAAGATTCATGAAACTGAGCCCAGGGTCTCCTCCTTCTCATGCTGAACCCGGCACCTGCTCCCACCCCAGGGCTCAGGCTGGCCTCCTCTGTAGGCTTTGCTTCTCTTTTTGCGACAACCCTGGGAGGCCTCTTCAACCTTGTTTTACGTGTAAGATAGAGGGAGTGCAGTTAGCCAGGACGTGGTGGCTTCCCTAGTCCTTTGGAATTAAGATGGCCTGTGCCCCTTTTCTTTCCCCCTTGAATATTTTGATTTCAGAAGAACCAGCTTCCAGGGAGAGAGAATACTTAACGTCTCTAGCAGAGCCTGTGCTTCCCTCAGTTCTACAGCACAGTGCTCCTTTCATAACCAGCTACTTTGTGATGTCACCACCCAAAGAGCAGACAGGCCAGAAAGAGTGTCTGAGTTACACAGTCCTGGGGGAGATCTAGAAAATGAAAGAAACTGAAAGAGCTGGAGCTTGGCAAGCACAGGAAACAGAGCAAGCATGAGATGAAGTGGAGGGGTATGCGGGGGCCAAATGGAAACCCACATGCCCATATGTTTGCATTGTAAAAGCTATAAACCAAGTGAGCAAGTTTAATTGAAACATGTGATGTCCTCTTATCTTGACAAGTTATCTTCATAACAACCTGAAAGGCCAGATTCTAATGTACAGTTCTCTCAATCTTTGGAGTTCTGCACTAAACATGCTAGAACAGGTGGAAGTGACCCACCCACTCCTCTTTCTATCCTCAGTCCAGTGCTGCTCCACACAGGTCCTTGTGGGCCCACAGGTCTGAGGTCTGTCCATATTCCCCTCCCACAAATAACTGCCTTGACCATCCCTCTGGCTGAGGAGCATGTGCCTGGGGGGTACAGTCTGCCCTCATGGGGTTTGCTTCCAGTGCAAACCCGAACAGGTTTGGGGGGCTTGGAGAAGAGAATTGCAAGGTCTCAAGTACCCAACAGCGGAGTTAAAAGGGGTTGAGACTCAGGCTCCAAGCAGGTGCATTCTGTGGTCCCTGGATTCCTTGGTCATAGAGAGGACCAGGGCTAGAGAATCAGAGTGGGGCCCTAGAGCAGGGGCCAAGAGCAGGGACCCCTCTTGCCGGGCCCTGTCTACTTATTTGAATGGAATTATGAACATTTCCTGAATGTAAGAGATGGTTTATCAAGTACTACCTGGCCAAGGTTGAGTGTGGTCACTCATTTCACACACATTTCTGATCATCTGTTGTGTATAGTTTAGGATATATAGTTATTGTGTATAGTTTAATGATAAAGACATGGTGACATACTTAGAATCTTCAAAAGGGATTAATTTCATATCTTCATAGAGTTCAAATATTTGCTTAATGAATGAATGGCAAGAGGCAAGGTGAGTATACACAGTTAAAAGTGCAAGTTCAAGAGCCTGACTTTCTGAGTTTAAAGTTTGACTCTGTCACTTAAGTGGATGGTCTTGGGCACGTTACTTAACCTCTTTATGCCTCAGTTGCAGCATCTGTAAATGGGGATAATGAATTATGTCAGTATGTGTAAAGGGCCTCGAAGAGTGTCTGGCACACAGAAACACTCAATGAATGTTGCCATCACAGCACTTTTGGGGCAAGGAGCAACGGTGTCATTTCTCTCCCTTAAGTGGGAAATCCCTGAAATTATTATGTGTTTTCACATGAGATAATGTTTGTGAATTTGCTTAGCACACTGCAGAAATTTGGTAAATAGATAGATTTTCTTTTTTCTTTTCTTTTTCTTTTTCCTTCCCTTAGCATGCTTATGATGTTACTACTACTAACAAACAACCTTCCTGCAAATAAATTTTTTAACCACCATTTCTAAGTAATCACCATTGACAGAGCAGTTCCATTTTTTCATGGATTCTCTTTCTTGCCATTACATAACAACATAGATTCTGAGACATTCAGAAGCCAGAAAAACTTAAAGAGCAGCCAATCCATTCCTTTCATTTTTACCAACTAGGAAATCATAGCTCAGAAAGTTGTAGAATTGCCCGAGGTCACACAGGAAATGTTATCTCTGGCAGAGCTGAAGTTTCAGCTGGAGCTGGGGGCCTCTGGCTGCTGGCTCTGTGCTCTTTTTAGTTACAGCTCTTTAGTTGGGATTGAATTTTCTCCTAAACCTTTAGGAATAAAGGTTAGAAATTCAATGTAAATATGAAAAATGTAATAAATTATCTTAAACCCTCTGTTCAGAATCTGTAGCTTGACTGTCATGAATTGATTATCTTCATCAAGTCTGAAAGAAACAAAAATAACTTCTTCTAAGGGGAAAGGTTGCAACAGGGAATTGGAAAGCCTGAGCCAAAGCCATCCAGAGCAATGAAGTAAATTATACCTGTAGAAACTACTGCAGAGTGGCATTTACTATGTGATAGGATTCTCAAAATAAAATTGTCTTTGGCTTTAAGAACGCCTGTGACTGGTGACACCTCTGACTCATTTCTATAGAAACTGAAGCAGAGGCCTGTAGTGCTTCTCCCTCCAAGGACTCATTCCTGTGGCTTGGCATCACTGGGCTCTACCCAACTACTGTGAGCTGTAGAAAGGAGGCCTTCAGTAAGGTGGACAATCAGCACAGAACAGAAGGCTCAGCAGGAGCCTAAACCTGTCTTTAGAATCAACCATCTGAATAGGAATAAAGATAGATTCACTGCCTTACAAGTTTCCATCTTTTTCCAAGTGAAAAAGTAGCATAAATGAGGAAATAGTAGCAATAATTCTGGCCAACAGGGTGACAGACCCTAGGTAAATATCTTTGGTCTTGAATGCCAAATCTCAGCAAGTTTCCCCACTGCCCTAGATTCAGCAAGCATGCAGAACTGGAGGTCCATGCCCTCCCTCTGAAGGATTTTAAAGCAGTTTCCACAGAACATCCCTCCAGGTCCTTGATCTTGGCTAGTTGGCACATCCTCACTGATCCACAAATTGTCATTTAGCTGTAAAGGAAGAGGGCTTAAAGTTAGCACCCAAAAGCACAAGATCTGACTTTGTTCCCCACATCTGGAAAAAGAAATCAGAAAATATCACTTGGCATGAACTCATTCTTGCATCTCTTGCCTTGAAAAATGACTGCTTTCCCCAGGGAATAAATAGTACACCTGGAATCCAGGTGATGTGGACAGATCAGGTAAACATCATCACAGAGTGTAAACAAGAAAGGAAAGCAAATATTACAACAGCAAAAAGATGAGTGAGTTTTTTATTTGGTTTAAGAGGTTAGAAAATGTGAAAAAGGGAATGTTGCAAAAAACAACAAAAGAAAGTAATTGAATATGTTACAAAAAATTTATATAGAAATTGAAACATGTGGAATTAAACACTATAGAATTAATTCTCCACTAATCCTTAAGATAAATAGTTCTCATGAGAAGAGAGGCTGGCTCCCTTAGGTTAATTCTAGAGAGATTCAGCAAGTTATTTCACTGACTGCCAAACTTAAGAGTCTATCTCTGTCCCTGAATTAATGTCCTGTGGCACCTTCTCATACCCCAAATTAAAACACAGGACAAAACAATGTCTGGTGTTTCCCAGTGTCTGGTTTTACTACACTTCCTTATGGTGTTGTACTAGCTCATTGATAAGATGTAATGAATACTGATTTGTTCTCTCACATGGTAATATGAGCAACATTCTACTGGAAATGGCCTGGAGAGGAAAACCCAGTGGTGATGAGGTGATTAACCTAATTTTTGAATAACAGAATAACTTCAAATTGTAGATTTTAATAGAAGAAAAGGAGACTGAATAAGAAGTGAGAATAGATCCCAAAAGGCATATTCCCACGGGACTAATTCCAAAGAGAATTCAAAAACCCAGGGAAGGTTTTAATAAAAACATCCTCATAGCATTATATCTTCTTAAAGACCTTTGGAATCATTGTTATCTACCTCTAACATGGCTCAGGCCACTTAGTAATACTGTCCTGTGCGCTTTCCTTTCACTGGAACAAAGAAGGCTTGAGTAATTCGCAAAAGGTTACTATAAATGTCAGAAAGAGAAAGATTGGGGTGTAGATCTCTTAGTCTAGAAACATGGAATTTTACTTCCCTTCAGAAAAAAAGGAAAAGCAGATCGTAACTTCTGACTTGGAGAGAGAGCATTTTCTATAAATTTGAATAGTGCATTGTTTACCAAGACCTGTGGTTGCAATTCCATGCATCAGTTCTGATTGTACCTTCACCTTTAACTCATGAAGATTTTGACAATGTGTGCCTTAGTCCATTCCTGCTACCATAACAGCGTACCTTAGACTGGGTAACTCATAAACAACAGAAATTCATTTCTCTCTTTTATTTTTTTTAGATGGAGTCTTGCTCTGTAGCCCAGGCTGGAGTGCAGTGGTATGATCTCGGCTCACTGCAACCTCCACCTTCCACCTCCCAGGTCCCAGTTCAAGCAATTCTCCTACCTCAGCCTCCCAAGTAGCTGGGAGTATAGGCACAAGCCACCATGCTCAGCTAATTTTTGTATTTTTTAGTAGAGACAGGGTTTCACCACGTTGGCCAGTCTGGTCTTGAACTTCTGACCTTGTGATCCACCCGCCTCCGCCTCCCAAAGTGCTGGGATTATAGGCGTGAGCCACCGTGTCCCGCCAGAAATTCATTTCTCACAGTCCTGGAGACTGGGAAGTCCAAGAGCAAGGTGCCAGCAGACATGCTGTCTGGTAAGGGCTGCTCTCTACTTCCAAGATGGCACCTTCTTTCTCCATCCTCAAATGGTGGGAAGACAAAAAGGATGAACACTGTGTCCTCACAAGGCAGAAGAGATGGAAGGGCTAGGTAGCTCCCTTCAATCTCTTTTATAAGAGCTCTAATCCCATTCACGAGGGCTCCACCTTCACTTTCCAGAAGGCCCCAGCTCTTGATACTCATTGAGGATTAAGTTTCAAACTTGAATTTTGAGAGAACACAGACATTCAGACCACAGCAGTATATGAATCTGAAGAGCAGTGTGAGAATAAGCAGGCACCTGTAAAAATATAATCCAATGAAAAGAGAGGAACTGAAATAGAAAAGATTTTGGCTGATGCTTTTGGCAAAAAATTGCTGGTGCTGCTGTACAATGCCAGGAGCCCAGGAGTACAGGGCTTGGGTTTCTAAGGCAGAGCTGGAGGAGTGGAACAGAATGTTCTCTTTAACTGCTGACCATGGCATACAGCATGGAGGAAAACTGTTCCTTGGCCTCTTGAAGGTTCTCAGAGATTTTCATATAGCACAAAGCAGGCCAGATGACTGAGATTCTTTGTCTGAGAGAAAAGAAAGAGCATTCAGGACATTTTGTTTTCTCTCTCCTGAATTCTACCACAGTTAACCTGGATCTTCAATCATTAAAGAGATGTGATACATCTTACTCCTTTCCCTTTGCAAAGAGTTGCTTGTCTATCCAGGCAGAGCAGGAAAAAACGTCCTTTTCATATCTGTTCTACTGCTTCTTAGGATGGGACAGGTCATTCATTGCACTTATGTGTAAAGTGAGGTCACACCATAACAAGGCTCAGGGGAGCAGATGGTGACTTTTACTCAACATTTCCCCAAGATGAGGGAAAGGGACTGCAATCCTTTACTCTCTCAGTGCCATCTTGGTTGTTGCTGTTATGACTGATGCTTCCGTCAGAGGAGATACAGATACAGAAGAGAGAGGCTGAGATACCAGGAAGTCGGGCTGCCTCTCCATCCTGCCCCCATTACATTAATGTGAAAATGAGGTTCAGTTTTCTTCTCGCTGGACTTCAGTCAACAGAAGAGTAATTGCTTTATCCTAAATGAAAAACATGACTTCCTGATTATAGTAAATAGGGAGAAGGGGTAACAGGAGCAGGACAATCAGGTCTTTCACTGTAATCACCCAGCAAAACACTGCCTCCTGAGAGAGCTGGGAGCCCGGGGGCTGGTGGAAAAGAAGCTGAGGCAGCCCATAGGGCATTTTGAAGGTGGAAGTCGTCCCTATGCAGGAAGCTCCTGGTACACTGCCCATTAGGGTGGGCTGATCTGCCTCTGCCTGAATTTGGGGCAATTAAAATTACAGTTCATGGGAGGAAAATCAGAAATTATTACAGGCCTTGAGAAAAATTTTCCAGTTCTGAGATGCATCTATGCTGTGAGTAATCCTATTCAGAATCAAGAAAAATAGAACAGTTACCAAAAATAGGGTAAAAAGATACTCTCTCCACAGTGGAGAACTCCCTCATAAACAGTCATATGACCAAGCCCAGGAACAGGCCGTGAACATAAGAATGACGATTTGAATTTGTTTATTGCACAGGGTGTTAACCTGGCAGCTCTGGAGATAAATAAGCTAGTAAAAATGATGTGTGGGCTGCTAGATGTTTGAATTATCTGCATTGTTGATTTTGTCTCCTGATACATTCTTTCATAAGGTTGAATTAACTGATGTGCATTTCAAGTTCTCAGCTACCAGCAAGCAACTTAATGAATCTGGGAGAACTGCTGCTGTCACGGAGGCCAGAAAGCAGGTAGTGTCACTCTTATCAAAGCATCTCAAAAAAGAACAAAACTTTAGGATTTTTAAAAATATATATATATATTAAAAAGCACCCTACTGAATAAGCCCTACATTAGAAAGAACAATGTACCTCAAGAATGCACGTGGATATTCTAGGGGGATGGGGTGGGGGAGGAGGGGCGTGGGAGGAGGGAAACAGTGGTGATTAGAAAACTAAAGAAAAGCAGGTGGTGCTGGTAGGGAAAAGGGTAAAGCTAAATTATTCAAATATTTCTAAGCATATCTGGACAAAGGCTTGGGTGGCTTCTATTTGCTTGACAGATTGAGAATCTTTCTGGGAAGAAGGTTTTGAGAGAGCAAGCTTGCTCATAATGCAAGGCCTTAGCCATCAAAAGTGTGCAATTTCCTTATGAGAAAGTGGTAGACAGAGAGAGAGAGAGAGAAGATGGCCTGAGACCATGCTTTGAGGAAACCTCTCTTTAGAGGACAGGCAGAGGAAAATGCACTTGAGAAGAAAGCTGGCAAGGAGAAATCAAAGAAGCAGGAAACAAATCCGAAAAGCTATAGTGTCACAGAAACCGAGAGAAGAGCACTTGTCAGGAAGAGAGGATTCAGCTTTGATTAAGGCTCCTGAGTGTTCATGTGAGTCAAGGATGAAAAACAGTCCATTGGGTTGGGAACAAGAACATCACTGGTGAATGTGGTAAACGTGCAGTGGAGGGGTGGAGTCAGAGCCAGAGTGAGTGGGTTGATGGGTAGATGGAAACACATGCATCTCTCAAAAACACTTACTTGTTTTTGAAGCCAAACACACACAAACACTAAAGTGATTATCCCTAACATAAACTCATGAGGATGGTAAGAAGGGGAGATGACAAAAATGCCGCAAAATTTTGAAAGCTGGAAACCATTTGGAGAAGTTTTAACTAATTTAGTGGGCTGAAGAAAGCAGGATCCTAAGTCAGTAGTGAGGAAACTTAAAACCAACACAATTTACACCACAAAGTTTTCAGTCTCAAGAGTTAGTGGCAGCAGGAAACTTTAAAAGTGGAGGTAGGGCAAGGGGGTGAGAATTGGCATCAAAATAAGGAGAATTAGTTGAAAGCAGTTTAAATTTACCCTACTCTATTAAGAGTAGGGTAGGGGTCTGCAAATATAATTACTTTTAATTGTCCTTCCCCATCCTGGCGGAAGACTGGATTCATTCTCTGTAAAAGATCAAACAATGAGTCTCTTGACTGGGATATCAAATAGGATGACTAAGAGACTGTATGCTTACCTGTGCTGAGACTTTCAGGCTTCTTTCCCTCCTCAGGTAAGAAAGATTCCTTGAAAAACCAACCAGTCCATAGAAAACACCTAAAGATACATCAGGGCTATCCAAGGAAATAGTCAAGCCAGCTTGACCTACTGTGAAGGTCACAGTAGGTAAGTTCCACTCAGGTGAACAAAGCTTTCAATCAGCTTTTTAGTTTCCACAGTCAAGGATAAGCAGACAGCAGGTATTAAAAGATATCTGAAGAAAGCCTCTAATACAAAAGAGCTGCTTGGAAAAAATAGAAACTATATAAGAGGAAGAAAACTATATTTAACGTCCTCAGAGAGATCAGAAGAGATGCTACAACCCTGAAAAAAGAACAGAATACAAATAAAATAGAACCTTTAGAGATCAACAATCACAAAAAGACCTTGGAAATTAAATATATGATGGCAGAAGTAAAAAACTTAGTAGAATGGCCGGGCACGGTGGCTCAAGCCTGTAATCCCAGCACTTTGGGAGGCCGAGGCGGGTGGATCACGAGGTCAAGAGATCAAGACTATCCCGGTCAACATGGTGAAACCCCGTCTCTACTAAAAATACAAAAAAAAAATTAGCTGGGCATGGTGGTGCGTGCCTGTAATCCCGGCTACTCAGGAGGCTGAGGCAGAATTGCCTGAACCCAGGAGGCGGAGGTTGCGGTGAGCCGAGATCGCGCCATTGCACTCCAGCCTGGGTAACGAGCGAAACTCCGTCTCAAAAAAAAAAAAAAAAAAAAAAAAACTTAGTAGAGAGCTAGAGAAACGAAACTGAGGCATAAAAAGGCAAAAGAAATAGAATATAGAAAAGAAAATCAGAGGATCAGCCTAGGAGGTCTAACACCCAAATAACAGGAATTCCAGAAATAGATAAGAGAGCACAGAAGGGAAGAAACCACTGATGAAATAATTCAAGAAATTTTTCTAGAATTAAACTGTCAAATGGATTAAAGTAAACGTCCTCCAAAGAATGTCATCATAAAATTCCAGAACACTGGGGACAAAGAGAAGATCCTATAGGCTTCCAAAGAGAAAAATAGGTCACAGACATAAGATTAAGAATCAGAATGCCAGATAGGTATGGTGGCAAGTGTCTGTCATTCCAGATACTTGGGAAGGTAAGGTGGGAGGATCCTTGAGCCCAGGAGTTCAAATCTAGCCTGGGCAGCATAGTAAGACCCTGTCTCTAAAAATAAAAAATAAAAGCTTTAAAAGAATCAGATATCTTGGAACTCTGAATCACAAGACTGGAGGCTAGAATACAGTGGACTGCAACCTTTGAAATTCTGAATAAATTATTTTAAACTTAGATTTTTTTATTCCTAGCCATCAATTAAGTGAAATATCCGAATAAAGGCAATTTTATTTGCAAGGTCTCAAAAATTTTACCTCACATGCACTTCTGCAGAAGTAACTAGAAGATGTCTTTCATCAAAACAGGAAAGAAAAGTTTGGAGCCAAGTCCCAGGCAAAGATGAAGAGAATTTCTAGACAGATGAAGAGACCTCTAAAGAACAGTGTTACATTCATAACAACAAAGATATGGGATCAACGTAAATGCCCATTAATGGCAGACTGGATGCAGAAAATGTGGTACATACACACCATTAAATGCAGCCATTAAAAAAGAATGACGTCATGTCCTTTGCAGTAACATGGATAGAGCTGGAGGCCATTATCCTTAGCAAACTAACACAGGAACAGAAAACCAAATAACGTATGTTCTCATTTATAAGTATGAGCTAAATGATGAGAATTCATGGACACAAAGAAGGTAGCAACAGACACTGGGGTCTACTCGAGGGTGGAGGGTGGGAGGAAGGAGAGGATCAGAAAAAAATAACTATCAGGTACTAGGCTTAGTGCTTAGGTGACTAAATAATCTGCACATCAGACTTCCATGACATAAGTTTACCCATATAACAAATCTGCACATGTGCTCCTGAACCTAAAATAAAAGTTAAAAGAAAAAAAAAAGAGAACAAAATGAAACAGTGCTACACCAGGTCTTGAGGGCAGTTTGGAGGAGGTCCAAATCGGAGAAAGTCAGAGGTTTTGGAAGAGATTATTCAAGAGGACAAAACTAATAGCATAAATCTAGACGTTTTGAAGTTGGACTGGTAGTAAGTAGAAAACGAAGCAAACAAAAAAGTTATTCCCAAGGACAATTAAAAGTTATGTAAGGAAGAATATGTAGTCTAAGTTTACTAGATAGTTTTGATCTCAGTATCACTATATAATAAAAATAAAGTAAACATGGATTATTGAACCAAGGAAAATTACGATGTAGCCATGCAGAAACGGTAGGAGATGGGAAGAACGTATGTGTGCACTGAGGAACGGGAAAGAATGACAGCTAAACCCTCCCCCTCCGTAGGGGCAGTCAGTAGCTACTGCTCACAATTGAGGGATCATTAGCATTTTATTCAGAAACACAGAGCTAAATGCTGAAAACAAAAAGCAGCTGAAAGAGTTATAAGTAGCTGTCTCTGATGGGGAAAGCAGAGGACCGTAGTTTTTCATAACAAGTCTTATAAAACTCTTGACTCTTTAAAATATGTGCAAATAACCTTGCTAAAAATAGAAACCAGGCCAGGCGCAGTGGCTCACACCTGTAATCCCAGCACTTTGGGAGGCCAAGGCAGGCGGATCATCTAAGGTCAGGAGTTCAAAACCAGCCTGGCCAACATGGTGACACCCTATCTCTACTAAAAACACAAAAATTAGCCAGGTGTTGTGGCAGGCACCTATAATCCCAGTTACTCGGGAGGCTGAGACAGGAGACTCACTTGATCTGGGGAGGCGGAGGTTGCAGCAAGCAAGATGGAGCCATTACACTCCAGCCTGGGTGACAAGAATGAAACTCCACCTAAAACAAAACAAAACAAAACCATAGAAACCAAATAAAAGCAAAGGCAAATGGAGAATAAGGAAGTAAAAGTGTCAGGTATAGACATATATTTTGAGAGATCTGGTTCTGAAGAGAAATAGAAAAGTGAATGAGGGTAGGCTGGGTCAAGGGTGGGTTTTGTTTGGTTTGGTTTGGTTTAGTTATGTTGTGTTTTGAGACAGGGTCTTGCTCCGCCACCCAGGCTGGAGTGCAGTGCTGCTATCATGGCTCACTCCAGCCTTGACCATCTGGGCTGAAGTGATTCTCCCACCTCAGCCTCCCAAGTAGCTGGAAGCAGTGAGCAAGCAGAGAGGAACGGAACTACCCTAACAGCAAGTTATAGTAGACGTGCCATGATCCAGACCCTCACTCGGGCCAGCAGCAAGGAGGGGAAGCCAAACTTAAGACCTTCATTAAACCAGAACTCACGAGGAGCTCTAAATGGTTCCAAGCTGGCAGTGACCAATGGCTCTCAGAAGCAGATGCAAATCTTCCCCAAAGAGAGCACCCCCAACCTAAGCCAAGAAGACTTCCACAGATGAAGATCTAATAAATACAGTCAGAGATCAGCAGACCCAGGAGGGGCAACACCACCAAGAGTGAGAGTCGGCAGACACATTTTAAAGAAAAAATGGAAAAAGCAAATTACAAATGAAATAAAAAACCTACCTGTGGCTTTAAGTATCACCTGAATAGTTACTAGAATGCACATTTCTGGGTCCCATTCCAGACTTACTGAGCCCAGAAATGTTTTAACACCCATTCCCCACGGAGGGAAAGGCAGACAGCTGGTCACACAGACCCTACTTTCCTTTCCACAATCATGTTCCTGTAGCTTTTGCAAATGCAGCAGGCTCATCCATTCAAAGGCAAAAACAAAGCTAAGATTATAGCTACACAAGATAGCATTCCCTAGTGCCAGGAAGGTAGGAACTGACTTGGTTGGGTGCTCCCTGTCTACTGCAGAGCAGAGCATGGCCCTAGACGTCCAGTCCACAAGCCCTACAGGCATCACTGTGCAGGAATGAAATGTTGGTCACGCTTCAGTGACCACAATGCACAAAATACTGTGATTGGAGATGATGGGAAGTCGGTGCCATAATAATAATGAATGTCTTAATAGCTTAAGGTAAACCGTTCACCGGGAATCTAGAAGTGCTTACATAATCCATAGGAAACTGCAAAAGAGACCAAGAAGGGGCTGGGAAAAGAACTCATTTTAAAGAAAGAGAGATTCAGGCATGGGCTAGGTCCAAAGACAATGAGTCCATTCCAAATAGAAGAGCTAATTCTGAGGACAGTAGAGGCTGGTTTTAATTTATCTGGCCCAACCTCCATGGCTCTTATCTTAGGGAGAGTACCTGACCAAAAAAAAAAAAAGGAAAACTGCAAACAACAGATGCCAGTGCTTTGCAGTTCTGTAGCTTAAGGAACATGCTATTAGGCTAAGAGGAAAATGGGAAATGGAAAAATGCCTTGTGTGAAAATCGGTAATGACAGCCAGGCATGATGGCACACACCTGTAATCCCAGCACTTTAGGAGGCCGAGGCAGGCGGATCACTTGAGGTCCAGAGTTCAAGACCAGCCTGGCCAACAGGATGAAAAACTGCCCCTACTAAAAACTACAAAAATTAGCTGGGTGTGGTGGCGCACGCCTGTAGTCCCAGCTACTGTGGAGGCTGAGGCAAGAGACTAGCTT